>NC_091501.1:7935202-8248692 GCF_947461875.1 Haliaeetus albicilla | reverse complement strand
ATAAAACCTCTAAAATTTCTGGATGCTGAGCTGCTCTGCCTGATCAGCCAGCCAGCAGCAAGAGCCAAGTGCAAGTGCTGAGGATTTCAACTGGCAGATGCAGCCCAGTTGCACCAAGTCGCTATTCCAGTAACGCTGCCACTCGGCGGGGCTGTTCTTGTCAGTCCCTGCTGATGGACCAGCTTTCAATTTGCATCATCTTTGTTTAAGGAAAGATCTGCAGGAGGGGCTTGAGTCTGAAGGGTCTTGGGAATTTTCAGTACTTCTGATGTCAGTAAGGCTGAAAACAAAACCAACTTTTGTTGTGCAGACTGCTTACAAGAATGGTCTGCTGGATCTGCCGTGTTTCCCAGAAGATGCAACAGTTCATATCAGTCAGTTACCAATCAATGGCTGATGTATCTACCCGGGGCTTGATACTTGCCTGTAGTTCAGAAGACATATAAGTCTGTGAGGTACATAAAGCTAAAGATACATAAGCTCATAAGGCAAGGGACATCCAGTCCCACTCCTCACGGGAAGTTCAGAACTGCTGTGAAAATGTTCAGTGAAACCTGTGAAAATTCTGGATTGTGATGGATTGAATTGGTTGCAGAATATTTTCCACTTTTGCCTTTGAACTCCTTAAAGACTACAGAGATGCTCTAATGAACTATCACCCTGAGTGCCTGAAGTTTTGTCAAGCACAAACAAGACACAACAGAAAGATAAATCCACGTGTGTCCCATCTCACAGTCAGAAAACAAGCTGGAACCACAGGCGTTGACTCTCACGGTACTGTGTGTTGCAGCCCTGTGGCTTGCAGGATCTGCAGTTTAGGGAACAACTGAACTTAATCAAGAAATCAAATGTAGTTTCACAGAGGGCTCAATGTTTAAGTAGTGATTATCAACTAGGAAAATCCTCTAGTGATTAGATCAGACAACTGAATATAGAAAGGCTTAATAAATAAAGTAAGTTTGGAAATTTTACCAAGAGAGCACTTTCACAGAACCTAAAGGTTTATATGGGAAAATAAACTGCAGGGGAAGCAGTTGGGAAAGTTAAAAGACTCAAAATTGTTAGGACATCTGGTTCTAAACTTTTGGCACAACTTTGTGGTTTTGATTTGAAATATTACTGGTAATTTGCAGTAATGAAACTATAAAGCAGTTGTAACAAAATGTTTTGACCAATCCAAATCAAGATCGTTGGCATATGAGAGCCTTAGAGACTACCCTGATAAAGGTGGAAAATTTGATGACGTGAAGCTTTTCTCAGGATGGCAAGGTTGTTACCAGTAGAACCAAGGAGGGAACTTGGAAAAGAGTTGCATATTTTACAGATTGGAAATTGCTGTACTTGGAAATTGGTCTATAGCTGCTGAAAATCCACTTGGTCTGCAAACTACCCAATCCAAAGCTTAGTTTCCCAGATCATAGAGCTTAACTAAATTTCTCACAGTAAAATGGGCCTTTTATCCCATGGGATCTTTCACTCTAGGAACCGTGGTATTTATTTCCAAGGCTGTTGAGTAACTTTTGTGGATTATGTCTTATTTGGGAAAGGAGAAAGGGAAAATATGAAGCTGATATGTTCAAAGAAGCACTGCAGGAAGGGGAACTTGAGGCCATAAACTCCATTAGAAACTGGACAAGCACCATGAATTTTCTGGGGCCATCTGATTTTTATTCTGCAATGTGCAATGAGCTCTCTCTCTCTTATACCTGGGATATAGTCATTGTAGTTGTAACAGTTTTTGTCAGACACTTCATCGGACACAGAATTGTATTCTTCTACAAGAGATTCGACTCTTACAGCTAAGAATTTAAAGCATTAACTAGCTCATGCATTACTCCAGCCTCGTTGCTCTAGAGCAGAAGTGTGATGATGTCTTCTCTCCAAGTAAGTTGATTCATCATTCTAGAACTTTTTAATGACAGGTGATACAGTAACTAAGGGTGTAGTTTGATGAGTAATTTTCTGGCAGTAGTACTGATGTAAGCACTTGCTGTTCTCCCATACACAGACACTTGCATGCACGTGCTTGCTCCCCCCCCTTTCATTGTGCAATCTCACAGCAAACCTGTACGGGGAGTTGCTCTAACAGAAAATAACTCATTTGCAGGCTCATTGTCCAGATCAGGCTCTGTGTGTGACTATACAAATGGGCATGCTGGCACAACACGTGGGACGGTAACAGCTTAGGCAGCACCGCTGAGTGTAGCAATGGTCTAAACTTGCAGATACCTACAGTACTAGACAGAATGGATGCTGCATGGTTCCCGTTGCCAACAGAGCTTTAAACTGAGAACAACAGTGATTCCTGTGCTTAAGAGCAAACCCAGTGCTCATAAAGCTCTGTGGCATTATGGTAATACTAGGAAAGAAAAATAATGTTGGATCTGGAAGCATGCCAGATGTTGACCACTGGCATTCTTAAGAAAGCCCATTCACAGAAATCCTGGATTTAGTGTAAATAATCTGAGCGCAGCTTCTCACCTTGCCACAGTAAAAAATGTCTTCTCGGTTGATCCTTCCTTCAGCAATCTTCTCCCGGATGGCTTGTCCCACTTCATGCTCGTTGTAGTAGACAAAGGCACCGTCGATATGCCGGTAACCAGTATCGATGGCAATCTTCACTGACTCCAAACAGGAACCTTTGGGAGTCTAATGGGAGAAGAAAAAGAATAAACATAGTTTCAGCCTCCTGCTAGTCTCTCCTGCAATGCTATAGCATCCCTGAGATTTGCACAAGGTTCGTGCTGTAGTTCATCCAGTCTAACTATCCCTTACCTCCCCAGACACCTGTGTTTCAACTTCTGAATAAAAATGTGCTGTGCACTTTTCTTCAAAACTGGCACGAATTTGGAACTAGACTGGAAAATGGAGCAAAGCAAAAAAAATTCTCTGTGTGTCTGGGAAAGAGAGTACTAGAGTCCTCAGAAAGTAGAATTAAATGTATTTTATATGAAAATTATTTCAGAATTTCTTATCTAGAGAGCAAGGGCTTTCCTACAGCAGCCATTTGATAAAATCCCTTACTGAAGTGGAAGAGGATCTTTTCGTTGAGCAGAGCTGGTCAACAACCTGCCTGATCAGTCTGTCTGAATATCTTATGGCCCAGTAGAGCTTTCAGCAGAGCAGGAATTTGGATTTGACTTCTTTCTCCTCAAATCAGCTTACCATTGGTAGTATCACAATCCAAAGGGTGATAACTTAGGACTGTCTACTAGTATTCCCAGTTCTGGACAGTTGCTTTACCATGTGGCTAAGAACCAGCAGATGCTTTGCTGTGCATTTGTATACATCTTACTGCTTCAGTTTAAAATGAGCCCAAGAAACCTCTTAAGTCCAAGTGGCAATTTTGTACTGTGTGCTGCACTTATGTTTACACATCTGTGCTGAAATTCAGAGTAAGCTTGTTTTTTCAGAACAGTCATATTTTCCATTAGCCAATGTGGCAAGCAAAATACGCATAGGCCAAACCAAGCAAAAAAGCATAAGACTGGTCACTGAAGTAATTTGGCTGGTTACTGAAATTGTACTGAAAACATCTTACTGTTGCCACATTTTGCATAACAAGAGGGCAGCTCTAAGGAGTAGTAGTGAAGGGCTCTCAGCGACATGTGGTAACACTATTCTCCCACCCTTTTCATAGGCATTGCTCTGCTGGAACAGGGACATCTGATTCGCTTAAAGGAAAACTGGAATAGAGTCAGTCAACCTGCTCTGCTGTGCTGCCGTGTGCCAGCAGCAAACGGCAAGAGGTGAATTTTGCTACCTCTGAGTGAAGGGCCAAGACCGTACTGCTTCTCCTATGAAGAAAACAGATGCCAGAGACATCTGGAAATGAGGCAGAGTATGAAGAGAGGATGTCAAATTTGTTGGTTTTGCTGATGCCAAGGAAAGGCAAGCAGGACTGGCAACAGGTGCTGTTGGGAAGGACCACGTTTTACCACAGCAATCAGTCTCCCTCCTGTCCCTCCAAGCTGCCCTTTTACAGCAGCCACTGGCTTGGTTGTCCAGGATTTTGCCATAAAATAAGCATCTGCTCTTCCATCACCTGCTGAACTAGATGTGAAACTCGACTTCCACAGGTTGCTGCAGCGACTAAGGACACTGGTCTGCCCTTCCACATTCGTGGAAGAAAGATCTGTGAAGGACTGCTGAAGACACATGGGGGTCAACCTCCCTGTCTTTCAGTCCCAGAGCTATAGGCTGGTGGCAGATTATTCTGGGGTAATGGGACCATATCCCAGCCTGCTTGCTCTGCTCTTCAGTGTCCCATCTGGGCTGGCTGCTATCGACATGGCTGGACCAACTTCTGTTGAGGCTCAGGGGGGACTTTCTGCTCCAGCACACAGTGCCTAAAGGTTACTTAAAATGTAAAGCTGCTCACGCTTGCCCTGATTTATTACAGACGTGAGTGAGGGCTGAGAGGCAAAACGGCACAATTTGGCACGCTAAAGTATTTACAGCAGTGCCGATGTAGTATTGTCTGCTTAATTGAGAGAGACAATGAAACACTTGTCTGAATGCTTTGCTGCTTTCATTTGGGAGCCTCCCAGAGGCATGCTCAGCCCCTGCCAGGGCCCTTTCCTAGTTGTTATTAGGATGTCATGAAGACCACGGCAGCTAAAAGCCTTCCAGGTGCAGTCAATGGCTAGTTTTCACTCAGGGCATGTCAGGCAGCATTACAGAAGCGCGAGGCATGGAGCAGCGACAACTTCCAACATGTTCGCTTCTTTGTCCCTGCCTGAACCTGCAAGGAAGGATTTGAGGAAGGCAGCAGGCAAAAAGCTCTGACACGGGTACTACAAGCCTGCAGTTACTGATGACAGTAACCTCAGACCTCCGTCTCGGCAATGAGCTGCACGGGGCTGTAGCCGCGGTTGCAAAGCTCAGGCTGACTAGCACAGAGCAATGGAGCTCAGCTTAAAGGTCTTGTGAGCTCAAGTCTAAGTGACGACTAGTTATCCAAAAGAGAAATATATTTTTAAAGTGCAATCAGTGTTTTCTCTGTGAAACCTGATTTTTCAAACAGTGTGACTCTGATTGCTTCAGCCTATTTGACTTCTATCATTCAAGTATATGAAAGCAGACCATTTAGAGTACAGTGATGCATTACATTAATACAGATTTTAAAAAGAAAAGCTTTCTTCTTTTTTTAACTTTTTCCATTTTGTTGAAGAGCCTGAAAACAGGGTGCGGACCTGATCCTAGAATTTTCTCTCTCTTCTCTTTGCGCTCTTGAGAGATTGCATGAACACTGTTCCCAGTTGTTTCCTGAAGCCGTAAACTAAACTCAACCAAGCAAGAAAATGTTGATTATTAAGTTGCGCCTTTTCTCAAACACCAGGGCCAGTTTGGTCAGTAACAAAAGCAGAAAGAAAAGATGAAGAAAGGTAGAGTCTCACATATCAAGGAATGGTATTAATTGCATATTTGGGAGGAGAGTGGAATAGAGGAAAATGAGAAAGCTTGCAGTTACTGCGATTGCCTTTGGCTGAATCAGTTAACTTATGCTAGAGCTGAACTTCTATGTATTTCTTAGTCTTTTGCATGGGACTTACACACATCTGTACAAATAATCTTGTGAAAGACTCTTCCATCTCGAGGTATAATCTTATTCTTTAGGGGCTTGAGGAGGCTTGTTTTGGATCAGGCCTTGATTACCAATGGCTGGAGATGGGTTTACATTAAATATAAATGTTTTCATTGCACTAGTTCATTTCATCTGATGTGGTATATTAGTTCTGACAGATTCTGGTCTAAGGTGCTTCATATAAAAATGCAAGGCAACCTAGGGAACAGTTTTTGGAAAATCCTGCCTCTATTGAACTGTCCCAGCTGAAGGCCTGGGACATCTGCAAGTCTGGAAACTTTATACCATATATTTATTTTCATTTTAATGGAGAAACTATCATTTCACATATCTAATCCTTCCAAACCCTGCAGTAATGGGCTGTGGTAAACTGTGCTGATGAGTTGCACAGGCTAGTCATGTTGTGGTTTTGCCACTTTTTTAGAAGTGTTGCCTTAAGTGTCGCATCTTATTCCATTGTTTCCTGACAGGCCATATCAAAGCTGGATGACTCAGATCACCACTGCTCATCCATCTTTCCATCAGAGAAGGCACAAACCTGTATCTTTCCCCTCTACCCTGCTGCTCAGCCTGAGGTGTCTTAATCTCTTCTGTCTTTCACGGAAATAGTGTCTTTAGTAGTGACCAGATCAGAGATTACCAACTGAAAACCAGCTTTTACTGAAGTGCAGGTAGAAGTTTGTGATGTGACTGCTCTTACATCTCATGGTGTTGGATGAGGGTCAGCACTTCAGTAGAGCAGCTGATGGTGCAGTGCCTCCCAGGCTGCCTGGCCACGGAGCAGCCACCTTCATCGGGAAAGCCAGACCTCCTCCTCCTCCTCCTCCTTCTCCTCCTTGCCGCGGGTTATACTCACTAGCGCACGTTATCTAAAATGCGGTTGCCTATGCTGTCTGCTCATTTCAGGTAGGCCTTTATTCTTGCACCATTCCCAAATAAGCAGGGCTCACGTTTAGAGCAGCACCTGCCAGATGATGTACTGAAACGTCGTTGTGCTTTGTCAGTAATAATTCAGGACGCTTTGGCCTCAAGATAAATCTCTGCTTCTTTATTACTTTTTATTTAAGCGTAGATAAGAGGTATGCCTGATCCTTAGCTGTAATTAATGTTTCAGCTTCTAATCAGTGTGCCCTGCAACGATGCAACTTTGATCAAGGACTGTTGTTTTAGAACTGGAATTTTATAACCACTTGTACACTGTAAGTCAGATTTTTATCTTCAGTGCTCTTACAGTCAGTCACTAATTTGTGCCAGAAAAGGTATTAAATTTATTACATGTTTTATGATAAAAGAAAAACTGCTTGGTTGACTAGAACCGCTCGCTCAGTCACTAATAACTCCTTCAATAGCATCTAGGTTCTTTTTAAGATTGTAGAGTTTAAGGAAACAACACACGCAATTATTCCCTCTATCAATCAATAGCTTGTAAACCTGCTGATTTACCACCACGCATGACAGATTAAACCAGTATCCGTTGCCTTCAGGCTCCATGGTAAACGAATCGGGCAGAAGGGCAGGGGAGCAGACTCAGGTTTGCACCTTCACTGCAAGAAAGAAAGGAAGCAGCAATTTGGCCCTTTCTCCATAGATGAAGTAGCCAACTGGCCAGTTACCACATTTTATGAGTCTGAAAAAGTAATGTCCTTCATCAGTTCTGCCTGTCTGAAAGGGTCTGCTCTCTTTTTCCCCTGAGACCATGAACTTTTTTATTTTTTAATGTTTATTCCAGACACCTTCCATCACATCCCATTTTGTCAAAAACTATTCCCCCTACCATAGAAAATGTACGGTTTCAGTTTTGCTCATGATTGCATGTGACCAAGCCACAGGAGAATATTTTTTTGTGCAGGCATACCCATGAATTTTACTGTTCCCTCTCAAGTAGAACAGTATTTGCTTAGCAGTGTTAGTGGTTGTCCTACTCATTACTGTTATTTAGTGTCGCTTTTCAGCTGCCCTCCAATTCTTTTGGTTTTTTTTCTATAGTATCCTTTTCTGGTCAGCAATTTCCATCAGCTTTCCAGCTGATAAAGAGGGATTCTGGTTACCTCCGAAGCAAAGTTAACAGGACACATTAGCGGCAGATTGTAATCTTGCAAAACCATGTGAACAGCTACCACAGGTACTGCTTTTATAAATGTCTTAACATCACTAGTGTCATTTATTCTGTATTAGTGCATACAGTAAAGGAAAACAGTCTAACTCAGGCTCCCAGGTTCTGCTCTGCCTCATTTCACATATGCAGCTTTACAGAGGTGCACCGGTCTCGGCAGCATGTGAGAGCTGAGGAAGCAGAACTTCAAAGAAGGAGCCATTTACCTTAGTCCCGAGCATCTCACGTGGTTAGTGCAAATGGTATCCAGTCCCTCAGCTGGGAATAATGATCCTGGGAGGAAGAGCTTGAGGTGTTGGGAGAGACAGGGCCATCTCCTGGAAAAATCTGAATTTAGCTGCAGCTGAATTACTCAAGAGATCCAAACTGTGGGCTCAGCGCTCCAGTCCTAACCTATAATTTAAGATGTGGAGCCGCTGTTTAGGAATCTTAGTCAGCTAAATACAGGAAGGAGAAAGTAGGTACATTCCTGGGCTCAGAGCCTCCTTCGCCAGAGCTCGGCACTCACACACAGATTCTTATGCAAGTTTCTAGAAGCCAAATTGCTTATTTCCATTTGCCTGTTTTCCGGACAAACTGGCAAAGAGGACTGGCTTAGGATGTTAGGAACAGAGCATAGAAAACATGTGTACTGAAGGCATTACAGGAAAGCACAGGTTGAGTTTACAAAGCCAGAGGATATAAGCCACACAAGGGTACATTCTTAGAATTGTTTAATCTTGTAAAGGAGAAGCTGTACTGTACACCTCTTTCTTGGAAAATGCAACGGCCAGCACATCCCTCTCTCTCGTACACAGGAAAACCTGGCTTCCATCCCCCGGAAGCGCTGGCAGCCGCCATCCAGGAAGCAAAACCCAGGGAAGGGATTTCTGCAAAAGCAGGTAGAGCTGAGAACGGAGGCAGAGAGCACCGCGGAGGGCCACGAGCTGCTGGGCCGGCCCGGAGCTTTGCTTTATGTCAGGTAGTGTGTTGCCTTAGGTAGTGGAGGACAGCAAATGCGCCCAGAGAAGATGGGGGGAACGGTGACGCTTGCTGCCTCGTGTCGTGCCGTGAATGAGCGTGGACAAGGGATGCCTTCCTCCTCTAGCCTTATGTCCCGTCAGTGGCCTGGAGCGTGAGGTTTGATTGCCATACAACAGAAATTAGATTGCGTAACTGTAGATTTAGCATTTCTTGAATTCCTGTGACATTGTTATTCTAGGAGCTAGCCAAAGCTTCTTCAGGAAAGCCTTATTATTGTAGCTGGCAGAGGCTGCTGGAGTTATTTTTACCACTTGATTGCAGAATCCTCAGTTTTAGGATTGCCGCAACTTTTCACTTGATGCAAATTCACTTAACGCAAACCTAAGCTAAAGGGCTGCCGTGCCTCTCTGTCAGCAGCTAGAGGATTAAAGCAAACCAAGCAAATGATGGGCACACCTGGGTCCCGCGCTCGCAGTGCCAGCGGGGTCAACTGGGACAGTTTCCTGAAGAGCTGGAGGACACAATAGTCAGGCGGCCAGCCCTGGAAAGTACGGGTCTAACTGGAAGGGTGAACGCTATCAAAACACCCTTCAGACAAGAGATATAATTCCAAGGATTCATGAAGTACAAGGGAAAGATAAAGCACCAGCTTGTGCAATAACAGAGGAGAAAGAAAAGGTTGCCAGTAGTTCTTCTACTTCATTCCCTAGAGTTAAAGGGGAGAGGTTTCTGGCGCCAGTTCGAAGAAGTGTTTGCAAAGGCAGATGTAAAACTTGGGGAATTCCACCACCTAGTTAGCTGAACCAACAAAAGTTGGCTTTGATGAAGCCTAGAGAGGCATTTTCTGCACAGTGTTGTCAAGTTTTGACAAATGCGGCCTCCTAGGTCAACCGAAGACACAACCCAGATGTTAGCTTCCCGTATGAACTGTAAGAACATGCTTACGCTGTTCTTCAGAGAACTGTGGGGAATCAGGGACACAGGGGAGAGCATGGCCATATTTAACGTATGGAGTCAATCAGGGACGTTTTAGAAAATGGAGGTTTGTCTGGAAAATTGGGCTCTAAATGTTCTTGCCAAAAAGCGTATCTTTCAGTTGTGTTAATTCAGATTACTCACTCGTAGAGGTTCAGTTTTCCCCCCCTTCAACAATGCCAGTGATTCCCTGTCTCATCTTCTGTAAAACAATCTTCATAACTTTTATTTACTTAGGAGGGCTTTCCCTGTGGCTCTTGAGCAGGGTTAAAAATCCAACACGTTTAGAAAGCCAGAGGAAAAGAGAAAAAAAAAAATATTTTTTTGCGTGCCAGTAATTGGCCTTGGTATTATTGCATTGGTAACAGCTAGCTTTGCAGTTTTTGGAAGAGGGGTATATTGAAACAGCTAGCGCTTGTCACTGCAGTACGCAGCTATGGAATGGAAAAGGTCTGCTTTCTGTTTGGTTACTTTTCAAACAAGAATCCCTATGACAGGTTTTGGGTAGTGCTACTGTCCTAAAAGCTTATCTGGATTAATCTTCTATTAGTTTTGGATCTGGGCTGATTAAACGCAATTCTACCCTATGTTATAGCCAGACATGTAGCTCGGTGGGTGATGTTGGCATCTAATATCCACTATCCGAAAGCCGTACCGACTCCCAGACAAAGTTGTCATCTCCTAAATGTCAGCTTGCTCTGGGAACATTTTCCTCTGGAGCACTCTTGCGGTGTCCAAGATCGCATGTGTCGGTACCACGCTCAGGAGCCAAGTGACGCGGTGCCAGGTTGGCTGTAAGAGCCAGCGCCTCTGCTTGGATTAGGCAGGCATCGCTGCACGGGGCCAGGCGATTATCTGGCTGTCAATGGTTTCATTAGTAGAAGTCCTCCGTCTCTTTGTTCTGGAGTTGTCTGAAAATGTTTTCACATAGCAGCTGAGATGTCAGCGTAGGTTAGAGGTTCTATCTTTTTAAGAAGAGTTTTTTTGAAGGCATGTAATTTAAGGCATGCTCAGGCTTGGGGGGAGTAATTCTAAGCACAATCTACTCCTCAGAGCAAACTAAAAAATACACTATTTTACAGGACTAGCAATTTTGTGCCCATTTAGCTCAGAAGTCCTCCGTAGGTTGATGAAATCTGTAGCTAGGAAGTTAGTCTTTCATTCACCCTCATCTACGAGGCAGGGCCCATCCTCATCAGGAATTTTACATGTTGACCGTTTCAATAAATGCAGCTTTTAATCTGCCACACATGATTACACACTAATTGTGTTCATAGCTGGAAACACCACAGAAGCCATTGGCACAAAGTAGAGATTAGTCATACTATCAATTTGTTTTCTATTAAGCTTCAGGATTCATAGAAATGAAGAACCACAGAGATTTCAGCAGAGAAGATACATGGAGGTAAATGAGCCTTTCTGCAAATTCAGCAGTGTCTCAAAGCCATGGGTTTTGTGCAAATCAAAGTCATACTAACAGAGCTTGTGTCCTCAAGAAAGTTGCACGTAAGAATCTTTCCTCCAGCTTGACAGAGAGTGATAAGTAATTTTGTCAAATCCTACTTTAAAATCCGACACTAACAGTCAAAGTACAGTTCGTACACAAAAGCCAGGAGTTTTTGATCCTGTCACTTTTCAGAAAAAAGCAGCTACCTTTTCAGATTACCTGTTTTTTCTAATTAGATGACTTAATTTTCCTTTCTTAATGAGATAAAGATGCAATCTTGCCTTTATGCAGCCAAAAATGTTCCATTGTATAACAAGAGATTACAGGGATCTAGCAAGAATTGAGGCATCAAGAGGTGTTGCAGGCAGGGGAGGAGAGGTCATGGCTGAACACCAAGAAGACGAAGTCTTGAAGGCACAGAAATGTGTAAAGACTGTTCCAGCGGCAGAACAGAAAATTTGTATGGCAGAGGAGAAAAGGCGAATGCAAGATAAACGAACTCTGTTTTTTCGTAGGTGGTAAATATGCCATTAAAGCATATATGAAAGGGAACGTTAAAATGCGTCATGCAACATTAAGCTTTTAGCAAAAGTCATTGATGAAGGCAGAATTTGAGACACTTTTGATTTAGTGCATTCTTCTACTCTGTACCCTCACTTATTTGCCATAAGAAGTCCAATCTGTGAAAGCAGTATCTTAAGTGTTCATCGGTTCATCCTTCACCCTCTGGCATATTTGCCATCTCTGTAGCAAACAGCAGGGATGGATTAAGACAATCGTAGAGCCCAGAGTTGCTGCAGTTTCTTGAATCCTCACGCAGACTCCTTCTCCTGTATCTGCTTACTCACAGTGCTTTTGATCATGTTTCCAGTGAGCAGCCACGCTCCTGCCCAAAAGCCATGTTGTTCTGCTACCTGCTAAAAGCTGACGCCCGCTACTGCGCCTCCTCGAGGCATCTGGAGACCAAATACCAAGAAATCCTGCCTTTATCCTCTCTTGGCAACTGGGTCTTGACAGTAGCTGTGACTTAGTCGAGGAATTAGGAGTAAAATCTGAGAGATTAGGAAACGAGGGCATCGCTCAACACCAGGATACAAGCCACCAAAGGAAAGGCACGCCACCTGAGTATGGTTTAGTTAGTTTAGTGTGAAACCGAGTCACGACTTTGTCAGTGAGTGATCTGGCTACAGATTTATGGTTTCAGGATAAATATCGTTCAGCGCAAAGGCTAGGCAAAGAGTTTACTAACAGGCAGGCAAGGAGCCTTCCAGGACGTGTAGCAGATGAGGCACAGTTCTCTTCCTGGGCTGCAGCAACGTACCTCCTTCCCTTCTGCCCTTGCCTCAAGAGTACAGATCTCAGCTTGGGAGTATGGTTTTAGGATATCCTCAGAGACCAAGGGAACATAAGGCCACCCTCTGAAACATCTCAGAAATCCCAACCCTGAAAGGCCACGTGTTGCTATGTGTCGGCCAGCTGTGGCTCCGCTGCTCTAAAGTGCTCCCTGAAGACAAGAAAAATTCGTACCACATGAGGTAATACTCCTGCTTAAAAAGCAAATGGCTTGAGAAAGCCAGTGGCAGTTACCAAAAGGGACTGTAAAGGGGCACAATGTCATTTGGAAATGCTGGTCAGGGGATATAGCCCAACAACTTTTAAAAAAAACAATTTCGTTTTGGGAACTTTCGTAGCTTCTTAGGTTCAGGGCATAAACATGAGGCTTCATAGCCAAATATCCCAGGTGACTCCCCCCAGCTTTGTTTAGGGAAGAAAAAGGCAAAATATCTCCCTGGCCTACATCTGCGGTGATTTCATGTAGCTTCATAAAGATCACTTCATTACAGAGCTAACTTCAGACTCAGTACTTGCTGAGTTCAAACACATTTTCATGTGTAACTGTTCACGTTAAAAGGACTGTGGTATTTTCTTAATATATTTATTTTAATAGCTTGTCGTGGGAAGCAAGCCAAGGCTGTAAGGACACTTGCATGTTAGGGCAGTTCCTGCTCTTGCCACTGCCTCTTATCTATTTCAAGTAAATATCTAGAAGCCGAGTGGGAGGTTTACCTCAGAAGGAAGGAGTAAGACAGTTGTCTGAGTCAGAGAAGGAGAAATTTGCAGGAAAGAGAACAAAAAGTGGAAGCCTTTAAGCTTCAGCCCTGTCTCCAGAGATCTCAGGTGTCACTCCTTCCTGGGACTTTCAGTACATGATCCGTTTCATAGCTTTGGGTCAGGCCAGGTGACTTTCTCTAAAAGTCATCTGGAATCATTGCTGTCTCCAGCTGATCATGTTTCAGAAGCCGGTGAGGGCCAGGAGGAAAACAGAGGGAATTAAATTGTGTGTAATCCACCCTTACTGCTGCTCGGAGATCCAGATAGCATCATGGGGACAAGTCACTTATTACCTCTTTTGACTTAAAGATAGCCTACGGCAGCTCCAAAGGCAGGCAGCCCGCAGCAGAGATGCAGCCTGCACAGTTAAGAGCGATTGAAATAGTTTGTGCGTGCATATGCTTGCGCGAGGAACTTTTTGGCATAAAAGGTCCTACGAGAGCACTAGGGGCCGTTAGGCCTGTACAAACGAAAAGTTACTCTGTTCAGCTTCTAGCTTGGGTGTAAAAAGTAATTCAGGGTGCCAAAACAGTGTTTTTACTTATCCAAAACAGATTTTTCTACTTGGTCACTTAGATTGGATAAGGGAGCCCTGGATGAACTTTTCCTCCCCCTGATTCAAGCCAGCAATTTCTTCTTAAACAAAACCCAGACTGTCTGGGCGCTCACAAGGGTTACTTTGTGGTAGTTAAGGATTTGGGGAAACGGGTCTCTCTCCCTCCTGGCTGGATGCCATACCGAGTTCTTCAGCATCCAAAGCCGTGGGGCTGGTGGGCAGCATGCTCTCCCGTGGGGAGAGCGCTCCTCCCGCTCCAGCCCGTGCATGTTTCTTCTTGCCTCTCTCTAGCTATCACATACCCCCACGATCACGTTATTTCCCTGGGCTGTGTGATATGAATTTAATCCCCGGAGGCGGGGAGGAGGACTGAATCTGGTTTCCCACTGCCTGTGCGGATTCCCTCACCAGCGGGCTATTCAAGGAAAGGCAACTGCTACCTCCAACTGCTTTAATAATCCTTTGATTCCTCAGCTTGTACTGCCAGTGCCCAAAATGAAATGCTTTGCCATTTGTTTTGCCTGAAACTATTCCACAAAACTGCTTCCAATTTATGAATGGATTTGGCTACCTCCGAACCTCATTTTTAGCAAAGTCGCAACTTTCCAAAAACCCTCACCCGGTGCTATTCTTGAGTGCTTTGCCCAATCTAATGTTTCAGAAGCAGCGCCTGTGTACAGTGTGGTTGCTACAACCTTCCCTCCGAGCCCTCTCCTCCCTCAGTCAAAACAGGAAGGCAGGAGAGGAGCTGCGGCCAAGGCCCCTTGACCTTCCAGGGAGACAGCGAGTATTTATGTGGACGTACTGGGCTGATCATCTTAGCTGTGTTGACAGGGCTGAATTATAAAGTGAAGCAGGCACAAGTGCAATTTTAACGAGGCATAGGATTTCCAGGATTTAGGAGTGTTTTTAGCACCTTTCCCCTCTAAGCCTGCTCATCCCCACGCCCCATCCACTTCCAGATGAGTACCGGTACCACTCGCCAGGCTGTGCTGGGAACTGAGCCGTCGATGCTGGGAGGTGGCGGGGGGCTGATCCGGCTCTGTGCCCGTGCCACGGGCTCATCAAGGGGCCTGTCCTCCTCCACCCTCCCCTGTGGGGCTGCCCTCTCCCTCCTCCCCCCCCCCCCCCCCATCTATTTAATACCCAGGAGAATTGGGTCAACGGCTCGGGGGGCCCTCGGGGAGGGAAAGCTGGTCACGGCACATCTGCTGGAGCCTCGGCGGAGCGGCTCCTGCACGCGTGGGGCTTTGCCAGAAGGATCTGCAGAGCCAGACAGAGGCAGAATTTTAAAGCCCTCTGGAGGGCCCTGATAGTCCAGATTCCCTGCTCCTGCTGCGGTTCCCTCCCAAACCCATGAGGAGAGGGGATATTTGGGGAAGGGAAGAGAGAATAGGGGAAGGAGTTGGTGACTGAGATTTTCAGGGTTTCGCTTGAGTCCATCCTTGCTAGGACAAACAGCCTAATTTATGTAGGCAAGACTCTGATACAACTTATGCATTTCCTTCCCTGTGTGAAGGAGAACGCAAAACCAACTTCAACCAAGTCAGCGCCAAAAAGCAAACTAAGCTTTTTGGTTATACAATTATTACCTTTCCTTAAAAGTAAGGATAGGAAACACTAGTTAAAGCAGCAAAAAATATTTCTAAGTGCTTTTCTTGATGAACAACCCAAATTTATCACTAATTCTATGACCCAGTGAAGACTGGTCTTTCTCTAGCAGATGAGCTGGTAGCAAATGGATTCGTTGCTCTTTCTTGCTGTGCTAGGAGAGTAAAGCAAAAAGAAACCCCCAACATTGCACTACCAGTGTTTTCGGACTCAAAGAATTAGCTGAACTTTTGTCATCCTGACCTGTATCAAGCAGAAGAAATGTTCTCTTGCACCTTGGGGGAAAGAGTGTTCCATTAAAATTAATCTGATTATCAAATAGACCTTTTTCCACAGCAGTCCAGCTCTACTCCAGTTGAGTGATGTACTTTGTTGAGTCAGTAAACTTGTACACAGGACCAAATTTCGGTCGATATATTTATTTTTTGCTCTGTGTTTCACAACTGGAGAAGCATGACTTATCTCTCAAAGTTGTTTTTGGGAGAACAATTAACTTATTTAAGACGAGCAAGGCAAGCTGCTGACACATTTCAATTCTGAAGGCACTGCTGTGCAGTTTATCCAGACAAAGCCCGAAACATGAAAGCTGGCCTCCTGCCTCTGTTTTCTTGTAACCGACCATCGCAGAAGCAGATTTCCCTGCTCCGTGGCTAACTAGATCTGCCTGGTTTGCTTAACCAGCAAGCGCATTCCTGCACTTCAGGAAGAACACTCTGGGCTCATTACGAGCTACCGGGCTATAGCGCGAGATTGAGAAAACAGATTTGTTTTGGACAAGCTGCTCTGACATGGAGGTGCCAGGGTGAATAACCTTTGAAAAGAAAAAAAAAAAATCTGCCTCCAAGAGCAAGATGAATAATCTGACAAATGAATGGCTCTGTATTTTATATCAAAGCACAAAATGACTAGAAGTCGCGGAGATCTGACTCATGAGCAGAAATAGCGTGCTGGGGATGGCTGGCACTGTTGCTACCACCAGCTGCCTGCCCCCACTGCTGGAAAATGGGTGGCTCAGATGCTGCTTCTTAAGCAATTCAGCCACAAAAGGCTACAGCTAAGCATTTTAAGGGAAACATGTCAGTGCTAGTTTATAGCCTCACTTGTTAAGATAAACCTTGAAACGGTCCCGAGTTGCCACAAAGCCTTTCAGCTCTCTAGGTAGGAGAAACAGGACAGAAACCTCGCCAGGCGTCCCGGTGGAAGTTGCGCCAGGCGCAAGTCAGCACTCAGCAGAGCAGCTTGTCCCAGCTAAGCGGCACTTTGCTGCCACTGCAAGGTGTTGACAGAAGTGTCGTCGTTCCCCCCCCTTGTCAGCAAAGCAGCCTTTTTGAGATGGGCAAGCTTTAAGCCGTGACCTATTTAAACATCCTGCCCCATCACCAACCAGTAGCTGCAAAAAATTCTGCAACAAATCCTGTAGCTACTGTGTTTCCCCAGCTGTCCTCTGTGACAAGTTCCCTGACTCAAATACTCAGTCCTAACCCTAGCGTAAAGCTTCAGCCCAGCTCCTCCAGATAAACATCGTGTTTCACCTGGTCGTCTGCGAAAATGAGACTTTTGCAAGTGCCTTATCAGTGCTGCTTTCTCTACCTCTTCTCAGCTCCTCCTCCCACCTACAACTTTCTAACATGTTTACCGTGTAGAAAGAGAAAGACAGCTCAGAACATCAAACTCCTACAAACGCGGAGGGAGAGAGAATGGGTGGTTGGGTACGGGCACCCGTCCCCACGGAGGGTGCAGTTACGCAGCAGTTTCAAACTGCTGGAAATTGGAGTTGCCATAGCAATGCCCTGCTGCTATCGTCCTGTCATCCCCCCTTCTGTCACCAGAAAACAAAGGAGATAGATAGAAACACGTGAAAAGCAAAAAGCCACTACCTGGAGCTGATTCGGCTGAAAACCAGCCCTACCTAAAAGTGATTCATTTTGGCTGGTTGAGCTCCGCGCGAAGGCTCACTGTCCACCTCGACCCACGGGAGGGCAAAGGGGGTGGCGGGATTTTGTCAGGGCAGGGGCAGAAGGAGCAGGACTGTTGCTGTGCTGATTTTGGGACATTTGAATTTCTGCAGAATGAACTCTCAGCAGGATTATAGCACGGCTGAGAAGCTGCCTCCAAAAGGGGAATCCCGTCTGCCTCCCTTCTCAGCTCCGGCAGGTTACTTGCCACTCTGAGCTCCCAGCCTGAGCCTGGCTAATGCCACAGCATCGGGCTCAGGCGGGATGTGCAGTGGGGCAGGAGCACCCCTTCTGCTGGCAGCCTCGTTTTTCCCAACTTAAAACTACTGTAAAATTGCAACTTGAGGGTTGGGGGCATGATATACAAGTCTGGAGAGAGATGCTTCAAGTTTGCTCAGAGCTATTTTGTCACTGAATTATGCAATGTTCGGCTATGCTACATTAAAACTCCTGTTAGAGAGCTTAATTTTGTTTCACTAACCATTATTCAAAGAACGCACTAGCTGAAAATATCTCCAGAAACTCTAATGATGCGGGGGACAGTGCCCAGCCTCTGAAATTGCAGATTCCCACTAATTCTTCCCATGTAAACCAGCACTATTAACCGGGGGGGATCGGCAGCCCTGGGGATTTCTCACACCCTTTCTGCATCACTCATGCACTGCCTGCAGCAGTGTTTATTGAAGATCTTTGACACTGTTATTAATACACCTTATCACAATTAATTAGTGGTTGTTAAATGGCTTTAATCGAGCGTTTTCTTTAAAACGGTATTTTTAATTACCTTGCGGTACGTGGAGTCGTACACAAAATATTCCACCTCAACTCCGATGCTATTACACAAGAAGGGTTCTGGCCACGCTATCTGTTTTCCTACTCTTCAAACAAACAAAAAAAAAAAAGAACTGCTGAAAGATCAGGCAGTTTAAGAGAGCGAAAGGCAGCAGCTAGCGAGGTGCGCAGAGGGAAGAAGCATCAGGTGTGCTCCCACAGCCTCGACGCAGCCGAACCAGGGACACTTAGATGGGATGCCTGCCCGGGTCACGCAAAACCGAAGGATGCAGAATATTTGAGAGTGGTTTGGCCGCTGGCAGTCAGCTGTGGCAGCCGCAGGAATCAGGATGCAGGAATTTGGGTCTTTGTTTCAGGAACATTCCTTGGAAAGCGGCGGGGGCCAGCTGCAAGACGGTCCGAAATCGCTCATCTTATCTGCGATCGGCTCAGTGCCGGGGGGGAGAAAGGGGGCAGCGGGGACGGCCCGGGGGGGACACGGACCCGGTAGCACCGTCCCGTGTCCCGTCCCCCCCCAGCTCCGGGCTTCTCGGGACAGAGGGAGCCGGAGTTCGCCGGGTGTCACATCCCTTCCCGGTGGCTGCGGGGACCCCAGGGGTCCCCCCCGACCCCCAGCCCCCGGGGCAGCGGCAGAGCCGCTCCCCGACCCCCCGCGCCCCCTTCCCGTGCGCCCAGCGGAGCGGAGCGGGGTGCGGTGAGCAGCACACCGCAAGCTGGGTGGGATTTTATTTTATTTAATTTTTTTTTCCTCTTTTTTTTTTTTTCCCACCTTTTCCTCCTCTGCGCGCCGCGCACTGCCCGTCCTGCTCACGGGAGAGCTCGGGCTTTAGCTTTGCACGGGGAAAGGCGCAAAAAACCCCCCCCCAAAAACCAGAGAAATAGCCGGGAGGGGAGGAAAGGCAGGGGGAACAGAACAGGCCAGTAGCCCCGGCTCGGGGAGAGAGAAGGGGGGGGTCTGCGGCGAGGGCGGCCGCCACCTGCCCCCGCCAGCGGAGCGGGGGGTCCCGGTCCCCCCGGACTTACTTTCTGGGGGTCGGCGTAGGTGCCCAGCCCCAAGAGCGGGATGCTGTTCCCGTCGTTCAGCGGGACGCGGTGGTTCTCGGCTGTCAGGTTCATAGTACCGGCAGGTAGGGCTGCCCCGACCCCCGCGGGGCTTTACCTCCGCACGGCCAACCGCGACCCCCCGCTCGCCGGCACCCGACGCCCGGACCGAACCGACGGGGCCTCTGCAGGGACCGAGGTACGAAGTGCCCGCTCCCGCCGGCGGGGAGTGCCTTTTTTTGGGGGGGGCTGAGCCACGTGTGTCCGCGCACCGCACCGCGCCCCGCCGCGCACCGCCCCGCGCCCCGCCCCGGCCCCGCGGACCCCCCCCCCCCCCCCCGGCCCGGCCCGGCCCGCCCCGGTCCCGCGGACCCCGTGGACCCCCACCCGGGTCCCCCCCCGCGGGGTTCCTCCGGCAGAAGCTGCGCGCAGGACAAAGGCTGCTTGGTGGGAAATTCAAGGCGGGCCGGGGGGGGGGGGTCCTGCACCCCGGGGGGGCTGGATAGGGGACCGAGGGGGGGGGTGGGGGGGTCCTACCCGCAGCCAGGGACCCCCCTCGGGGCTGCCCGGAGCTGCCGGCGAGGGGTCCAGCCGCTGCCTCTGTGGGGGTGTCTGCCCTGTCCTTCGCTTCCCCCCCCCCAGCAACAGGGCACGGGCTTCCCACGCTTTGGGGCGGCAGGTCTTGGAAGTTTTCCCGCAGAGGTGTAAACCCCTTTTTTAAAACCCCCAATTCAGGGTTACCAAGGACGCTTTGTGTCCGCCGGGGACAGTTTCCACCTTTCCTTTCCAAAGGCTACAGATTGAAAACCACTGTTCTAGGGGCAAGGAAGGAATGAAGAAAATCCCAGACAGGGGACTGGTGAATAGTTCCTCGGCCTCAGCATGAGTTCCAGGTTACAGTGAATGGGCTCAAGTTCCTCACGGCCTGGTTCTGCTCCGTTGTGGAAAAAATGTATGTATTTCCTATCACTGATATCCCAGAAGAGGACAATGCCCTTCACGAAATTCAACCCACAGCGCTTACTGTCCTTTCTGACCCTCATAAAACACTCAGGGCTATACCTTTACGCCACTCTGCAGGGATGGACCCTGTCCTGAGCCAGCTACTTTGTGTCCTGCAGCTGCATCTACGCAGAGCTGTCCCCATTCGATTTTGAAGTGTATGGTCTTATACGTCTTCCTAGATCAACCTGAAATTAAGCCCTTGGAGAACATTATTCCTCAGCCGTAACAATGTCCTTTGCCTAGCAGATTATTTTATCTCCTCTAATACCCCACTTAGCTTTCTGTGCACAGTAATAGTTCAGCAGGTTATGCAATTCCAAGAGGGGTTAATGGATCCATCGTGATAAGTTATCTTTGCAGGGTTCTTGAAATCAATAGGTGTGCACTAGTTTGCATTTGGAGAAAGGGTTAGTGGCTGTTAAGGCTGAGGACCTACCTGGAGAACACCCTACCAAGAGACCCTTTTAGTGTTACAAGTTAGATATCTGCACGGGTCTCCAGTGAAGATGGAAAAATTGCCACTTTTACTGGTAGGGATGTGGCAAGCAGCTCATGACTAAGTGCAAGGCCACTTGATCCCTGCCCCCAAATTACTAGATAGCTAGGACATCCTGCAGGATGAAGATAGCGTGCTGTGGTGTAAAATGCTCCTTGGGAGGTGGGCTGAGGGCGGCGGAGGCTTTCCCAACAGCCTGTGCTTTACCCGGGCAACACAATGCAAAGAGCTGGCCGTAAGGTGCCTGGGTTCTCATCTCGGGGAGGGGGGGAACCTGGGGCAAACTACTGCCTGGCTGTAGTTACTGGGGGCAACCTGGTCCTGCTAGACCCCGTCCGCGTGTTATTGTAAGCTGTGGGTACCTGCGGGTGCGGGTATTTACATGTGATGGAGAGGAAGGGAACCCGGTGACCTCTTCCATGCCTCCTTGTTGTTCCCATGTAACTGGCTACCATTTTCTTGCTACAGGAGAAGCTCTTATCTCCTCTCTGCATGCCATCCATCCCTAAGCACAGTCTGTGTGTTTGTAGGAGGACAAGTTGATGCCAGCATGTGGAATAGACTGCTGCATCTCTGAGCCATAGCCCTTGTTCTGCGGTATTTCCAACAGAGGAGGAGGAAAAGTATGGAGAGAGATGGAAATGGGGTGAGTAGAGAAGAGTCAGATCTGGCAGAGGGCATTCCGAGACCTCCCCATTCCCAGCCCTGTACCAGTATCCCACGAAGAGGCCATGCTGCCCAGTGGCTGATTCCTTCCCCTGAGCTCCCATGCTCCAAGTCTACCCCAGAACCCACTTTTTCATAATTCCTTCCAATCCAGCAGCTTGTGGGGGGGTTTATAGCACAGCTCGCTCATTTGCTTCAGGCTCAGAGCACATCCAGCTCGCACGTGCGCTCTGGCATCAGGGCAATGCTTGCCCTGAGCTGCGTGTGATCCCGAGCTAAGCAAAGCACGACCGTGTCCGCGGTGCCCATCCTGGGCAAGCGTAAGGAGCCTCTCTGGCAGGAGTACACCAGCCCGATATACGATAGCCCTCAACGACAACTGGGAAAGAAGGATTGACGGGCTTGCCCTAATTCACAGAAAAGGGAGCTTGGGCAGGAGGACAACTCCTGCTTCTAGGAACAGTTGGGCAAAGCGGTCCGTGACGCGGCGAGGCGAGCCAGGCAGCCCCAGGCACCGCTGCCCTGCTACAGGCAGGAGCCCCCAGAGCTCGGTGGGGTTGGAGTGACAGACAGCCGTGGGGCAACAGGCAAAAGTCACCTCTCTTCTAGATTCACTGCTAGACCAGTCCTTATAAAATTCAGCCAACGTGCTTGTCAGAGAAATTGGAGAGAGGCAGAGGGTTTTACAAGTCCTTCCCCAAACCCCTGTGCCTTAACCCACAGCAAATAGTGTGAACGCTTTTTACACACACGACTTTTTAATTCCCACAGCAGCTCTGGCTCCCTAGCCTACTGTTTTAAAGCCTTTGCAGATTTTATATTAAACCCCAGAAAACAGATAGGAAAGTGCATTTTTTTCCATTTACATTTGAGTTACTAATTCAAAATAGCCTTACTTCATAGAAGCTAGAAATACTAGCAGATCTTGAGCTGACGATGAGTATCCTTTAAAGAACAAAGGAAGCCAAATTATGCAGCCCGGAGCCTGTTGCATACAATTCTTGTTAGTAACAATTTCTGCTAGCTGTTCAAGGGAGTACGGTTCTCGGTTTCAGAGCTTAAATGACTTAACCAGACTTTTTACGAGGACACAGTTATCTAGCAGCTCTAACTGCAAAACAATGCAAGTTTCTAGAGGCAAAGCTTTGGCTGCTGGTTGTTGTTGATCAGCAACTATTCAGGAGCTTTTATAAAATGCAGATGTGATCTCATTTCTTTCTCTAGGAAACAAAAACAATGAGGTTTCAGCCTGGCCTTACTAGCAAGTAACGAGAATTGCCATCCTATCAAGTTCGCCGTCTCCAACAAAGCTTGTACACAAAAACACTTTCAAAAGCAACTAAGGTAGGTTTGCGATTCCTGGATTGATGGTGCAGAGTTTTATAGCTACATTAGTCATCTCAGACAAGTAAAGAGCAGGTATTTGAAAAGCGGCATCTTATACTTGAATGTATTCCCTGCCCCGTATCCGTGCTCAAAGTAGATTAAAAAATATGAAGAAAAATGAAATAAAAGATTTTACAGGAAAAGTAGATCAGACATCCGAGGTTTCTTACTGTTAAAAACTTGCAGAAATCTCAGGTAAAGAAAGTACTTAACAGCCTCCTTACCTGAACAAAACTTGTCAGCAATCTTTTAAAGTAAAGAGGTCACCCTTTTACTCATTTTATCTCACATTCCTTAGTATCCTGGGAACAGGAGAAAATATGTGAGGCCTTTAAATATAGCCTCCCCAGTTCTTGGAGGGTAAAAGATAGGAATAAGAAGGAATTGTCAATTGAGAAGGACTGGCCTTGTCATCTTCTAGGTTTCATGTTTAATCTGAGATTTTTACGTTCCCCCCCCCCCCCTTTTTTTTTTAGCAAGCTGTTGTTTTGGATAAGGGAAGATGTTAAAAATAGTATTCTCCTGGATCTTGTAAATCTGGTTGTGTTTACACATTGTAGATTAGATTAGTGACATTCTAGAGGTGGGTGACCTGTAGTGCCTGAAAATTAGCTTTTTTAAAAAGGAAAATAGGAAGTACTTTCATAATACATCTATTTCTCTTATTAGATAAAAAAGTGGATGTTGCTCCACTGTTTCTATTTTCTGTATGAGCCGTGCTCCACTCTATGTGTAATTATCTGCTAGAATGCATACTCTGCATGTGTTTTTAGTTAAAATTTCTTAAAACACGGTCTTGAAGTCTGCATATTTTCAGCCTAGTCCTTTCATAACTCACATAAACTAGCATGTGTCTGTTGTGCATGTGGAATACCTATTTATAATATATATTTTCAAGTATTTAGTGTAGAGATTTTGGTAGCATGTGGCACGACTAATATTTCTTTTCCTATTTTACCAGTAAATATGATAAACTAATACATATCAAGAAAAACTTTTAGTTTCACTTTTTAAGAAATAAGGTCTGTGTAGTGTTTTGTAGGGGGACTATAAATGAAGTGAGCTTTTGTAGTTCTTGCTACTTTTTCGGCACAGGAACAAACCGTATAAACTGAACTGGAAAACACTGCTCTGGAAAAAAAAATGTTGTAGCATCTTCTTACTCTTTAATTGCAGATTCCAATTATCATCATGTATGTCACATTATAGTTCTCAAGGACACTCGGTGAGATGAGTGGCACCTTATACCGCCTGCATGATTCCCGCCTTTAGTGGTCAAGGCGTTTCTCATATGGAAGCATTTGTGATCTTTTCCCTTTGATCGTGTTTGTTGCACAACGAGGCTGATCACAGCCGGGATAACAGCCTGGGCTTTGTTGGGAAGTGCGATATAATAGGCCTTCTTAGCAGTTTCTAATGCAAACACTTTTATCCCTAGCTCCCACTGGTGCGTGTAAACCATTTGGCAAACAATGAAACACTTAAGTGATGTGCTCTTGTTTATTTAAATAATTTTTTTTGTCTCCTAAGGACTTGTTCTTGGTAAGTCCTTCTCTGAAGGCCCAAAGTTTGCTTTCAAATTGTGTCTGACTTGCAGCGTAGTAATGGGAGTATAATATATGTGCACTTTTAGTGAATCTCTTCGCTGCAAGACCCACAAAGCGGTACCTGACCTCCAGAGACCTCATCTGGCCCCACTTTCCCAGCACTGGTACAGCACTTCTGCTGGATCCTTAAGAATGAGGACAGGGAGAAAATGTGCCTACCACTTCTGCCTGCGGAGAGAATTAGGAAAATACTTGACAGCTGGGTCACTTATCCCTTCTGCTTCATATAAACGCTCTGTGGCTACAGCTGCGATAAAAGGGAAATTCCTAGGTATCCTTGACGCTGTTCCATTGCTCCTGGTAACACTGGAAAAGCCAGGCCACTGCTGGGCTTTGATCGCTCCTGGGGTACAGCCGGGATGCCAGCAGCTGCTCCGGATTATCCACCCGCCGCTTCCAGCGGCTGCGGAGCTGCGCTCGCACCGCGGCGAGGCACGACCTGGCGCCGGCCATCCGCGCCGGCCCCGTCCCCGGCTCACCTCGGACGAACGCGCGCCGCCGCAGCCGGGTGCTGTGGGGTGCCGTAGGGTGCTCTGCCAGGGCGGGTGGTTGTACAAACAGCGAGCGGCCGCTCGGCAGTTTAACCCCCCCCCACGCACCCTCTTGTTTGGATTGTAGTAGCCAAACGCCTCCGTGGTGGGTGCCGTACCAGAGGCAGCGGCCGCGCAGAAGAGCTCGCCCTCTCCGCAGCGGACGGAGAGCAGAGGAAGCAAAATCTCACCAGAGGCAAAATCAGCTGGGCTGTTTAGACACCGTCACCCTGTTTCCTATGGCACGACGGGAGGGTGGCCGGCACGAGCGGTACGGCCCCTAAAATGTGCCCGTTTTCCCTTTGGGGTCCGCTTCAGGTGCTGAGTTGCCCTGTTAGCATCCGGGGAGCGCTACTGATGGGCTGAAAAGCCCTGTGGAGGACCAGGAGCTGTTGGGAGAGGGAAAGAGACGCTCCGTTTGAAAAAGTAATCCTCCTAATCTTTCGGAAAGGTAATCCTCTCGTTCTTTACCAGCGTCATTTACATAGGCACTGTCTCGTGAGCCTCCTGTCTCTTGGGCACTGTCCTCATGCTCGAGTTTGGTGTTAGCAGGGCTTGTGACAAATCAAGCCAGAAGCCATCTTCCCCCCCCCTCCCCGATCTGTTTACTGATGTTAACCACTTTCTTCTGGCAACAGTATCTCAGTTTCTGCTCCAGACTGTCTCTGCTCGGGTACATGTAGGACCCTGCAGCTGGTGAGCGCTGTCCCTCAGATCCACGGGCAAAGGTCAGTAGCTGCGTGGTGGCCTCTGGATTCCTCAGATACCACCCCTCGTCATGTGGGGAGGCATTAACCTTTGGCCCTGAGTAAGTGTCCTCGTATCTCACCTCAGTTACTCTGGCCTGCTGTTTGATCCTGTCCAATATAAAGCCCTTTCCTTTGGCATCCCGCAAACCTAAGCCCCGTCTTGATGATTTCCACCGTGCCGCCCATCTGACGCTGGTGGGAAATACCCCGTGCGTTGCGCTCAGCTCTCAGCAAGGGGTGGCAGAAGGGGCAGCCCGAGGAGAGGTGGTCGTGCCATCGCGGCCCCTCTCGCTTTACAGAGGCGATGGGACTGGAGGAGCGGTGGTGGCTTCCTCCATGTCACCTCTCTTCCTCGCACAAAAAAGGGATAGCCACCGTGGGAAGATGTTGATACTGCCCGTGTCATGCGACTAAGGTGTTTCTGGAGTTGGGGCTTTGCTTTTTTTATAAATCTTGATTCACTGGGAGTGACTCACTGAGAGGGCCATGCCCCATCGGAGTCCCTTACTTCAAATCGGGCTCTTGGGACAGAGTGAGACACATCACCAGATCTCATCGTGTTCCCAAAACGCGAGATTTCTTTTCTCTCCTTTTAATACAGAGCTTGGTCAGGGGCTTACCTCAGTACACCCCTGCTCTTCCAGCCATCTCCCACGTTTACCTGACACGTAACCTCACACGGCTCCCGTGGGTCCACCTCAGGGCTCTACAGGAGGTCTTCTTAGTTCAGCTTTGATGAATGATCATTTTACTTGTGCTGGATAAACAGCTGTTTTCTGTGTTACCTGCTTTAAGAGACTTGCTGACACGTTGTTTCTTTCCTTGCCTCCAGCAACAAGCAGACACATCCAACTAATTGCAACAGAGCCAGGCTGGCATCTTCTTGCAGTCGGGACGGCATGCAAAATGCACGATGTTTTTCCACAGCACACCACCTGGCAAATGGTCTTGAGATAAAATAGCAGGAAACAGGCACTCGCGGTTTCTTTCCCTTATCTTTTACTGTTCAAAAGGGTGAAAGCAACACAGGCTTGGAGATGAGGGTCCCAAAGTGGCCAGTCCCCATTGATCTCAGCATTTCCAGCTTCAAGTCCCTACTGGGGAGGCTCTTCCTTTGAAGTACATCTCACTTGGGCCAGAGCCAACGTCAGGAGGAGGAAACTATTAGCTTATAAAGAGAGCCCCGCAGGTAAAGTCTAACAGCCTGCTGGTTTCTTTGCTTGCAAGTATTTCCTGTGGATGCTTTAAAAACAGAAGTTATTGTGAGTTTTGCTGGTGCAGCCTGCTAGTGTGCAATGTTCTCTGCAGGCGGGAGCAAGGAATTTAGAAGAGCAGGCTTTAAAGCACCCCATTGATGCATTTTAGCCTACCTTCATGCTTTTTAAAGGGTGCCAGAGTGCTCTAAAAGGCCAGATAAGCTTGTCTTTGCGTGGGTTAGTCCTTTCCCTGGAGCTGGCATGCTGGAAGGGGACCGTCTCGGCAGCCGGGGAGGAGGGCAGCGCTGGGGGGGGCAGAGCGGTGCTGCCAAAGGGCATGAAGTCCCACTGGAGTGTCTGTGCTTTATGAACAGAGGTTTTATTGGGGCTGGTGGGACTTATGGCTGCGTTCAACTCTTCATTCCACGTTTAGTACCAAGGTGCTGCACGCTGACCACAGGGTGATTTTTTTCCTCTCCGTACCCTCTCACTTTGCGAAGGCCATTCTTTTTGTCTGCTTTGCAGTGGAGGTAAAAAATTTCTTTTTTCATCATCCGCTTTTCTTTTCCCACATTGCCACTGAATTTTTGATGTTCACATGTACATTGGCAGATTGGGAAATCTGATGTATTGTGAAACACGCTTATCATATTCTGCCAAGTTCTACCAGCCTATTGCTTGTCTTCCATACCACTTTGCCCATTTGAACTTCATTGTCAGGTTTATTCAAGCTTATGCCCAAATAGCTGCCTTTTACGAAAGGCCCATCCTTCTACCCTACCACTTTTCCGTGCCTCGTGTCATCTTGTGCAGTGAGGTAGCATGATGTTAAACCTCCTCTCTCCAAGGAGTTGTGCGGCATCTCTGCAAATCAAATGGTAGCGATCCAATTTGGGATTAGGAAATGGAGGCAGACGAACAATGCTTCATTTGCATAAGACTGGAAAAACAGTTGAGGCAGAGCTGGGGCTAGAACCCAGAATAAGTCATGGGGCTGCCTGTCATAACAAGAAAGGGGAGCTTGGAGCAACTTTTTCTGAGATGATTTATTAAATCTTCTGTAATTAGTTTAGTAAAGAGTAATAGGTGGGAAACAAAGGATAAAATGTTCTCTTCCAACTTTCATAGGTTGCGTGGTATCTCTCATAGCCATAAGGGATTAATGGTGGCCCCAGGGTAGGATTGTACCATAAAACTTTTATTAAATGTTTTAAAACCAATTAAAGAGACATTGCCAATTTGAGCTTCCTAAAATTTTGCAACGTAAATTTTTTCCATTGTTGTCAAAGCACTTTTGAAGTACTAGATCCTGAAATTTTTAATAATTTCAAAAAAAAAATAGCTGTGTATGCTCTGCTGATGCTGGCCCTATACTGTGACAGTAATTCAACTAGTTATGCACAGTAGTGTTGTGGGCAGACAACAAATAAAATGCTCCAAAGTGGAAAATCATTTTTCCTAGCTTCCTTCATTTACAGAAATATTTTAAATCTTACTTGTAGCCTCAGTAAATTACATTTTAGACAGGAGGGTTTGGGTTCTCCAATTTGATGATGTCTCTTTCAGATAGGCCTTCCTGAAAACTATCAAGTCTCTAAACTGGAAAGTGAGAAAACCCTTTCATGAGCAATAATAATTATTAGATAGTCCATCAGTCTGAATTTCATGAAAATGGGCTTTCATGAAAAACCAAGCTGCTGTTTCAGGTATATTGTTCTGCTTATTGTAGACATGGGTGCAAAATGTCCTTTTTCCATGGAGAGCATTCAGCCTGGATTTTGAAGGAACAAGCAGCCCCATGAAAGGAAAAGGCTCTGCGGGGCTCAGGGTTTAGGGTAGAAAGGAGACAAGTGGATGTAGACGCAGTCACAGTTGCCTTTTGTAGGTAATGATGTACTTGCAGCAACATGAGAAATATGCAGCGGAACTACAGGGAGTCACTGATGCTGGGCATAGAATTTGCCTTGACTTTCCTGCAGCATGGGCCAAGAGACAGAGTGGGAATAAAAGGTTGGAGGCTGCCAGAGCCCTGTGCTCTCCTTATCTTCATAAGGTTTATATCCCTTGGGATATAAACTTGGAAATAAAATAAGTACTCCTGAGGTTACGGCATCTGCTCAGTGTGGAATAAGATAAGGTAAGGAACAGCTCTTTAGATTAGATAACTTTGTTGTGACATTTTCCTTCACATTTTGATTTCAAAACAGAAATTACTTTTGTTGGGATCAATCAAAATGAAAAGTGTGCACGCTCTTTTAACTGTCTTCTCTCTTCGGGAAGCAGTTGATTTAATCCACTCTTTATTCCCCGCTTATGCTTGTTCCTTGCTAGATCCACACACATCTCTGCTTTTCAATTCCTCTTCGGTTGTTACTGTGATTAAAATTCCAGGATCCTCGCTCTTTAGAAAGGAGCTGGTCAGGGCACCTCTGAGGCTGCTGTAGCATCCTCTGAAGGACAAAAGCATCTCCTTGCTACCTAGAGTCCTTGGGATGTGGTCTACCTCTGTCTGTGAAAGGAAGCAAAGGCTGGGGCAGCAACACCTCGCCCCTCCTGCCCAGTCCTTTTACAGGACGCTCTGGGTGCCCATCCTCAGCTCTGCACGTTGCAGAAGGTGGACACATCCCTGCAAGGCGCCTGGTGATCTCTGGCACGCTTGCAGGGCGGACGCCTGCCTCCGGGAGCCCAGCAAGGCTGGGGGGGAGCGAGCCTTGGCACGCCGTCACCGCCCGGGCTCACAGCTCATCGTTCGTCCGCAGCTGGGACCCGGCGGACCTTTTTTTGGGTTCTGTTTTGTACAAATCCTCATCACCGTAGCACTTCATCTGATGTGACTAACACGCATGGTTTTTCTCTGCTCTTTCCCCTGAGGAAGGCAGGGGGAGACTAGTGTGGGCAGCGCAGTATTTCTGCTTCGGTCTGGTTAAGAAACAAAACTTAAAAACATATGTTCATTTCAGTTCGTTTATGTGACAGAGGCAAGGTCGAAGAGATAGGCCTGGAAAGTGGAACTGAAACCGCCCTCAGAGCTGGGTTGCGTCCAGGGATCCTGTTACACCGAATTTATTGCAGGCTGGTATTTAAATTCACTATAGCCTGCCCATCACTGTATTTTTAAAGGTCCCTTTCTTTTAGAAATCTCTTTGTTTTGTCTCCTTCTCCTTTGTTCACTTTCTTCATTTGTTGTTCCCTTCAGGACAATTTCATTTTTAGAGATACCCTCTGTTCTGCAGAAAGCATCATATATACTATAGAAACACATTTGTACAAATATTGATAGTCCCAATTTTCTCCTTATCTAGACCCTTGTTGTGTTGCATGCTGTGCCCTTGCTCCACAACTCCTAAATTTCCACTACCGCCGAGGCAGTCTGTACCCCTGAAATATATACGTGTTAATAAAGCGACAGTTGGGGTTGGCAGGAAATGGTGATGGAAGATTTCCTCACGAAAAAGTCAGGACTGGCACGTCTGGTTTTCATTCTTCATCACGGCGAAAGGAGAGGTTTATAAATGAGGGTGGGAAGAAACCTGAGGAGGGGAGATCTCGGGGGATAAAGTCCTTCTGGTGGGGAGGGAGGTGAGGGGGCAACTGGCTTCGAGTCACAGCTCGGGTGGACCTGGATGTAGACGTGAATGAAGCCCCTGCCTCTGTGAGCTTGCTGGTGGGGGCTGCTCCCCTCTTGATCAATGTTTAAAAATTTAGAAAGCGAGAAGAAAAATGAGAGAACAAATGGCGATTAACTTAATGATGAGAGAGAGCACCTGGCTGCGACGGAGGAGATGGAAGTTCAACCCTTTGCTGAAATCTGTCGCAACAAGGAATTAAACTTTCTCCTTTGTGTTCTCCTCCAGCTCCGTTATCCCTGCCGGGGCTCATCCTGCTTCTCAGCAGCCAGACCTTCCCTGGGGCTGGGAACTTGCAGCAACTCAAGTGTTTCTCCTGGGAAAAAGTTGCCATAAAGTGCTTCCCGTCACTTCTAGGAATGCGAATGGGATTTGATGAAGACAGCTGTCATTTTGTTATACCTCTATGCAACATCTTATGGTCTTTAGTGCAAATGTAATTAGAAACTGGAATTTAAAAAAAAAAAATGACAGGCAAATTGGGTTTTTCTGAGGAGTTTTGGTAAACTCTTGCACTTTGTTACTGTGGTAATGCTATGGAAATATGATTAGTGGGGCCAGGGAGAGCCGAAGCTGGCTATGTTTGTGAAGAAAGCTGAGATTTTTGATAGAAGTGCATGGTTTTGAGCACTCCTTTTTGCTCTTCCTCCTAGTGATATTGGTGGGGATTTAGTTGTTAATTTTACTGGGAACAGGATCCAGTGTATAAACCGTGATCAGCCCTCCACTAACCAAAAACTGGAAAACATCTACTCACCCACTTCTGAAATGTCTGGATGTAAGTAGAAGTGATCAGAGGCCTGTTTGTTGCTCAGAGAATGTATTTGCCACAGTGGACTAATAAACTTTTCCAAATTTAATTCCTTAAAAAAGTTATTTAATTAAGAGGTCAGTCCTATTTGTAAACAAAGCTGTCTGAATTTAACGTTAACGGAAAGCATCAGGGGCTCTTACAGTATTTTTCCCTTTGGCTGAGTGCCGGTACAGTTGCTTTTTACAAACTTAGTGAATATGATTCTTTTTTATTAGAAAATAAACAGAAAACACATGCCAATCAGCAGCTTCAAAAGGTCATTGCTGCAATATCAGTGCTAGAGCTGTGCAGAGCCTCCTAATGAAACAGGAAAGCGGGGAAGTTGTTTTCAGGCACTTTGGTAGAAAACCGAAGCTCTGGCCAGCACTTTGGTAGAAAGCTGAAGCTCTGGCCAGCTTAGTGAAAGATTTATGAACCTTCTGGGGAGTCTCCGCTACATTTAATGAACCTACACTGATTTCTTTGCTGCTTCTTTGAAACCAGGTGAAAATAAATAGTTTGAGGATTCAAACCAAACAGAAAAGAGGAGAAAGGGACACTGCTAGGATGGGAAATCTTGTACAGACACCTGAAAAACCAAAGCAGCTGGTTTTTTTTTGTTGCACTGGCAGGAACGCTGTGCAGAGGGTGGGGGGAGCAGTCGCCTCCCAGACTTTTGGGTAATGACATCCTACTCGCTCTCCCCCTACCCCGTGGCTGATGTCGGCTGATGTCGCTGCGTGGTGCTGTTCACGTTATCTGCCCAAACCAGAGGTCTCTCGGGGACGTGAGCCTCCTGCCACACAGCGGGAAGGACGAGCTCTGGGTAGGGACCCAGCCTGCATGAGCTCGGCAGCGGTGGGGTTACCCCTTTCAGCTATCCCAAATTGTTTTGCCATGGCAGTGCCGAGTTTAGCATAGGTTAACATCCTGCTTTTGGGGCAGGACCTGTAGCCGGGGTATCATCATTTAAGGCTATCATCATTTAAGGCTAGGGTGGATACCTCTGTGTCTGGAGTGCTTTGTATCCCGCGCCCTGTGCCTCCTTCACTTTTTATATAGTGTCGCTTGTACATGGTGTCGTTTTACTAGAACGACGCTTGTTAGACGGTGCTGTAACCAGAGATATCCTGACCTTACTGTCACATGCTGGCGATTTCTCATGCCAAAACCAAAAGGTAAGAAAATAGAAACTAAAAGGATAGAGCAATCACTGGGTATGTATTTGCATTTCTTTCTCCTGAGCCTGTAAATAATCTAGTTCGTGGCAATGTTTCTGTTTGGGATTCCTGCTTCGTTTCTGCTTGGTAACTGGCTTTGAAGAGGCTTGGGGGTTTATTTACTTTTTCAAGGGAGAGAGAAGAAAGATAAGAGGAGGTTGACTGAGGCTGTTGTGAGGCCGGTGAAGCTGCAACGTGCAGAGGGCCGGCTGGGAGCATGGTTCGCTCTTCACGTGTGCTTAGGGAGGCAGCCAGGTTCCCAGACAGGATGGACAGCTAGCAGGGAAGAAAATAAAAGCACAAAAAATACTCTGCAGTCACATGGCCAGGTTTTCCTTGGGCTGGCCTTCAACCTCCTGTCCCCGTCGCCCTTACTAGGCAAGGCTGTCTCTCCCGGCTTGTGTAAAAAAGAGCTACACCCTTTTAATTAAAGCTGTGTCTTTAACGAGGTTTCCAGTAAAGTAGTGCAAGTGCCTGGACTCTTATTTCAGCATGAAGGTAGATTATTTTGTTTTAAATAATTGACTTCTGAGTTATTTTAGCTTTGGTAAATCAATTAAGAGCAGACTGCAATTAATACACTACTTTCACGTCTCCTCAAAAAAGTGTGTGATACAGTGTTTAAACTTGTAGAAAATCATGCTGGACAAAGCTTGATAAACTTTGGTTCCTTTCCAAAAAAGTGAAGAGGAACAGATTTCTCTTGTACCAGGTCTTCCGGACCTGGTTTTGCAGAGTGATGCCCAGGCGGTCTCTGCTGTGTCTCGCTGTACCCAGGCTCCTTCCTATTATATCAGTGTGTGGTCCCTTATAGCAGCTCCCAAGATTTTAGCTTGTGACCTCTTAAAGAAAAAATGCATGCTTCTCTGCAGAGAAATGCAAGGATGGGAGCGTGGAAATTTCTGACATTTGAAATTTCATTTCAGTGTTCAAATTTTAGAAGTGTATTTCTATTAAGTAGCTAAGCGAGCGTCGAGGCCAAATGAAAGTCACTGGAACGTTAGCTTGTATGGGAGGGTGGCTTCTTGTGTGTCCCATCAGATGAGAAGACCTCGTGATAGCCCACAAGATCTTCTGGAATCCCCTGCCGAAGGGACACAACTTCATTAACGGCCGCCTCTTGGCTACAAGAGAGCTCGTTTCTCTGAGAAGCAAGAGCCCTTTTCCTGCCCACTCTGTCTTTGAACCAAAAACCATGAAGCATGATGCCGTATGACTTCCCGAGTTTTGTGATACGCATGGATGATTTTGCCAGCATTGTTCACGCAAAGCGGTCCGATAAGTGGAGGGACTTTGCACGCAACGCGTCCCCTCTGAATTGTCCCACGGTGCCCTGTCCCACCGGACCACCTCGGCGGGGGAATCAACAGCAGCCGTTCATTAACGCGGAACAGAGATCCGGTGCTGGCCATAGGAAGTAAAAGCCCTAGAGCACACTGCAGTAGCCTTGTTCTCCCTTTACAAAGCTGCTCTCTGTTAAACCACGGTATCGACCCGCACTGGCGTACAAATGCCCTTCGTTAGGGTTTGCACATTCTGTTACGTGAGGGTGCAGTTAAAAAGCAAACAAACAAAACCTGCTTGTGGTAATTTACCCTTTAATGGTATTGGAAGTGAGTTTATTCAGGAAAAAAATGATTGGGGTGATTATGCCTAACTAGCACTGGAAGGAGCAGGACGCTCGGGAGCTGAGGTGGTGGCTTCACCAGTGTCTCCGAAGGAGATGGATTATTTGCAAAATCTCAGCCTGATGTGGCTCTCCCAGAACGCAGCCCACTCCTAAGACACAGATCCTTATACATTTAATAAGGTGTTAAAGCAGAACTTGATATGTTCATTCACATTCCCCTGTTCTGGATCATTTCATTGACCATCTGGTGCCTTTTTTTTTCTTTTTAAGACACTTTTGCATCCTGCACATGACTTTCTGCTCACCCTTTGGGCCCCAGTTTGGCAGAGTGCCTGGGAATGTGCTCAGTGTCCTGTCCCTTCCTAACTCAGCAAAACACTAAAGACGGTGCGTAACGATAAGCTGTCGTATCTCCATTCCCACCTCGCCGGGAGAGCCTCATCCTACCAGCTGCTAAAGCAGCCTTTGGTTGGAAAGTGGGAGAAGGATGCAAGAGTTTATACAAACAGCGCTTGTATTCCCAGGGAGGTTTTTAACACTTGTTTTGGTGGCTCGCTCAGATTTGCATACTTGAGTAGTGATAGCAGCCTGGCATTAAGGTGGTAGGAGGGAGAACTGTTAAAAGAAAAAAAAAAAAAAAAGTTCCTTTCATGGGTCTAAGTAGAGTTACTCTCTGATGCTCAGAGCTGGAAGACTTTCCAGCTGACCCTCCATTTCCTCCGTGTGATAATGTTACAATTACAAACATAGCTAGGTTTTGCTGTGTGAAAATTCAGTTCATTCGCTTGGGTGGAGGAAACGCAAAAACTCTACCCTTTCTGAACTGACTGGAGTGAAAGGCCGTATTTTAACCTGAAGAAGAGCTAGCAGCTGTGGAGAATGTCTGCTGAAAAATGAAATCCAAGAAATTACAGTGAACGAACACCAAATTGCATTTAATTTTAGCTTGTCTGCGTGCGCGTGGGTGTGATTGAGAGAGGGAGAGGAAGGACGGATCTGATACCAACTGTACTTAGTTTAAGAGCGAAGGCAGAGGAGGCCATAGTTACAGACAGCTTTAGGAATGAGTTTAAGTCTGTTGAAGGAACCCGGTGTAAATGGCTGTGGGTGCGGGTTTTGCCACCACCCCTGCCGTGCTGGGGGCCCCTTCAGCCACCGAAGCTGCGCCCCGCCGAGGGGCACGGGCTGGGGCAGCGGAGCCCCTTGCCATCAGCACCACTGCGTCTCCCGTCCAACTTCTGCCAGGAGAGATGTATTGGTGAGAGGATTCTATGCTCTGAGCGGGCTTTGCTGTGCTGGCACAACGCTGCTGCTAAATCAGCTGAACTGTTTCAAGTTCGGTTTGTTTAAGGGGCCTTTTACAGTCATGCGAGTACATTGCTCTTACAGCGAATCTTTTAATTGCTCTTCTCTGGGTATCTTTTGCTTTGTCATGTTGATGAGGTTCTTATTTGATTTATTTAGCCAACGTATTTTGGCTAACAGTATGGTGCCCTCTGCTCCAGGAGGCCTCTTTCGTTCAGGTGCTACCACAGCTTTTCTAGGAAGCAAGCCAGGATTTTTCTGGTCATCAGAGTGCATATGCATTTGTTCACTGGTGTTCTTCTTCCCTTATCTCTGTTTGTGTTGTGTTACCATCCAGGGAGTTCCTGCACTTGTCCCATGTTTGTATGGTGCCCAAAAGATGACACCTCTGTGAGCTTGTGGTCTGTGTGTGGGGCAAAAAGTCCCAGAGAGAGTGGTTAGAGATTGCTATAAAGATCTCGACGTTGTATTTTGTTCTCCTAGACAAAATTCCTGCTGTAGGTCTTCCTACATGCTGAAGTAAGGAATCCATGTGAAAGTGTCTTCACTCCGTGTGTGTTTATTATCAAAAAGTCCTTCAGGTTTTGTTTGACTATTTTGATGTGTCCAGTTTCTTATCTGATGCCTTCTGGTTACCTTTCTAATTCAGGGACAAAGTCCAAAGAAAGATTGGCATCTACTTATGGAGGGTGGAGTTGGCAGAGAAATGGATTAGCTCTGCCCCCTTTTTGATTGGAAAGTTGTCCTTGTAAAATAACCCCAGCTGATATCTGAAAGAGAAAGTGTTCCTGCATCTCCTGCAACTGCTGTTGTCACAGTCCCCAGAAAGAATATATCTTATTTTAAATTAGAGGGGCAAGACTGCTCCCGCTGTGGAGCTGTGGTACCACAGGTGATGGGGCTGGGGGGCACGTTCAGAAAGAGAATCAACTGCAGGCAAATGTCTCTTGGGGCTGCTTTCATCACCTGTCCTCAAGGACATCCAAGGTTCAAGGTCCCCCACTATCCCCAGGTGCTCCGCTCCACAGCTGCATCATCCCTATGGCTGGAAAACAGGCCCTCACGCTTCACCTAAATCTTCCACCCTGTGATTTAAAGACTATTTAAAGACTTCTTGTCCTAACCCACCAAAACACCCATGGTGTATACTTTGTGTATGCTCTGCTTGCTTTAATGTAGAGCATTTGTATTTCTGAGAGCGCACAGAAACAGGAAAGTTAACTCACACCTTGCAAGGTGACTTATAAGCCTTTCTGGCTCAGCAGGGACTTGACTGGAGGACCAAAACCCTCCCCTCTTACTGTACCAGTATAGTTTTAAAGCACCCCAGGGTGTCCTGGCTGCTAGTATTTAATGAGTGGCCATGCTTGGATACTGTGAAAGGAATATAAGAAGATTTATTAGAAAGAGCTTGTGTTTCCTTAGTATGTGCTTGCGATCTGCCATCTGGCAGGAGCAAGGAACAGCAGTAATTCTGCAACCTTTTCCAGGTTAGGGTGAGCAACCATGGGTGCCTACCAGAGTCAACAGTGAAATACCTGAGCACAGCAAGACAGCAGGTGATCTTGTGGTGATTATTAATGTGATATGTGTAATTGTGTCCAGGTAATTATTACGATGAGTTATTCACAATATTCTCTGTTGGTAGAGAGAATATTGCATATATGTTAATGAGGGGGGAAAATGAATAGGGAGGTGGTTAATGGTGGTTGCTTTAACTGGAGACCAGAAAGAAAATCCTCTCTGGGGTCATTTGCTCCTGACACTCTGCCAGAGCAGAATTTAGTTCGGCTCCCAACTGCTCCTTCTATTCCAGCTTGAAATGCCTGAAGTGACGGTGATGATGTCATTCTTGTGAGCTACGACATAAGGTGCAAGTGAGTCTCAATCTTGGAAGATGAACGCAGTCCTCAAACAGGCCAAGTTCTCTCAAGTTCTTGAGAACCAGGTTAACACCTTTTCAAGTGCCTAAACAACCCACTTCAAGTGGCCGTGCAACAGCCAATTTTTCCGTGTTTCACCGAAGCTGGAGGAAAAGCAGTGCTTTCGGACAGCATTCCCCAGCCACTGCTTTGATTTTGGAAATATATTAAAAAAAAAATTATATAATTCTAGTGAGCTGAATAAAGCTGAATTAGCAAATCGCAGATACCCAGAAGGAACAGTGTCCTGTTTATAAGGAAAGAGTGCGGTTACTGTGGTCAGACAGCCGGGCCTCAGGCCAGGTCATGCCTCCTAAACATATTTTATCTAACCTCGTGTCACAGGCAGGATGTGGGGAATGTAAAATTTTCTCTTCTGGAAGGTAAGGGCCATTCACAGAGCGTGTAGACTGGCATCACTCCCCTGACAGCTGCTTTGCCTTACACCAGCTGAACCTCGTCTTCTTAATTAGGGTATCAGAGGAAATTTCCAGACCTGCCGGGATCAGGATTGGTGTGGATCCACCTCGGTGGCTTTCCCGGGGCAGCCAAGAAGGCAAAGGCAGGCTGTGACCAGGCCTGAATGGACCCATTCTTCTCAGCCAACTGCTAACACTTAAGGTATGTCTCCGCTTGGCAAACACAGGGTGTGACTGTAGTGCATAAATCACGCGTGCAGCTAACGTGGTCTAGAGACTTGCGAGGCTGTAGGTAGAGTCCCCGGGGAGTCCTTGCTCCTGCTGCTTGCACTTCGCCTGTGCTGCTCTGCCCTGGCTGCTGGTGTTGCGTAGGGTGGCTGGAAGAAGCTGTCAGGGCTACAGAAGCATCTCTGCTTGGTTGGCTGGAGCTAAGGGGACGTCTAGTGGTGGTATTTTAAGATCCAGATTTCTACGTTACGAACGGCATCTAGTTTTGCCATTGTTGCTGCAGCTTCCTTGAAAGTGACGGGCAGAAGCAGCAGTGAGATTAAAGGTATCTTGTGTCGTGTTTCCTTTGTGAAAGAAACTCTCAACTTCAATTGCTGGAAACAGGCAAAGTCCAGCCTGTAGTCTTCGCGTGGTAGTCCCTGTGGTGGCAGTGGGGCTTCTGAATGCAAAATGGGCATAACTAGTGCTAAACTGCTGCTGTCTTCCTGACTTGGCCCGGTGGGTTTTATGTGGCCTCTGTCTCTGCACGTGGAGACCACAGACCATAATCAAAAGTAATTTAAACTTTGTAATTTGACTTTTTTGTGTGTGAATACACAGAATATATAAGACATTCACAACTTAGGCAGTGCAGTGAGACCACGCTGTGTGATACAGATGTGCAGAAATTGGTTGCTGAGTCGTCAATACTGTGCGCTGATTTTCTCAGTCATATATCAACTCCCCTTGGACAATAGTTGGGGCCTTAGCATGGGGTAAAACCAAAAGAGACATCTCCTTTACCTGCATGCTTATATACCACTGTGACTAAAGCGAATGTTTGTAACTACAGGTAGCAATGCAAGACAGCACAGTGAATAAATATTGAAGGGAGATTAAAAGAGGATCGCTAATATCATCCTATTTTCTTTTAGGATTTACAAAGATTTTCCTTGGTAAATGTTACGCAGTTGGTGGTAGGTTTGCTCTGAGGGAATGTACTCACAGAAAGACAACGCTTTGGCAAAATGATCTTTGAGGCTGTGCCAAAAACTGGTAGAGAAACTCAGGTGCAGCTCTCAAAGGGATGGTCCTCCCTGATGAGGATCGCCGCAAGAGGCAGACATAGTAATGTATTGCCAAACTGCCTCTGCTTTCTCCCCAGTCTAAGAAATGCATCATTTCCTCAATGTAAAGGAACTAATTACTTATTTTTCAGGCTATTAAACCAAATGCAATGTATACGTGCCCCCCCGATGGGTTCTGGAATTGCTGCTGCTGCAATCACAGCAGGGAAGGATTTTGCTGCTGCTGGTGCTGTGTTTTTCTTGTGGCGTATTATTAGACAAAGCTGTCTCTTGTTCTCCGGGTTTTTTCTAATGCACAGGGGAAACTTCTGCTCTAGCTCCTTGGCCAGTTTTCTTTTCTGAACCCCAGAATTCATTTCTTTGAATGTCTCTTTGCTATTTCTCAGTAATTCTTTCTCCTTTTTTTTTTCTTTCTCCTAGCATGAGGTCTTTTTTCCCCTCCTCAAACTAGTGACCAGCAGAAAGACCTTGAGTAAGAATCTCTTGCCCTTAACCATCTAATTTATTTAGCCCAGACTTTTCTCTGCCTTTCTGGATTGTGCATTTTCAAGGCCAGTCATTACTTTGATTACAGAACAGCCCTCAGTGATGAAATAGCTCTGGTGCCGAGCAGAGAGCGCGAGCAGAGCTCAGACTCGTACTCATCCTTCAGGCAAGCTTTCATGCTCCTGTGCTTGGAAATGGATAAAATGCCCCATGTGATGTACTGAAGTGGTTTCCTTTTCCATGGATTCACAATGAAATGTGGTTTGCTTGTTTGGGTTTTTAAAAATTCCTTCCTTCTCACCTCCCAGATGTTTCCAACTGATTATCTTTTGATTTTTGAAAATTTAACTAGTTTTTATTTAGTTCTTACTCATTCTTCCTTACTTAACGTTTTTGCCAAGACATGTACTAAAAATCCGTAAAGAGCAGATCTGTGGGTGGGGGTAGTATGTTTTGCCCAGTGAGACTCTCCCTGCCCCTGCCCCACAAGTGTAAATTGTTTTAACGTCCTCAATTTCTGGGAGAGAAAAAAAAAAAAGATGTAAAGTCACAGGATTTCACTTCACCTTTTTCTGTGCTGTGACTTTTCCAAGGCTTGTGAGATACTGAAGGGGTCTGTGACAGGAAAAGTTAGAAAATGCCTTTTTCTTTGTATCAGCAAGTTCTGCCGGGCTGCCTTTCTGTTGTCATATCCCCTCTTCTGGCCTTGCCTCCCTCATCTATAGCAGCTATCGCTACTTTGGGCTGCGCTGCAAACAGCAAACCCCTGAAGGAGGGGAGGGTCCCTCTCGTTTGGAAGAAAGCTTCCATTTTCTAGATACTTCAAAACTGACTCCAAGTGCATCTCGTTGCTTTCGTGAAGGATTTTGTCATGCACTGCTTCGTGACACGCTACAAACCAATTTGAATTTCCCAACTCTTCTGCAGCACATCACTCTATTTTCCATCCGTCTCACCGGACAGAATAGATTTGCGCTTGTAGGGTGGTACTTGTACGCACGATGGAAATCTTTCCTCCTTTCTCATGACATGTCTGCACGCAGTGTGTATTTAGTGTGGGTATGCTGATGTGCAGGCGATGTGTATCGTGACTCTGCGAGTGATGCTCAGAAGACCTGTCTGTGGGCTTGCACCCTTGCTGCATCCCGTCGCTGCATCCCATCCCGGGCGGTGCTGCCCGTCGCTGCATCCCATCCCGGGCGGTGCTGCCCATCGCTGCATCCCATCCCGGGCGGTGCTGCCCATCGCTTCTCCCGTGGAGCAACAGTGCCAGCTGCTGGCTGCTGAGCCCGGCCTGCCAGGGGGACCGGCTGTGCCTGGGGGCTTGCTCCTGTAAAGCTTAATTCTGAAGGGCATGGGTGCCTAAACCGCAGCATCCCTTTGCTGATGGTTTGGGTACTTAGCAGTCATATCTCCGTTTGGTAGTCCTTGTTTCCATACCAAAATAATATTCCGTTGTGCGCTGGTAAGCCCACACCAGTTACCTTTCTTTGCGACATTTCTCACAGTCGTTTCAAAACTAATGTTGTTTTAAAGCTCCGTGTCTCTCCCGATCTTCCAGGGCTGGCTGCTCAGAGGGAGGAGAAAGTTTCTGCTCTGAGCAGTGGAAGGGCCATGAAAGCTGTTTTGTGCTCCCTGGGATTTTTTTTCAGTCATTCAGTTGTGGCAGCAATTTGTCAGCTACAAATTTGAGATGCTTATATGTGTTACAGCCACGATGAGCTCTGGGGAAAATGAGGTGGTGGTTTATGTATTTCTGCACAGGGTACCACATACCAGTTTTGGACGGAAAAATGGGAAAGAAAATGGGGAGGGTAAGAAAAAGAAGAGAATGTACAGGTGTACATATAAGTTTGATTTTATTAGAACTTTAGTGAAATGCCTTAATAGAGAAAATAGAATATTTTTTTCCCCCAAAAGAAATATCAAATGGAAAAGACAGGTCTGTTTCTTTAAAAGCTTCCTGTGAGAAGGTGTTTTCGTTTTTGTTTTGCTCCATAAGGCTTTGTCTTTGCCCTGTCTCCTTCCCTTTTTGGCCTGCAGCCTTTTTCTAGGGGATTACAGTGTTTTCAGGAGGTGGCAGGAGAGGGGACATGGGTGGGGAGTAGGAAACTGGGGAAGGCAAAAATCAAACCAAACCAGAACAAAAGATTGAGAGCCTTGAAGAGAAAGGGGAAAGAGGGTGAATGGGTAAAGAAAGAAGCCTGGGAGAGATGATCAGGGGAAATTTGCAGAGGGGAAAAAAAATAAAAAAAAAAAGGAGGGACAGGCAGCCAAACAAACTGAAAGTGAGTTTGATGAGTCAGGGTTTCTGTGGGTTTCTTGCACCTCCCAAAGGGCCATTTTCTACTTCCTCCCAGCCACAAATGTTCTTCATAATTTTTTTTGGAACAGAACACGAGAGGAAAACAAATAAATCAGCTATTCTTAAACATACGTGACAAGCCCAGGCTGAGGCACAGGTGGACTACAGCCACATGAGGTCTTTAAGTCGAGGTCGGAGAACTTTGGCCACCCAGCAGGTTTAGCACCGCTTCCAGCCCTCTGTTACTCTTTCACTCATGTGGGTTTTCTTTTTTTCCCCAATCCCTTTATAGGGAAATCTAAACTAGGCTTTAAAAAAAAAAAAAGGCATTTTGATGTTACCTTGAAAGACAGCCATCAAAACTCCTTCTGTGAAACTGAAATCTCAGGTTTTTGGGAGGGTTTTTTCAAGTGAAGCTGATAAAACCTATGACAAAAGTAGCGTCCAGGCAGCCTGTTGCTGTAGCCCCATCTGGGAGCCCTGAGGTGGCCCTGGGCACCCCTGGGGACGGGAGGGCCACCGCACTCCGCTCAGGAGAGGAGAAATTGTGAGCAAGTGCAGCACTGCTTATGTCGTGGGTCCTGCGGTAGTCGGGTGCTTTTCTAAATGTCAGGAGTGGGAAATCTGAGCAATTAGGGGACAACCTCAGTCAGTTTTTCAAGTCTGTGGTATCCTGATTCCTGGGGGTGCTGGGAACAGTTTGAAAGTGAAATTCAGGTATTGCCTAACATCTGAGAAAGCAGAAGGCAAATAAACAAAAAAGGAGGTTTTAATTTAAGAAATTTCTTTTGTTTCTAAATGAAACTCAGTATCTTCTGAGGTCCTAGCACATGTTTTTGGGACTCTTCCCTGTGTTTGAACATGATGCAAACATGACAATTCCCCAACCCTCTGCTGCTACTACAGCTTTCACTTATTCACCTGTATACTAGCCACGTCCCTCCTAGGTACACTCACAGTCCTATTTGCTAACAATATGGAAAAGAAAGAAGAGTGAGGACAGCAGAGACTATTCTAATTTGGCTCCTGCAGTAAGCACTTACAGGGGGTAAAAGCTATACCCAGTAGGAATGAGCCATATGTGGCCCCAGACCTCTCTAACGAAGCACAAAACCACTACTTCCGTGAGCTCAAAAAAGAATTTAAGGAGTTTGGGATTCTTGTTTCTTAGCAAATGCATTTTAATATTCCAGAAAATTATTATAATTATTTTAATAGCTGTAGGCAGTGAAAGAAGCACTCAAAGCAGATCAAATTATAACTACATTATAGCAGATATGTGCTGCAAACACCTGCAAGTGCCACTCAGTTGATTCTCTCACAACCCATTTTTAACTAGCTTTTGCAGGAGTGGGAGAATGGGGACATTAGCTTTGATGGTTAAGTTGGTTTTCTATCAAGAGGAGTGCCAGATGTGACACAAGGAAGCACGCAGGGGAGAGCGAAGTATAACCATCCCCTTCCAGTGACAGCAAGCTGTCAGGTTGACCTGAGCCACACCGTGTAAGGTCAGGTCAGTGTTTGGGAGATGGATAGCTAATCCAGCCTTCCAAACCCCAGCTGATCCTCCTGACCTTTCTCTCTCCCCCATCTCCTCCCACAAGGATCCGTTCTGGTTTTCCACTTGCTGACAATAAGAGCACATTCATATACGAGGATACATTTAATCTAATGATGTAATAAATATAACAAGAATAAGGTTCTATAATAAGAAATGTTATTGTAATACTTGTGTTTACAGTTTGGATACTACATGGCATTCAGCTGGATTCTTTCTTTGCATGTTCATTGCTTAAATCACCTAATTGCCATGTTTTACTTTAAATTGCCGAGTACAGAGAAGTTTTATTTAGTGTTATAACCTCATTTCACAGAGGGTTTGGGTTTTTTATAAGAGTTTTGTCACTTATATTGCTCATTATGAGTCTTTCAGGGTCTGCCATTTTAACATTTTATTTGTACCAATTATGGCTGAACCTATAAAGTAACAGTTAAAAACTGTTCTTTAAAAATAAAGAGAAAATCACAGATTTGGTCAGCAGCAGGAACTTATTTAAGTCACTAAAGGCATGTCTGGAAGCTTGAGAGTGGAAAGCTAGAAGTGGCTGGAGAGCTACCAAACAAAGCACAGAAATGACGGGAGACTTACAAGAAAGGGATGTCCCTTTTGGGGAAGCTGTTCCGCTTGAAGAACCCCCTCGACAAAATTTCTAAGGTTATTGAAAATAAAATAACGCACGTGCTCTGAAGGAAAGAGATTAGGACTGGTTCTTTCTTACTAGCTTGCCAGCAGGACACAGTACCGCTACCCACCTTCCAGCTGGAGACTTGCAGAAATCCTATAAAGCTCCACTCTGACTAGTAAGTAGTTAAAAGACCGCTTCCTGGGCTTTGTGTTTGTGGTTTAACCCCAGCCAGCAAGTAAATACCACGCAGCCACTCACTCATTCCTCTCTGTTCCCAGCAGGATGGAGAGGAGAACTGGGGAAAAAGAAAAAAGTAAAACTCATGGGTTGAGATAAGAATGGTTTAATAACTAAAATAAAATATAACAATAATAAAAATATAATAATTGTAATGAAAAATGAATATAATAAAAGAGAGAGAAATAAATCCCAAGAAAATACAAGTGATGCACAATGCAATTGCTCACCACCCGCTGACTGATGCTCAAACAGCAATCCAGCCTTCCCGGCCAACTCCCCCCAGTTTATATACTAAGCATGACGTTCTATGGTATGGAATATCCCTCTGGCTAGTTCGGGCCAGCTGTCCTGGCCATGCTCCCTCGCAGCTTCTTATACACCTGCTTGTTGGCAGAGCATGCGAAACGGAAAAGTCCTTAATTTAGGATAAGCACTGCTTAACAAACATCAGCGTTTTATCAATGTTATTCTCACACCAAATCCAAACCACACTTTACCAGCTACTAGGAAAAAAAATAACTCTATCCAAGCTGAAACCAGGACAGTGTTTTACCACCTGTAGCTTTTTCCCTCCCAATGAAACAACTACCTGAGAGGTCTGATTTGGACTCAGGTGCCCTTGCATGTCAGCACCCTTCCTTTCTTCCCTAAGTCGCCAGGGCTTGGTCTCTCCCTCCTGGAGACCTGGACCGGACTCCCTCACGAGGAGCACGCTGATGCGAGAAAAGCCATGCAACAAGGCAATGCTTGTGAAGGAAATAATTGAAATTCTGTGAAACTGCTTTCTTCAGCATGTATGGGTCTGTTTCTAAATGAAAGTGTCTTGAGTCTTTAATAGCGATGTAAATAATTGGCCTGGATGTCAAGCCATTTTTTTTTTTTTTTTTTAATTAAACAAAATGAAAATCTTTCCAGGACACGTGGTTGCAATCTTCAAGAGTCCTGTCCTAACCATGTTCTGATTTACTTTATTTTCACACAGATGTGTTCCTCGAAGCCGTACGTTTCTCTGAATAAGGGGAGCAGGCTACACGCTTTCTTATCCATCACAGGCCTTTACCACCAAGATAACCAGCCTCTTACTGTGACTATATTATTATTTATCTAATATGCCATTATATCATTAAGAGAACTTCATGATGGAAGAGCACCGAAAGAGCTGAGCAGACCCGACCGAGAGAGGAGGAGGCGAAGGTCGGTAGCTCCGCGCACCGGGCTGCGATGCCAGGCTGGGGAGGACAGAGAGCTCTTACTCCCTGGTGTACCAGCCCCGGGGGTCCCACTGCGGGGGGAGTGGGATGCCGTGGGGACAGGAGAGGTGGCTGGGTCTGCTGGGACAGGGGGGGTGGCTGTCGCTGAGCCGTGTGCCGCGATGCCGCTAGATGTCCCTTGTCACCCGGGTGTGGGGGCGGCTCGTCCCCATCCCTGCGCTGCGGGGGTGTGGGATGGGGAGTTAGAAAGCAGGTGGTGTTTGAAGGGTTAAATGTGGAAAGAGGTCGTGTCTGCCTTAAGGAAAAAGTCTTCTGTTAGGCTGCGGGGTAACGGCGTGGGTAGCAAGGAGAAAGTTACTTCTGCAGCCTCTTCTCTCTGAATTTCCCTTACTCCGTTGTAGGGAGGTGTTTGCTCTGAAGGGCTTATTTTCACCAGGGCCAGTCAACATTTCCCGGTGAAAAGAAGTCGTGCTAGGAAATGCTGGTTTGGTAGCCTAACGCCGTGGCTTTGGCTAATTTTTGCCAGCTCTGACGCAGGCTCGCGCAGAAGGGTGTCTGCCCTTCCTGGTGGGGAAGGGGGGCAAGTACCTGTGGGCTTTCCTTGCGCCGCCTTAGTGATTTTGCCATTTTAGGCATATTTATATTGAAAAAGGCCAGAAAAAGAGGTCAATTCTGTGAAGAGCTGCTCGACCCAAAGCACTTTCTACTAGCTGGGGGTGCGGGGGAAGAAATCATATTGGGGGAAAGAAATTGGTCTCAATCTGGTTCAGACAGAAGCCAAAGAATTAATAAATAAAACCTTTCCTCCTCTTTGCAGGCTGCTGGGAGGCAGAGGACCACCTGCTTCGTGCGAGTTGGGAGAGCTGGAGTTGGCCATCGGCCACCCAGCAGGGACCTAGCCCTGTGGGGACACCAGAAGCCACGTGCCGGGCTCCTGAGGGTGGTCCCCAGGGCCACCTCTCCCCTTCCCTGGGGATCATCCCAGGTTCAGCCCCTCCATCTCACTGGTGTAGCGGTAGCCGCAAAGGCTCGGTGTGCCCCTACGGAGAGGGGAAAGGGCTGGTGGGAGAGGGAGCAGCCTCTGAGGGAGGTGGGCTGCGGGAGGCACGTGGCGTGGAGCGGGCAGAGCTAAGGACAAGGGTCTGCAAGCTCTTGGAGACAGTGCCTAAAGGGGGCACAGGGAAACCTCCCAAACCTGCTTCCACTCGGCCTCCCAAACCTCTCCTTAAGCTTCCCAGCCCCTGTGGAGGCACACACAGCCCCACGAGGAGCCCACGCTGCTTGGCCACGCAGTTTGTGTTTGCCACGTGGCTTGCCCATCCCTCCAGCCAGCTGTGCTGGTCCTGCCACGCTGGGGGTCCTCTTGTCCCTCCAGACCAGTTTCGCAGCTGGGCTAGGAGGGCAGCCGCCAGCAATGGGAGCGTGCCAGCCTCTCCTGCAGTTCTTTACGAGTTAATTCCTCCCTGTGCCCTAGACCCGGGGCCATGTTTTCGCTCGAGTGGAAGCTGTGTTTCCATATGTCCCTAGCTCCCATGGCTGGCACCTTGGCGTGGACATCTGCACCGCTCGGCATGCCCGTGCCCTTGCAAAGACTCACCTGAACTTGTGTTGGGCAACTTCTCCTGGTGCCCTGCGGTGCCTCCTGCACATACCACCGCCGCACGCGTGGCGGGGTCTGCGTGCCCCTAAACTGCCCTGAACGCAGCTCTGCCGGCTTATCTGCCCGGACGATATCTAGCATGTTATTGACATTTCTGGAATATAAGTAATAACTGACTGTAATCTGTTTCTTAGGATGTGCTGCCGCGGCGCGTGGTTGCGCGAGCCGGGTTTTTGTGTATTCAGGGTCATGTCTGCCCGCCTGAATGACAGAAATGAAGCATTTGCTGCTTTCTACTTCATTTAAACCTGTGGGAGCCGGTAGCGCTCATCCTCGTGCACCAAGGTATCCGCGTGTGCCGCTTGCCAATCGGGGACTTCTTCACCAAGTAATGTCTGAGCAAATCTCTTAATAACAGAGGGACTACACACAGATTATTGTGATCATAATTTGGCCGACATAGCTTTTATTACTAATGGTGATGGTGGAGATGGAAAACCCAGCTTGATTCTCAGATCCCTGCTGGAAAGTAATAAAATAAAGAGGAACAAAATCTGTGAGTGTATTTGCTAGCAAACCTTTGAAAAACACAAAAGTGGAACCCTGCCAATGTTATTGCTGGCAATTTTTCAGAGCAGAGCCTCACTCCGAGGTAGGATTAGAAGTGGAAGTGCATTTTGTGTCTCTGACATTAGTATCATGTTGTTGTGTACAAATGGAGGGTTTACTGTCATTTGACATCGTTGTTGGTTTCTGTTGTAATTATTGTGTGCTGCTCTTACACCTTCAGAGTATTTTTTAACATCTTCCATTAATAGAGTAATTAAAAAAAACCTTCAGACGTCGTTAAAAAAAGTGTCTGTTTTGCTAATGCGAAGAACCGACAAAAGAACGGCTTCAGTGGAAGTGCTCTTAGAAAAATGGAGCGGTGTTGTCGTTTTTCTTTGTTGAGAACATTGGTGAAGGGAGGCTGGCTTTTACGTAGTCTCTTTTGTTCTTCCCTGGGCAATGGCAGAACTCGCAGCTAAATTCTGGTGGCAGAAAATTCTCCTCTGGTGGTAGCTGAGAATGATATAATATCGTGTATAATCATAACAAACAAACAAACAAAATCCCTAACCCATAGCTTCGATTTTGAATACCAGAATGAGCCTTCAGTACTAAGAAATAAGCCTGCAGTACTAAGAATACAGAAAAAGCTATTAAATTTTTTTAAACCTAAAAAGAGCCACTTGATACAATCAGTAACAAATAAAAGAGGAATGTAAATGTAATTTTAAATTATTTATTTCACTCCCTCTCTTTTTTCATGTTAATATCTCCTTGGCTCCTAATTCAGAACCACACACTAATTATAAATGTAAGAAAACCTAACTTTTTTACCATGCTAATTAAACTGTATGTCACATAGACATTTGTGGAGAGTTTCCCATGCTTTCCAGTGTGAATGGAAGGAAAGAGCAGCGGTGCTCACTTTAAACTGGATTTTTTTCTAGTACCTTGCAAAAAGGCTTCATTGTATTTTGATTAATCCATGCTTGGTCCACCTCGGATGTTTCCATGGAAACAGAATTTTTTTCCTTGATGGCAACTGTTAGGCTCGGGAAGGCTCCTCACTGCACAAAACCACTCCAGCTTCTAAAGAACTACTTGCTGGAAATTTAATGTGCATAAACAAAACTCCCAAATTCCTCCTTAGTATTATTGTTGTCAATGCTAATAGAGAACTGTTTTCTTAATGAAACACAGTGGTGCCTTTTCACTCCACAAGAAAATAGAATAACAGTATTCTTTCCACTGCAAGAGAGCACTTTTCCTGGTCCAGAAAAAATTAGCCTGCAAACCTTCCAAATTAAATTTTAAGAGTTCTGATGTTTGAATATTATTTAGTTCTGGATCCAAATAATTAGGCTTAATGGCTGTTAAAATTTAATTAATCTTGTTTTGCAGATTGGTAATAATTTGAACAAATTATTCTTGCATGCCACAATTTGGGTTATGGAGTTTGGGGTTTTGGGACATTTGTTTTTGGGTCCCCCCCCCCCCCCCCCCCCAAAATTAAAAAATACTCTCTTAATGCATGCTACCATGATATTTGGAATAGGTTTTGAAAATCAACCAACAGAGGGAGCATTTGTGTGGTATTACTAATTTAACCAAGTGGTAGGAAACATGACCATCATTTCTCCCAGTATTTTTGGACAGCATATTTATTGTGTAAAATTATTGGAATTCTTGACCATTGATAAAAATAGAAAATGTTTTGGTTTGGAGTGGTTTAGTTTTAAAAAAATCCAATCTTAACTTTTGCTGACAGTGCAAGTAACTATTTTAAATTGATTGTCAGGTTTATTGTTTGGAAAACTAGAAGGTTTAGACCACAAGGTATTTATTATTTTGGTTAAAATGTAGTTATTGGTTAAAAATACATTGAGGAAAACAGTTTAAACACCTCTAATTTATATTTGCCTTCTATTACAGTGACATTTAGGAGTGCCACCCAGACTTCAAGATCCCATCATACAAGAGTCCATAAAAATACAGAATGTAAATATTTTTATTACAAAAATGCCCTGACACAAGCGGTTGTATAAGTCAGGGCAGAAGAGAAAAAAAAACCCTATTGATTTGTTCATAATTTTTTTGTTTCATCTTTGTTCATCATGGCAGGGAATCTGCCAAATGGAAGAAGGAAAATCACTTTGAGAGCAAAACACAGTTTCAAACTTACTCCAAGGACATACTGAAAACAGAAATTCTATTTCAAGCTAGAGAAAAAAGCAGAAGCTTCATTATTTCTTGGTACGTCTTTTATGTGTTCACTATTAGAATCTGTTTAATAATAATAATAATAATAATAAAAATTTTTTTTTTGCACCCCGTGCTCTACCCTAATCTTTCCTCTTAAGCTTTTGGGGCACTGTTCCTTTTAGCTACTATAACTGCACTCTATAATGCTTCTCTGTTGTCAGCACAAGGTGTGAAGGGACTGCTGCGCTTCGAAATGTCTCAGCAGATTGGAGTCAGGTACCCGACTGAATGACGTGGGAAGCTGTGCAGCACTTTAGAACAGGACAGAAAAGTGAAATAACTGGGGACACCAGGGCCTGGCTGCAACTACACGAGTGAAACTTGAAGAGGAATCTTGCCTGGGAAGTGTGATGATGCCCAAAGTGGTGATGGAGTCAGGATCTGGTGGTGACGTACCACAAGCTTGACTTTGGAGATCCGTGCTGCCCAAAGCCCAGGGTTTCTTTGAAGAGAATATTTCTCCTTTGTAGGTGCTTTGATGAGCACTCATTTTGAACCTCATGAGAATCCTGTGGTAGATACTTGGAATTAGTAAGACTGCCTAGTTAATAGGATCTTTTTTTCTTTATGTTGCTTTCCCTGCTGATTAAATTGGGATGTAGCTATTTGTTTTGTCATTTGCCCTACCCCCTAGAATGAGTGACACCAGGAACCTGCGGTGTCTCAGGCTCCCGGGGACAGGAAGACACAGAATGATATTAATGGCATTAACACCGCCTTAAAATTAAGTGGGGAGTGGTACAGTCTGCAGCACTGCCATGCATGGCAGAGGGAGAACCCTATTTATACACCAGCAGGCTATTCTGGGTGTGCTAACGCTGGGAGTGAGCAGCTGTGAGAAAAACAGAGCATAAGTGATAGTACACTCTGAAATGGAAATCATAGCAGAGTGCCATATGTGTTGACTAAGTAGTACCGCCAGCGCCCTCGTTTCAGTGCTCTGAAGAGGTAGCTTCCAACTTGCTTGATGGATTTTCACAAAATTGCTATGCCACACAGCAATCTCCAGAAGTCTCTGGAAATGCAGCCGTTCTGACCCATACACGGCACATGGGACAACACCGGTCAGCAAAATTCAGTCTTGAACGCTGCTGGAAGGCCAGGCAAGACCCGAAATATTTGCCTTCCTCACTGCAGACCTCATTAACAAGTGTGCATACTATCCCCTGGGAATGCAGTTTCCTAATCATGAGGTTCTTATGTGAGCACCATGCAGATGGACTCATGCTTGCAGGACTCACACACTGCAATGTTTGCCTTCACCTCTTAAAGCTTTAAAACAAATAGGAGAACAGAACATGTATTCCCTTGACAAGGCTGCTTTTCCACACAGTTTGGTTATTTATTTTCCTACCGTGACACTGGTTATTACCAATAGTTTCCTTTCAGATTTGTTCACGGGGTCTTTAAAGATTTGAGAAGCTCCTGTGAGTCCGCATCTGCCTGTGCGATGGAGTAACTCCTGCCGAGCCGTGGACACAGCAGTAATGCTGCTGCAGCACGGATATGTAGCCGAGAGCAAGCCAGGACTTGTGTTAGTGGGGACCTGGGGTGGACTTACTAAAATTTTTGAGTGAAGCAGGCTCTATTTATGCTTGTAAATAGAAGCCAGACTATGAAAAGGAATTAGGGCTCTGTTACAGCCTCATCTCTCAAACTGCTCTGCACTTAACATGGCGAAGCCTTGAAAATCCAGTGTTTCTTGAATACTCCGGCTCTATCGCAGGCGCTAAGCCCTTCTCGGCGTGGCAGCTCCGGGCGCTGGCTCGGAGGCTCTTACCGCAGTCCAGGATGCAGGTGAGGCCGTGCATCCATCCCGGCACGACCTGGAGAGCTGGCGGTAGATGCCGCAGCCCCGTGGCAGCCGTGGCCCCGATCCTGCTTCCTTCCTCCTTCCTCCCCCCTGCAAATCCCGGCAGAAATCGCTCCTCAGACCGGGCATTGCTCCCACGGCATCTGAGGGCTCCATCCTTTCTGCACATGCGTTGCTTTGCCAGTGTGCCTGGTGGTGTCTCAAAAATGCCACCACGCTTTCTGTTATTTCCCTGCCCAAAAAGCCTGGGAGCATGTGGACATACCCACTACCTCCGTGCTCAGGACCCTGGAGTGACCTAGGCCAGAAGGTATTTGACAGCTTTAGTATTCCCCACCTGCCATCTTCATTAATTTTCATTTTCTAGCTCAGGTTCACGTACTTGTGCATGACAGCAAATTGTGCATCTAATATCAGAGGTTTTTCCAGTAACTCTAGTGTTTAATTAACCCTGGCAGTTTTGCTGTTCATTAGCTTCTCAAAAAAAACGGGCATTTGTCTTGTGAGGAACACCAGGTGGATGCCAGGGGAACTCATCCTGCCAATTTATTCTTCTGGATTGTTTGAAAGAAAAATCAAACAATTTTGTGGTTTGGTTGCAGAATAAGGTGTGGGTCAGAAGCAACTAAGTCCGATTTTCAAAACTTAGATGTCTAAAAATGTCTAACTCTGTGTCTCAGTGAAAATCCCTGGGAATCAGGTACATAGTCAAATTTCTAACAAATACGAGGATTTAATGGTGCTGTGAGCAATCCAAGAGATCTCCAATTCTGTAATCAGTTTAGGCATCCAAATCCCACTGATAGTCAAGGTAGTGTGTCTTACCATGGCTGTTTAAAGGTCATTCTTAAAGGTTAATCACGAGGGGTTTCTCACTGGTGCTGATGAATAGGAGTAATTGGCCGTCATGATGCAGCAGCAGCTGTGCGCAGGAGGAGAAGACGATCAGTGGGAAGGTGCCCTGGATGAAGTTAAGCACAGAGTTTGGGGTCACAATTTTGGAGACAGCCACTGCTTTCATCGTAATTGGCTTCTTATTTGGGATTGTCATCTTCCAGCTGGTAAACTCACAGATCGTGGAAATCCAGGGTGAAAACTAGGACACTGAAACCAGCTTCTGAGCAAGATTCCTCTCATGACTCAGATTCCTCTCATCTCGCTGTGGGCGAAGAGCATTGATGCAAGAACAGCGGTTCCCATGAAGAACCACAGTTCAGAGAACAAAATTATAGGCACATGCACATAGTTGTGTGGTTAATTGTGGACACGCAAAGTGTGTTTTGAAAATGTTGCATAACGTAATTACCAGCTTCTGTGTTGCAAACTCCTCAGGGAAATTGAATGTACATGTTAGCCTTTTGGCCATTGTATATAAAGTTCTGTTCAGGAAAAAATAGGTTGGCCGATAATTTGACCTACGTTCACAGTTTGTTTATGGGTCATCAAATTAGTCAGAACTGTATTTGCTGAACTTTAAAGCATAGTTATTTTAGGGCTCATAATGGGATTTGCAGGTTCAGACTGAAGGAAACAAGCTCCCTGATTTTTTTTTTTTTTTGACACTGGTGAAATAGTCTATCCTTGCACCTTCAAAAGCAGGTAATGCTTTTGCATGCCTCCAACTCAACCCTAAGGAGTCATTAATTTTTCTAAGCATCCATCCTTTGAATATTGGTTGCTTACAAGTGCTGTGAGCTGATTATCCAAAATGGCTTCAAATCAGAATAGCTGAGGCCAGAAGCGACCTCTGGAATCATCATTCTTCAAAAGCTGTTGCCATGCCAGGGGAAGGGAAATAACTAGAGACCTCTTGGTGATGATGCTTGAAAACACAGTGTGTATGAAGAAAAGAGAAATTACAACCTAAAAAAAAAGAAAAAAAAAAGAAAAAAAAAGGAAATTCTAAACACAAATTACCAAGTGGTCTTTGATCTGTCTCCTTCCAAGCTTTCTTAAGAGTTGTCCTATTTGATGTTCAGACTTTTTGACCTTGTTTTGCCAAGTGGGTTTATGCATAAGTTCAGACACCTGGGAAGGCTACAAAAGTTCATAGGTCCAGACCTGATACTGAAATTCACGGCCTGTAAAGGAATACTCTCTAAGACTCATTTTGGAGTTTTAGAAAGCAGGCATTCTTTATTGCAGCGCTGGATGCACAGCGAATAATTCCACCTAGCGTGCATGCCACAATTTCAGCACAAACAGGTTACATAGAGTGACTAATTACATATTAGTTAGATTAGTATACATATACATAAAATTTACTACAACTGATTATCATAGCACTGCCTACATCTGGTCATGCGCAATGGTTCTTCATTTGAATCAAAGGGCTGCTTTTGCGACCACCGACCCATTTGAAATTCTGTTGGCTGACCTTGAAGTCTTTGTTCTTCATCCTTATTCTTTGATCTTGGAGCTTAACATGGTTTCCGTCACATATGGTCAGCTTCAATATTATTCTTACCTAATGTACAGGAACATCCAGTCATAAGAGCAAAGAACTGTAAAACTTATGAGTAACTACCTCTACTAGTTAATTGCTTGGCTACACTTTTGTCTATTGTTTCAATCACAGTATTAGTATAAGATTTCTAATTATTTACTAAATGTCACTTTTACAGTCATCTAGCAGCAAACCAGTTTCTATGGCTGGTGCAAAATATTAAAACCATAAAAATATTTAGGCAGAATGTATGGACATATGCTGTCAGACCCTTGTTGCATATCCCTTAGCCATCTTACACTCAGTTACTTCTGCAGAATTGCTCATGCATTATGAGCCATGACTGCGTGCTTATGGTCCTTCATAACCTCAAGAACAACCTTTGGAAATGCCTAATGGGCACTAATGGGGCACTAATGGGCCTTAACGACCCTGATGAGCCAGCCCCACCTGGGGCCTCTAACCACACCGTGACCTGGAGGCCATTTCAGCTCAGCCTGGGGCTGCTAGTCCCTTCCTGAGCTCTGCTGTGGGGTGGGGGTCTTCAGTCCCCTCTCCTACGTGGCTCTTTGTCCTGGCTCATCCCTTGCTGAGCTGTAGACTGTCAATGGACACCGTTACCAGCCCTTCATGTTCAGCGTTGTAGATTTGTGTCCCTGGGTGAGGGACCTGGATGATCTTCGGCTCCTGCTTAATCTCCTTTGTGGGGCAGGTGGCTCTCTGGTGGTAAAAGAGGCTGATTCCCAATCCAGTTTCCTCCAGGATGGTGATATGGCTGTTGTTACCTGCTCTTACTTAGAGTGCAGGTCAGCAACTACTTTTATACCCTGCACCTGAAATTTTTTTAAGGCAATATTGACTGCTTCTAACCTCCAACCTATATTGTACTTATGTTCATTTTTGTTTATCATAATTTGTGTGTTTTACCATATTTTGTGTTTCAGTGGCATTTGCTGCTTCCTTTGTTGACAAGAAAATTTTCATCCAGTTGTGCCTAAATAAATTTTCTTGGATGTCAAGTTGGTTAGCTCTGTACCACCTGAAATACCTTAAATAGAGGTTCTTAATTCATTTTAAGTAAAGTTTATTTGCTGTTTTGCAGCCCTAAAACTTCAGAGTTCAAAACCAAATTCTATGCTTAACTTTAGTTTCAAAAATCTTCTGTAATTAGAAGTTTTAACTCAAATTCCACGTTTTATTTTGGTTCTCATTTAGCTGGAAAATGTAACTGAGTGCCTATAATGTGAGTCTTTGATGCCAAGATAGTCACAAGCCCCATGAAAGTTAATAGTCTTTCATGCCAAACATTCCTGTTTACACTTAACAAAAAAAGTAACAATCACTTTTTTTTATAGAAAGCAGCAACAAATAAAGGAGGGATTGCCGGAGGCTCTTGGCAGGACGAAGCAAAGCTACGTGGCCTACATAACTTCCTTGACTGAAGGCACAACGCTTAGGATGATGGTTTTGCAGGCTCGAGGTATGTCCACACAGTATTCTGCAAACCTGGGCTTGTTTGCACTCCCTGCCAGCTGGCCAGGAGGGAGCCAGGCCTGGTGTGAAGTCGCTGTAGCCTGTTGGATGTGGTATGTGCTGGAGATGCTAAGCTCTGTCTCTTCGCTGAGTTCGTACGTGGCCTGGGGGCCACACGCTGGCGTGGTACTGGTTTGGAGAAGGCTTGGAGCAGCCCCAGGGGAGCAGAAGCACGCCTGCTGGCGGTGTCCCTCTTGGGGCTTGACTGCTGAACCTAAAGGCTCTTTTTGCGTCGTGTTTTGTTTCGGTGGGTACGTGAGATAAAGAAAAGCTTTCTCTGTGTTGGGCGAAACCAATCAGCTCTACGGAGATCTGCTGAAAAAGGCCTTCCCGACAGAAGTTGTGCGTCCGCTTCATGGTTGTTCCCCCACGTCTCGCGGGGCTGTTGTGTCTGAGCGCTTCCAGCCCACGTAGGGTACGTGTTTCACAGCTGTCCTAAGAACTCGAGCTGACTTGTAGGCCATCTTTTGTGAACGTCTTAGCCTTGGCCTGCAACGTACTTAGTGACCCTCCAGATGATGTGTGTGGTAGGTCTTGTGTTGGTGTTGTGAGGGAAAGGGGAGTGCTGAGGGTTGAAGGGGCACTCTCATGGGTGGTGAGAGAAGAGCGTGCCCAAAAGCTGGTGTAGGATGCTGCAGCCTGCTTACAGCTAGGTCTTGAGAGAGACTGCGTTATACTCAAGGACTGTGCAAAACATTCAGCTGCTAACATTGAAAAAAAGTGTGATTGCATGTGAACTGTGGTTTTTCAAGGGCATATAATTTTCCCCCGCCTTTGTGGCTCATCACAGGTTTGGCAAGAGGCAGACTTCCCAGCTGAAGGCTATTTTCCAGTCTAAGTTTCGGTATCTTCTCCAAGGCCTGGGAGCCCTAGGACAATTCACATTAAAAGGTCACTACAGTTTTGTTCAATATGAATTTATCTTTATGGCCTTGCTCTCTGGAATTGCTGAAATTATAGCTGAAACAGGAAAAAAGCATGGCAAAATCTCTCCAAATCTCTGACCCTTATATCCAGTATCTACCATACTTGCCCATAGGTGACATGAAGTGGTTTCTTTTCTTGCACAAAGAGAGTCCTTTGTTCATGAAGCAGTTTCCTTAAGAGCTGAAAGTGCTGGGTCTTTTTTCAAGTAAAAAAATTTCCTTGTGTTTCTCATATTAGCTATATACTCTTACTGGCATGGAGAGAACATCACTGAGGTATTAAAACTGTGACCAGAGCCTGGGCATGGTCTGGCTGGCACTGAGCTTGGCAGAAGCAGCACCAGCACAAGCAGCCCTGTTGCTCCACCTGTGTTCTGCCCCTGGTCCCTTCGGGCACCCTGGCCGGTGCAGGGCATGGGGTGGAAGAAAAGCACCAGTGCTGCTGAGGAACAGTATGTGCAGGGGGAATGAGCGTGTTGGGAACTGCCGGAGCTGATATTGCCACCGAAAAGGAAATTAATGGCCAATCTACAGCCTTAACCCACTGCATGCAAAGGGGGCTTAGCTTTGGTGCAGTGGTCAGAACCATTTATGTTACAGCATCGAAATGCTCTTTCTCCTGTTAACACAAAGACATACAGAAATGCTCCCACTGCTGAAGCTGGGTGAATTATTATGCTGACTGATGAAGGGGTTTGTACTCAAATTCCAGTGGTAAGTCACTAGGAAAATGAGTTTAGTTTTGTCCTAGGCCTATTTATTTCCACCACACTTGGACTGAATCACTGTTGGGGACATTAAGAATATTTGTGTTCTATAAAATGGCACAAGGGTTAGATTTATGAAGGTATAATACACTGGTTTGAGGCTTTCAGTGACTCACATGCCTTATGACTGTCTTCTACATAAAACATTAATAAGATAAAATCTGTGTAATTCACTTCTCACATCTTACCAATAGTGTGAAACCAGAGTCATCCAAAATGCAGAATATTTGTTATGGGGTGCAAAATTCCCACTTTGTCCTGTGATTTAGATCTCAGTTCATTCTAACTATAATTATTATCCATCACTAAGTTATTGCTTGTTAATGATGTGTTTGTTTCTTTGATTTAAGGGTTTAATGTCAATATATGTTCCAGTCAGTTTATCTCGGACTTCTTAATCACCATAACAGCCACCACAATGTCTGGTCAAGTAAATCCCATTTTGAGCTTTTTCTCCCTGAGGGAATGCATTTTCAATTAAATTGTGCTTTTAAAATGTTGGAGTATATTAATGTGGCTTATCATTCTCCCCAGCACAAAATAGCTTCCAGCTGCCCTCAGATAACCAGTTCAGCATCTCTTCTTCCTTCAGCCTAAAGCAGGGTTCTCAACACCAGTTTGTTCCTGATAATGTCACTGGACATGAGGCTAAAGGCAGGGAAGTTGGGTATTTGTCAGTGTAGTGTGCAAGTCTCCCAAAACAAAGATTCTGCGACTTGAAAGCAGCTCTCCTGCTAATTTTATCATCTCCCTGTGCCTCCCAAATTCAGATCTGTACTGGCACCGCAGGGCTGACCCTCTGAAAAATGTCACAGTTATCTGCTTTTACACTCGAGCTTGTCTACAGGCAAAAATATTGCTGCTTGAAATCTCCTGCTATCCAGCAATGTGTGTACATGGTTAGTGTCTTCTATTCTTGCATAACTTTAAAGGGCATCAACTGGAAATCTTTTTTCTTTTCTTTTTTTTTTTCCCCCTTCACATTAAGCAGAGGGCTACTGCTCTGCTGGGGAAGGTGCTTGGTGGCACTTCTGGGTTCCTTATCGAGCACTTGTAGCAATGCAGGGCTGGTCTCCATGCCCAGCATGGGGTGTAGTCTGGGTAGTTGGCAGCTTCACAAGTGGGACCAGGACACAGAGAAGGGGCGGGTTTGTAGGCATATCTAAAGCTAATTTAACTTGAAACCTGCTTGGGTATTTGTAGCAAGTTCAGCACAATCTGTAACTCTTACCAAAGGAGACACATTAATATCTGGGATACTAGTGATGGTGTCCCCAATTTCTGTGGTTAGATTGCTTTCAGTGCCTGAGCTTGCTAGGGTAAAAGTAACTTGGACAAGTCAAATTGAAGTGCAGACAGGGCCATTGAGATCTAGTTTCTTATGTTATATGGTAAAAATTATTTTCCATAATTAATTTGTGAAATTTGCTTTAAACATGCTTGTTCCTGGGTTAGCTGTGTGCTCTAGAGTACCTCTGCTTCAGTTGGTTGATGGAAAAAGGCGGTGTATGTTAAACTGTTACCAGCCACGTTTTATCTATAGGTCTGCTCAGTCTAGGTATAAGGTTGAAGAGGAAGGTGAAGAAGGCACATGTTCCTTACAACGGGGTATCTGGACCTCAAGTTCCTACCAGAAATAGCCAACATTTGACAATCCATCAATCAAGTTGTATGTGCATTTAATACGTAGCAGAGCACTGGGTTATTTACTTCTTGCTATTTTTTTTTTTCCTGCTTTATATAGCAATCATCTTTGCAAGAGTTATCAGTGGATGGTGTGGCAGGTGTGAAGGGGTGCAGCCTTGCAGCCCCTGCTTGGAGGCTGCTTTTTGTGGGGCCAGAGTCTTCTGTACTTTGGCAGAGGGGCAAGAATACCTCTAGTTGCTATTTCCAGGCAGCAAGCTCTTTTCCCGGTGCAGTTTTCCACATCATGTGCCAGTGGGTCAGTTATTCAGTGAGCATTAATCTCTAAATATGAATATAGGAGGCCTCTCTCTCTGCTATTTTCACTCATCTTCATGAAAAAGCAAAAAATAAAATAGTAGGTGCTGTGCAGGAAAGAACATCTTCCACTTTCCTGTCCTGTCTCCTCAGCACTCGCCACGTCCAGTGTCCTGTCCTCTCCAGATCCTATCCTGTCTCTGCAAAGTTATCTGCACTACAGCTCCTCACTCCTTCCCTGCCATGTTCAATTTTTATTCTTATGACAACCTAAACTTTATTTCAGCTGACTTGGGCTAGGTACCTTTGGTGGGAAGTTAAACTTTTAAAAAAAAAATGTAAAATTATCACTCTCCGTTTGACAAAGGCTCAATAAATAACGTCAGTTTTCCTCTGCCTCCAGCTCAAATAATTCAGCCTTCATTTACCACCCTCACCCAATAAAATACCGTGGGGGCTTGAGTTATCCTGGGTGTCTTCCCCCCAAAAGCCACACAGAGGATCGTGTGTCTGTGAAGCACCCAGGTGGTTTGGAGCACCGTTCATAAATGGCATCTCCAGCAACAGCCCAGGAACAACCTGCTTCCCTGGGGTCATTCAGGGCTGTTCTCCCCGCTCTTCCCCAAAATTTTACAATGCACCCTACTTCAGACTAGACTTTGAGGTTGCAGCTATCATGGTTTATGTCTGCACAGCTACAGTGCAGTGCTTTCCTGCCGTGTCCTTATGTGTCCCCTCTTCCTTCACCTGCTGCCATTGGCACCTACATGATACTCCTCCCTGCAACGGTTACTGCTCCTTCCAAATGGCTGTTTAAAAAAAAAAAAGGAAAACCAACCACCTTTCAGCAAATATATATTGCAGGTAATAGAAGGATTAAAGCCCCTTGGGCTCTATCCAGCTGGTGCTTGCCTACAGCTCAGCCCATTTGTCAGGGTCAGTATGTCTACCAGACAATCTTCCGAACAGATAATGTGTTTTAGTCAATGAACCAAGTGCCAGAAACTTTAGCAGATGACACAACCTGAAATGGCAAATTCTGATTAAGCTTTCTGGAGATGTCTAAGTCCGTGGACTCAATTTAGGTATGAGAACCCTTGCTGAGTACTGCCTTGTGTGTGATAATCACAATCTCGATGATGACACTTCCCAGTTGATAAAAGTGGGATTTTTGATTGGGTTTTTGTTGGTTTTTTTTTGTTTAGGTTTGGTTTGTTGGGTTTTTTTTGTTCTTCTTGTCTTGGTTTGAGAGTTTTTAGGTTGGTTGGTTTGTTTGTTTTTTGGAGGGGGGTTGGGGGATTTTTTTTTTCATTACACCTTAAATATTGCTTTTTATTGATCATAAGTAGACCAATTCTTTAAAATAAAAAAGGTGCTAACAACATTATATTCATTGTTAGAATTGCACAGGGGCAGCTCTTACCATATGGATAGTGGGGTCTGTGCTCACTAGACCTGTAGAAGTCTGACTAAAATCTGTCTGAATCTTTTGTTGTTCTTGCACTAAATGTGAATGTTGCATGCGCTAGCAGCAAGCCTGGTATTACACCAGAAATGGAAGTACTTTGTGGCTATGCAATAGCAAACTGCATTTACATATGAGGGGGATACACGCTAACCAAAAAGCATGACAGCCACTACTGGAATTTTATTACAATCAGTAATAATTTCTTTCTTGCTTTTATAACATATTGTGCTATAAGGCACATGCAGAGCATTAGATGTGTATCTGAAATAGTATCTCAGTTCTCTTTTTCTCTTCCTCCAAGTCTTCATTACCCACCATGAATTTTTTATCACTGACCTGTAGGAGAGGGTTCTACTTCTCCACAGTTCTATAGATAGAAGTCAGTTATTAATTTATATGTATTTGTTGATCTGGCAGGAATGGACACAGTTATATTTCACAATTATCAGGGCTGCTGTGGTTGGTGATGGTCAAGTCATCTGCCAGTTGTCCAAGTTCCCTTTGGCATTGCTTTCCAGCTGTGTCCCTAGTACACTGAATTCACATTTCAGGTTCAGCTCTAAATTCTTGTTTGGTATTTTGCAGAAGCTCAGACTGGATTAAAAAGTTTCTATGGCAGCTAATAGCTGAGCTCTTGAAGAGCTGATAATGGCATTCATTGCCCTCAATTTTTCTTTTAAAGGAATCCAAGATGGAATCTGAATTCCTGAGGTTTCTGAAAAATATGATAAAAGCTCCCTTGTTTGTCCAGCTTGGGAAAGATTTGCTGCAAATTTCACTCCCTTTGCTGAAGCTTCACAGCCTCCAGCTATTCTTTACCTGTAGAAGTTTTAGTAGCATTGCAGACCAAAACCCTGAACAAGCCAATTGCTGTTCTGCAGAAATCAATTCCAAGGTAACCAGTTACTTTGTCACCCTCGCTTGCTGCAGTTGCTGGTATAACTATGGTGAAGCCTGTGGCGATCTGATGCTAGACAAGTGTACTGGCCAACCCTGCTTATGTGTGACTGGCCCCTTTTTTCCTCTTATCCCCTTATCATACGAAGCATGTTTTTCTCCAGACCATCTTGCTCCCTCCGTTCTGCCACCTACAGTTCCTCTGTTCAACATCCCACAGTAAGTCCTGTGCAATCCCCAAATGCTCTTCCCCTGTGTCCCATAATGAGTCTCACACTCCTGTACGAGGTCCCTGTCTGGTGCAGGGTGTCCTCCTGGCCCCTGGGGCTGAGGCTCCCTTGGAGCATCCCTGGGAGGGCCCAGGGCTGGGGGTCCTCTCTCTGTTATCAGGTTATTGAGGTTCCTCTGTGCTCCTTCGCGTTCATGGAAATGAGCCTTTTATCGCATAGCCTAACACAGTTCAAAGGCTTCGTTAATGGTTGTGACTGGCTGGGATTCATCGTTGGAGGCACTGAGTTGTGCAGTGACTTCATACTGATTTCTATGTTCCTGATGACAACAGTCTCTGGATTCACTGTAACCGTATTTTTCTGCTGTAAACCAATTTTAGTGTATTTGAGAAGCTCAGTTTCCTTGACCGGGTGTTTGGTCAAAGCAGAGGGATTTGCCTGTGGTACTGCAAATGTTGTTACCTAATGTAGTCTTAGTCTTGGTTTGCTGTCATAAATGGTTATCTGTGGGTAATGAAAAAGATGTGCTGAAAAATAACATACACATATGGGTAAATTCTGGGTTTGTCTGTTAAAAATTTTAACTCTTGAACAATGAATCTTCCCTTTCTGTTGCTTGGGGTTTGTGGTTGAAGTGCTGCACCTTCCACTTACATAATTAGCAAACATAACAGAAAAGTTCAGCAGTAATTAGGTAAGTAAAGGAGCAGTTGTTCAGTAAGGGTTGCAAATAAAGCCAGACTAGACACTTTGCTTGATTTCACACCCTGCTCCGCCCGCTCCACCCCATCCTGTCTCTCAGCTTCATGAAGAAGCAGTCTGCAGGAGAAGTTTCCATCATGAGAGAATGGGTCAGCCATCTGGTAGAGCCACAGCCACTTTACTGGCAAAACCAGAGGTTTGGATGTCAGTCGCCTTCACGGCAACATTTTGTACCATCCCTCTGCATGTGGCATCTTTCACTTACCCAGCATTTCATGAGCCTTTTGGATTTTTTTTTTTTATTTTTTTTTGTACTTGTGTTTCTTCCAGCAAAAGATATATTCTGCCTCATAAGGTAACAGCATTAGCACACTTGGAGCCTGGTGACTTCTTAGACATTTCTCTCTTGTCCTTTGTCAGGGTCATTGCTGTCCTCTTCTTTCAAAACAGTGGCATCAAAAGTGGTTTTTTTTGCATATGCTGCAGTTTCTGATGGTATTGATCTGTCACACTTTGTCCTTATTCAGATTTTGGCAACAACCAGTGCTCAACGGAGATTACTGATCTGAGCTTGTAGATGGAGAATATTCCTTCAATTTATGTCCTTGGGTGACACTAGACTGGCACCAGGTTTTTCTGAAGAGATGTGAATCATGCTGCCTTCATTATTGTTTGGAAAGGTGTTAACCTGCTCGTTCCTCCCTCCATAGCTTCATAGCTATCACTTACGCTACAAGTTTTGCAATGAGTCTGTACAATATTCTGAAATAATTGGCTTTGCTCAGATCAGTGAAGTGCTAGCAGGTATGCAAGCCAAACTGATATTGTGACGTTTGTTTTTCATTTCGGTGACCATCTGAGAAAAGCAGCCCTACTGAATCATACCAATAAATGTCTCTGCCTTAATTGCTGCACTTTAGCAGATGCTACTGTGGACTAAATGCCAAATTATCCTAGGTGCTGTGTGAAGTATGAAAATTTTTCTGGTGTTTTCTATTTTCTACCTTTCAAAACTTTTAGCAGTAGGCATGAGAAGCTTGACTGAGGCTTTTTCCTTCTTGGGAAATCAATAATGTTCAGAATTAGAACACAAAATGACTGGAGTGGGTAATATCTCAGAAAAGGTTTCTACAGGATCTGTAACTTGCCATAATTAATTGCTTTCATTTAATAATTATTAGCTATCTTTTGCAGTCTTTTTGAAAAGCCTGAGGAAGACTCTTCTTTGTGTTACATTTATTAATAATTTCAGTTGTCTAGGCTCAGGTTTGAAAAGCCTATGAAAATGCTTTCTTAACAGACTAAATAAGACTTCAGTTGGCCTTCTTAGTAAGCTCACTACGCCCGAAAATCTCTCTTTTCATTTAAGCTGTTTCCCACACAGCTCAGTTTCTGATAATCCAAGACAAATGGTACAGAATATACAGGAAATAAATCATAAAAAAAGCTGCAAGAGCACTTGAATTTGATACAGAAAAAGCATTTTACGGTGTAGGATGGGTTGCCACGCCACATCCCACAGACACCTTTAACACTTCTAGGTTTGAAATCTGAGTATCTACAATCTGTAGCAATCCTGCAGTGGAAACACAGATGTCCCTAAGGTAATAAAGCAGAAACACTTGTTATTGATTACCGCGATCCTGCACTTTACAACTTCTAGCTACTGAAAAAAGTAGCTTCTGCAATTACTTCCACTAGAAAAATAAACCAGAAGAGTGAAGCCTTTTGATGAAGATGTATTTGCCTTTTCTTTATTTATGAGAAAATAATGAATAGTGCAGCATATCTTCATGCTGGAGAATGCAAAGTCAGTAAGACAGCCCTCCTCCCCGACGCTGTTACACTGACATTCATCCTGTAATTCTGGTAGGGCAGATGTCTTTGGCAGTGACCAGAAATAACTTTGATACTGCGAAGGCAAAGCTGCTAGTGGAGATGGTGGTTGGCCTGTTTCTCCCTTTCATTGACACTTTGCTCTCCTGCATTATATCCTGTGTCAAAGTCAGCTCTTTGCTGACTGAGAGAGGCAAGGACGCTCAGCATAGAATTAATAAGGGAATTTATTTTCTCATATTAGCCGTGTGCAAAGCGGTGCCCCAGCCCAACGCGTGAAGGACTCCGATAAGGGCGTGAGGCGCATGACTGATCAGCGGCATGTGATCAGGCGCTGAGGCCGTGGTTATATACGCTTGGCCTCCTTAGGCAAATCTCCTATTGTTTTATTGTTGGTATGGGGTGTTCTCAGCTGGTGAGAACCTGTTTAGGTTGGATCTTCAGGTCATGTTGACCCCGAGGTTATAAATTCATAGTCCCAGGCAGCATTCATTCTTCTAAGCAAGTCGTATTGCAGTTAGTGCCTTGACTTTCATATGTGACTGAAGTCTAATGCAATTCTTGCTCTTTAGCCCCTAAATAGGCATTTCTAATATGTTGCACTGCATTAATTGCTAACATCTGTCTATACTGTGGAGTAACTGCACCGCTGCTCTTGTTTTCCACTGTGAATCATGCTCAAAGCATCTGCCTTTGGAGACAGTCAGTAGAGGGCCTCCTGTCATGCAGAGACATGTCTTGGCAGAGTCAAGAATCTGATGTCTTAATTTTTGCTCAATTTTTTTTTTTTTTTTTAAATAAAGGTCATCGAGGGAAGCTGCCAACAAGGAAAGAAAAGAAAAACTGAAAGAAATCATTTATTTCCACAAGGCTTTAAGCTGCTCTGTGAGCATGCAGAGGTTAGCCATGACTGCTGGCAACTCAACCCCAACCTTTCCTGAGGGTCATCATTGTTGTTTGTAGTACCTCATGTGAGACCTCCATCTTAGTCCAGATTTTCAGACTTCTGGCACCTGTAGTCCCAAGAAGGTGAAAATGGGCTAGTAAAATTTGGGAGAGGTGTGAATCTCTTCAGTGGGTAGGCCTCTACAGGCAGAGATATCAAAATGAGTCAGTAGAGTGCTAAAATTAGCCAATGATCATATCTGAAGATCTTGAAAAGTAGGTCACAATGCTCGCCTACAAAAATGACGGATACTGCTGATAAGGATCATGGGGAAAGCTTTGCAGATACTAAGGCATAAGGAACAACTGTGCAACAGACTATGGCATTTTATCCAGTAATTCTTGTGCATAGACAAGATGAGTCACGTGTGGGCTTAACCTTAAGCATGTGCTGAAGTATTTTGTTAAAAGAAGACTGGCTTCTTTTCAGTGGTGTGGTTTTTCCTCTCTCCTCCTTTCCTGGAGCAGATACAGGGAGAGGTAGAAGCAACCTTTTGGTAGTCCTCAATTAATTAGCATAGTTGGAGGAATGAGGGGCAATGAAGGAAGAGAAGTGAAAATTTTGTTGAAGTTAACTGTTCAGGTCACAATCTCTCTCACCTCCCTTGTGTTTAGTTTTATTTTGGTGGAATTTTGTCTAGATTTGTCTTGTGGAATTGGGATTGTGATTTTGGGGAAAACTTATTAACAGAGATAAAGTAAAAACAGTAAAATATTTTGAAGAGATCTCCTTTGCTTAAACTGCTTTCTTTCTAAAAGATGCTCAGTTGAGAGGCAAATAAGTTTGGGGTTCTGATGTACGTATAGTCATTTCCTATGTCTGCTGCTGGTCTTCATCATTGCCTATGACAAGAGGAGCTCAAATAGAATAAAAGTGATTTTTGGTGATTTTACTTGCAACTCATTTAACATGAATTTATGGTGTTTGGGTTATACATCCATTTGCATAAATAACCCATTGTAGGAAAGCTTTAAAAAAACCCATAAATGTAATTTTCCTTGGTAAAAGACAATCTAAGAAAAAAGACAATGAAAATGAAGAAAGGATTTTTAGTCTAAGTGAAAAATCAGAGCAGGAGTGAAGATAGTTGGATGACATGCAGTAGAAAGGACATTTTGCATAGAACATAACAATATGAATAAATCCATCAGAAAAGAACAACAGAAAGTAAATACACATAATCAGTTTTTTGATATTATTTTCCTAAAGGAGACATGTTCCAATGAATAATTGAAAACTATTTCTTTGGGATTTGTCCCCAGAAAGGAGACAGTACTTCAGCAACATTCAGTAGTCATTTATTTAATAACCAAAATAATTCACATTAAGATACAGGAAAATTGTTCACAGGTAATGAAATGTGCAAATTCTGAATAACTTAAGAACAAAAGGCTCCGTCCTGTATTTGCTTAGCTTTATAATGTATATAATGCCATTGAGGTCAGCACCTTAAATAAAACCACTGAGGAGTACCTAAAATGGGAAGAAAAGCATCATAAGTTCATAAAAAGAGAGTAGATGAACAGGAGAAGAAAGCATGCAAGCTTGGCAAGTTTAGCAGGGAGAAAATCACATTATAATTAATGAGCTAATGGATAAAGAAGAAAAATAGCTTAACAAAAAAAGGACTAAAAAGCTTAACACAATGACAGGACATATCTGAACAGTCTGGATCCTTGATGGACACAGAACAAGTATTTAATGTAATTCACACAGTTCAAGACAAATTAGCACTAGGTGAAACTGCTTCCAGAAACATCTGAGGATATATTTCATAGAAAGGAAAAATTAGTGTGCAAATCCTGTTTAGGCACCATTGGTATATGATTATATGTGCATATTCAAAATGAAAATTCCTGTGTACTTGTCAACATATTTTCTTTTGGGGAGCATATAAAGTACCTTTGAGAATTTTTGTTTATTTCTATGACTGTTTTAAGCCAACCATTGATATAATTGATGAGATGAACATGAGATGTGAATATTCTATACAATGGAATATTGTGTGAACATAGAGCAAAGTTGCATGAATAAGGATTTGCATTTGCAAATACTTGTTTAAATTAATTTTAATCAGATATCTCTGAGTTACTTTACCTGTGTTCTTTCTTTCTTCAGTTCCCCAGTATTCAGAGGTGTATCCATGAATGATTTAAAATCTTATCACTTTTTTAATAGAAACTATGACAGTGAAATCAAGCTTAGGGGATAGAGTTTAGTTTTGTGCACCTAGATTTGTAGTGTGATAAGCTGAGGTGGTTAATTGTGGCTGCAGAATATGCAATTTTATTTTTTTTACTTAGAGATGGCAGTACCCATCTCTACTTGAAATCAATAGCAAGTTTGGTATGAGAATTACACTCAAGGTCCATGTTATATGCTATCAGGATAACTCTTAAGGTTTAAATTAGCATGTTGTTGCTTTTCTAGTAATTAGCTTACAGTTTTATTTACCACCTTGGAATCCTTAGCTGTTATTTGGAGAAAAGAGTAAATTATACAAAAAGATAAGAGGAAATGAGCACTGTCTGATCACTCAAACCTAAAGAAGTTTATGACTGGTAAGTAGTATGTCTTTCACCCTTTTGTGGTGGTTATTTTTGGGGTGTGGGGTTTTTTTGTTTTGTTTTGGGTTTTTTTGTTGAATTTTATGGATCCCAATCTAGAGAATTCAAAGGGACTGCAAATTTCACAGGGTCTTAAATTGTAATGATAAATCAGTGCAAGGAGAAGTATGTCAACCACAAAATTAATACTTATCAGGGATCTTTAATGTATTCGATTTTAGAAGTGACAGGAATGCCACAGGTTAAAAAAAAAATCTGTAAGTCAAACAGTCATTTCCTATGTGCCATGATAATCAAATTCTAGTCCCAGCTCATGGAGAAGCTAGCTAGTAAACAGCGTGAAAATAAAACTTTTTCTGTTATCTTCAAACAGACTAAATCCATGGCAATAAATTCAAGATATGAAGGATATCCTTGTAAAACGAACAGCAACAACCACCAAAACAATCTGTAGTTAAGAAATGAATCACTGAAGGGTTTTCCTCAAGCATTGTGATAAAGAATACCTTTCCATTGTTTTATAAAACCCTAATGATCTAGAAGCGAGTATGGGGCATTTAGTGAGATTCAGGATGACAACAGATTTTTTGTGAGGTTTAAAATGTTCAGTGAAAAACAGTATGTAAAGCTTTATTCATTATGTTAAAAAGTGAATCCAGCTGAATTAATCTACTTCAATCAACCTTCCTACAATGCTTTAAGCAATATTAGGAGGATAATGGTAACGTATTCTTATAGAAGTGGGAATGTGCTTTAAAAATAAAAATATTTTATTTTAGTACTGGAAATATTTTAAAGTGTAATCCATTACATTAATTGAAATAATTTAGTAATTCAGTGAGGAACAAAATTTGGGATACACTTTCCATTGCTTGAGGCTAGGCTAGATTAAATTTACTTGAGACAAAAATCAGTTATTAGTATATATGAAAAATGAATTTAAAAACTCATCATCAAATTAACTTCAAGAGTTTTGTACATGGAAAGCAAAGTCAGGCAAGAAGCTGTAATGGTGATTGCTGGACATTATGAGCGGAGTTGAGAATAAAAAGTGGTGCTAGAAAATCTGCATTCATTTTGTTACCAATATATTTTTAATTAATGCGACCGGGTTGTGGAGACCTGTAGCAAATGTCAATGCTGGTATGGCCTGGGGAGGGTGAGGGCCAGCACCTCGTGGCAATGGTGACTTGGTTTAGTGGCCACGGGTGGCAATGCTGAGGCACCCCATGGGTGAGGCGAGAGGTGCCTGGGCAAGCGAGGTGCTGGGCTGGGCAGGGGACTCTCCGCACCATGGGGATGGTTCTAGGCAAGAGCCAAGGTGTAACTGCAGCTCCGCACCCAGGGATGAAAGCCCATACTGAGGCTTCTCACACCTCCTCACAACTTTCCATGCAGTCTGATCCAGGATTAAAGCTGCCTTGTATCAGGGCTCATCTAGAGGACAAGGTGGCAGGGCCTGTTGGTGGGACAAGGACCACCCTAGTCTAAATGGGGATGTCTGGGTATGGGATCATCCAGAGAAACAACCAAATGGGAGATGTACAAAAGGTGTGCTGATAGCACCTAGATTAGCAGGTCATCAAGATCCCAACCCACCTACATGCAGTTTCTCAGGACAAGCAAAGGTCAGCCTGCAACAAAGGCCAGTCTGCAGCCGTTAAGAGATATAGTGGGAAGATAACAGGACTGGAGATAAGACACCCCTGTAAGGAGAAAAAGGAGCGGTGTGTAAATCCTAATGACTCCCAGAGGTGAGACAGGATGAAGAGAGGGAGAATCACAATCGCTGTTCCAAGGGTGCATATCCAAAACCAACCTGAGAAGAGCCCTGAAAAGGTGGTGAGGATTTGATAACTGTACACCTTGTCCTCCTCCATAGCAAGTCATTGTGGCCAGGTGTCTCGGAGGCATGCAAGCTCCATGCTCAAATGCACTTGGCCATGTGTATCTTGGTCCTTGGTAGGTATGACAGTGTCAACGGGTGAAATCTGTTCTCTTCAAAATAGTCACCTTCCCCTCCCAAACAGTTTTGAATTGAGATTTACTACCTTGATGCTATTGTGTTGCTATTGTGTTCCTTCAGCTGTGTGGATGAAAAGGTGAAGATTGCAGAGCTTCCAGAGGGTGGGTGCTCTGTGGTTGTATCATGGTTTAACCCCAGTCAGCAACTAAGTCCCACACAGCCACTCGCTCACCTCCCCCATGGTGGGATGGGGGAGAGAATCAGATGGGTAAAAGCAAGAAAACTTGTGGGCTGAGATAAAGACAGTTTAACAGGTAAAGCAAAAGCCATGCACAGAAGCAAAGCAAACCAAGGAATTCATTCCCTACTTCCATGGGCAGGCAGGTGTTCAGCCACCTCCAGGAGAGCAGGGCTCCATCACACCTAACGGTGACTTGGGGAGACAAACACCATCACTCCAAACATCCCCCTTTCCTCCTTCTTCCCCAGCTTTCTATGCTGAGCATGACGTCCTATGGTGTGGAATATCCCTTTGGCCAGTTGGGGTCAGCTGTCCCGGCTGTGTCCCCTCCCAACTCCTTGTGCCCCCCCAGCCTCCTCGCTGGTGGGGTGGGGTGAGGAGCAGAAAAGCCCTTGGCTCTGGGTGAGCACTGCTCAGCAGGAACAACAACATCCCTGTGTTATCAACACTGTTTTCAGCACAAATCCAAAATGTAGCCCCATACCAGCTACTGGGAAGAAAATTAACCATATCCCAGCCAAAACCAGCACAGTTTGAAAGCATAGGCACAGAAGATTTAGCAATATCTGCAATTAGTTTTTATACTGGCATGGCTCAGCCATAAAGGCAAAGAGATGACAGCAGAGATTTCAGCCTGTGTTAGCCATCTGAGATGCATTACCTATCTTCACCAGTCTTGCAAGTGATAAATTGATAATTGAGAGGTTCATCTTCAAAATGTTTTGGACAGTGGTAAAAGAATTAATATAAGGAGCTTGTTCCAAGGTAGTAGTATCTTTTCTCTAAAGAAAATATATCAAAACCATCAGTCCATCAGAGCTGGAAAATCACACATAAAAGAAAGAAAATAAGCTGATAGATACAATCAAACTAGAAGTCAATCAACCCTATCTGACTCTTGATTGTGATTCAGATACTATATGCTTTTTCCCATTCTTGTAGTCCTAGGAAGCAAGCAGCTTATCCATGGGTTTACAAAGGAGTTTAACTGAGCTCTTCATAGAATCTTGCATGAAACAGCCAAATTTTAATCAAACTTGCTTAGGAAAGAACACTTCTGAAGAAACTCGGAGAGCTTTGAGCCTCATCTAAGTTCTGCAAATTTCAGGAACTGATCACACTGTCCTAATTAAGTGGGGGGAATTTGAACAAACACTGAGAGTTGCTCGGATGCCATAGGACAGACCAATGCTCTGAAGAAAGGAATATTTATTCCACTAGTGAGTGGGATGTGCTGGCTTTCCACAAAGCAAGAAAAACTGGGACAAAAACCTTTGTAACATAAATCTGCACCCCTTGTGGTGGTGGGATTCAGATTCTACAGGGATTTAATAACCTAAGCAAGTGCCAGACAGATTATATAAATATTCTTCTTCAATTAACAAAAGGGGCACTGCAATAAAGGCCACAAAGAAAGCAATTTATTCAACAATGCTAAACCGGGAAACATGTACTTGGGTAGAAGTACAATTTTGTCACTCCCTGAGAGGAAACTGCTGTGAATCTCCAATTCTACTTTGGTGCAGAATTTCCTTATCTTCTTGGCATACTTTAAGGCCAGGTGCCATGGCAAAATTTTATGATGAAGTTAGTTAATTACCTTTAAATTGTAATGTGCAGTGTCATGATGTTACGGTAGGAGCATGATGCAGCGTTGTGTTGTACTGCTGTTTGTCATCACATTAAATTGGCTTAGCTGGGAATTGCAGCAAGAACATTAGCGTTCACAACCATTACTGCCTTGAACATTGTCCAGCCTATTCACTTCCCTCTCTCTCCCAACTCGTTCGGTAATTCTGCTTTATGCCTCTTTGAATGCAAAATAGATTCTATCAGATTTCCTCCCCTCCCCTTAGTGCCTTTGCTGGGAGCTGTTGTAGAGAGGAAAACTGCCTTTAAGTTTTCTATCTTCTTTCAGTCATGTGACTATAGGTGACCTGTTGTTTTTCACACCTTTGAGTTTTGTTCATCTTGTATGTTGGTGAGCTGTGAAAGCCCTTATAAAGTACAGAAGTTGTACATGTTTGAGCACTTCAATTTTCATTTTTATTTGCATGCATTGGAATATCTGGGGACTCCAAGTGCGTAATTACACAATTACAATTTAGGACAGGTCAGACAGAAGCTTTATTAACCATGACCATAGTAAGAGAACATTTGGACAGCATCTACCTCTGCTCCCCTGGTCCCTGCCCAGTGATTGCAGAGGACCAACCTATACACTGTTTCAGAAACAAAAGAAAGAGGTGAGGAAATCAGTTCCATGTTAACAAAGCCCAGTATTCAACCCTGGGAGGGATGGACTCCTTAAGTATCTTGCTAACTGCTACATTTCTAAGGAATCAAACAGTAAACAACATGACGATATGGAGAGATGGTTCTTGATGGAGCCTATGGGAGTGGCACATCCAGTATTATCTTAGCTCAGAAATGGGGGGTTAGATATGATCACAGACTGTCAGTTTTTAGTCAGAAGGAACGGTCCTTTACTAAAGATAATTTCTTAGCCAGACCTCTCAATCTTAAATATTAGTAATTTTACCCCCACACTTGCATGTGCTAGTGGAAGTTAGAAAAATTGGGGGTTTCACCACATCTAGAATCGGACTAACAAATATTGGGAAATTTTGAAATAAAATGTTTCTTTATTTCTGATTTTTTTTATCTTCATCTTTTGTCCCATTTTCAGCATGAATTTTATCCCTATTTTCCATGTGTAATGGAATAGAATGGATAGAAAGCCCACACTGAAGTTGGCAAAGGTTTGACACTGACTTAGTGGGAGCTGAGCTGTTGCAAATATTCTGATAAAGAAATCAAAATTTAATCACGTAGAAGAGTTAGGTTTGATTAAGAAGTAAAATTGTGAAGCATAATGTATAGGATTGTTAAGATTGAAATGTAACCATAGAACCTTTAGGAACTGCGTTATGTGTAACTATATGAACCTTAATATTGTTAAAGTTTGAAATAGCTAACCATAGAAACCTCACCAGGAACTTACTGGTTTTCTTATGTTTTGTTGTAAGAAACTAAGGAAACTGTCATGGACACCAGTTTGCTGCTTGGAAACCCCCTTACCCTTCCCATCTCGATACCAGTATCGAAGATTCCGATCAGTAGAGCTAAGTGAAATTGACCAATGATTGTTTTTAAATAAGAATATTGATAAGGTGATATAATCAAAAGACCAATCATTATAAAGGTTAAATTTAAGAGCGAGCATAGTATGCATTTTTATGTAAAGAGCTCATGTAACAATGACTTGACAGAAAAAGTCTATAAAAACTGATGGATTTTGATCCTAAGCTGGACACGCCTTTGGAGGAGCGATCCCCCATGTCCCCAGTGCTGCAGTAAACAAAGTGCCTGCTTCTTAACTTCACGTTGGTGTTAAGGAGTTTTATTCCGGATTTTGGTATCAGTGAACCCTGAGGTGCACAGAGATTTGTGGAGGGGACCTTGGGGTGTCCTCCAGACCCACCTCCTGCTAATGTCATTGTGAGCTGGATCAGGTTGTTACGGTCTTGTCCAGTTGAGTTTTGAGCTCAAAGATGTAGACTTTGCAGCTTCTCTGAGCACCTTTTTCAATAATTGACCACATCTGATGGGGAAAGGTTTTGTTAACATCCAGCTGGAATGTCCCTTGTTGCAACTTGTGTCTGTTGCCTGTTGCACAATTTTGCCTCCTGTGCTTTTGCTGGGTACATACAAGCAGGTTTCCCTGTCTACTCTGCAACCTACCGTTAGGTTGTTGAAGACAGCCATAAGATCTCCCCTGAGCATTTTCCTCCTCTTATGGCTGAACAAGCCCAGTTCCTCAGCCCCACCTTGTCCTTGTGTGAGGAAGCCCTCCAGTGGTCCTATGCTGGTGGCCATCTGCTGGACTTGTTCCAGTTTCTCAGTATCTTTCTTCTACCAGAGATCCCAAAACTGAACATGGTACTCCACAGGTGGGCTCAGGAGTGCCAAATGGAAGGGAAGACGATCAATTTGTTTTAGCTGCTGGCTACATCCTTGCTAATACAGCTGGGTACCTGGTTAGTCAACCTCACCTCAAGGGCTCACAGCTAAACCACCACCGCTGTATGTATCTGAGCTGACCTTGAACACAGACAGCCAAACCCCAGAGGGAGGAGGATTAAAGAAAGATGGTTACCAACTGGTCAGGGTGATTAAAGCCTGTTGGTGCATTCAGGGTCCTGGCACTTGTGTACTCATGGCAGAGTAGAAAGAAACAAACTAAAGCTGTACATAAATTTAAAAACTTGCCCTGAGGATGCCTGATGGACTTCTGCCATCAGTCCAGACTCACCTGACCTAACTTTAGCTACCCAAAATTAAGGTATCATTTCTAGGTATCCCAAATAGGTGGACTAAATACCCCCAGAAATGCTTATGTCTCTCTGCCGGGAAGAGAGTAGACACTAAGTAGAGATTCAGCATCTAGCTTTTAGGCAGCTAAATTCAGATGAGATGACAATTCAGATGGGATCGTACCATCAGATGGTACTCTTGCACACTTAGAGTAGAAAACAAATGTTTACACTGAGTTTCACTTCAATGTAGAAATTTCTTCCTCAGCTTCAAACCTCAGGGTCTTACCTCCAAACTGCCTGGGTGCAAATCATGGTTGCTACTTGCTCGTGTTAGGGCATGGTAGAGCTTTTCTTGTTCACTGATGTGGTTGGCTGTGCTCTGGGTAGGCTTGTAAAAGTCTCTGAAGTTATTCTTCAGGGGTTTTCCAGCTAAATCTATGGAAAACATGGCTAGCTAGTGTACTAAAGAATGCTCAGTCTTGAATGAGATTTTTGCAACCATTTAGTAGTGGTAACAGGAGTGTGCTTGAGACTCTAAACAGATATCATCCAACATCCACCAAACCTGTTTTGGTGTATGGTTTGAAAACAACTGATGAAAACAAAGCTTAATAAAGAGCAAAACTTTCCAAGCAGAGCTAGATGACAGGGTCGTGGTGGAAGGGCGACAAGGAATTTCATCTTTTGAGGACTTCCAGTATTTTAACATTGCTTTTGTCCTAAGTACTGGTTCGTCACAGGAGCTAGTTTGGCCAAAGAGCTCAGCTTGTGGTAGGGAACACACTTCAGCTATCTGAACAACAACTCTCACAATGAACCATGGAAATCCAGGTAACCACAGACTGATGTTAACAGCATAAAACCTTTGCATATCTTTTGACAAACCAAAATGTAAAGGTGTTGGATTTTGCCCTCTCCCAAGGTAGTACACATTTGGGAAGCTTTCCGGTTGACTTTTTCAGGTGGCAATTCTTTTGTCACATAAAATTCCTTATCTACTCTAGGTATAAAAGAGGAAGCTTAATGGCCCACGAATAGACATCCTGCACCAAGGCATTCATAGATCTCTAATGCAGCTGCATGTGCTAAACTATCAGTCTATCAGAAGCAGCTGAGCCTCTTTTGCTGTAGCACAAAACACAGCTGGAGCCACCTGGCAAGACCATGAGATGCAAAGGGAGAGTGTGGCAATGACTGGGTTTCCTAGGTTTTGCGCTTGAGCAGGAACAAGGCTGGAGAGAGCAGAGCTGGGCAGGAACCAGAAGTTCCATTTTTTTTCAGGAAATTCCACAATTCAAAAAAATGTTTCCATTTTGGAGTAAAAGACCAGATGTAGACTTTGTTTTTTGTTTGTTTGAAGAAAAGATATATTTTTGCAATCAGCCAGAGCACCATACTTTGATGCCTTGTTCAGAATTTCTGAAAGTAGGATTGGTATAAGTATATATTTGTTCAATCTGGTTTGCGCTGCAAAGGTTGCTCAGAGAAGAGAAGAAATACAGGGTTGGCTTTTCAGAGGAGCTAGGCAAAGCCAGGTGCCGTTGAGTTTAGCTGAAGTTGTGGGTAATGAACATTTTTGAAAAATCAGGGCTGTGATAGTCATACATCATGCGCATGATCTGGAAAGTCAAAACAATCTTTAGCTTGAAGTGATGCAACAGCCAGACTGTGGAGAAAGAAAAGGTCTCTCTTTCCACAGGTATGTCTTTAAGCCTTTGCCTGTAAGGGTCTTCGCTATTACTTTGAACTTCAAAATCTCAGGTTTGCTTAGCAGTTTTCTCTGTCGTATCTCAGCTGTTGACTTTATTACTTTAAAATTCCTTCTGTTTTCATGAAGTGCTGAGAACATCATCTAATTAGCAGAACAGGAATCGCTCCTGAAGTGCTATTACATGAGACTCTGACCGTGACCACCTGCAGTCAACCTTGTGAAGGGGAGAGAGACTGTACTTTATTCCATTAACAGTTATTATGAAAGTTGGGAAGGAGGGGAATGGGAATGACAGATGGTTAATGTCTTCGGAGAGAGAGTTAATGGGGATGAGTGTTTTCCTTAAACTTTGCAAGGAAGGAGGGCCACTGTTACAAACTCACTCTAAGGCTGTAGGGTTCTGGCAGTCTTCACCAGTGTCCTGCTGTCAGGGAAAAGCTCTCCTCATCCTGGGTGTGGAAGGACATTTCTGTTGTGCAGACACTGTGAGTGGCCAGCACTGGCCCTGGCCCCTCTGGTTTCCAGAAGAACACAGCTTTTTCCTTCTGGAGGCCCTGGGGATGCATTGCAGTGGCCAGTACGGAGAATTTTATGGCTTGCTACACCCAAGCCTCATTGTTTTCTAGCTCTCCTGAAATCACGCTTAACAGCAGTAAAGATGAAAGCAAATGTAAATGAGAATTTGTTTACATAGCACAAATGTCGGCAATGCAATTACAATGAATTTAGAGACAGAACTAAGAAGAAAACTGTTCTTTTATCCACCCATACTTAAACGAACTCAAAGAGGCTTTTATCTGTGCAGCAAAAAACGTTTAACCAAATTTGTTGCTTGGGATCCTTTCTGGGCATAACGTTTACAGCTAATTTATTCTCTGTGGTTCCATTTAGAATGTAATTTAATCAAAATGTTGATTTCAATCTTTTCCCAAGGGTTTGCCTCCCATCTGCCACCTTACTTTCAGAAATACTTATGTTTTTTGGGCATGGCGAGGTAAAACTTTCTTCTGCCTAGATGATAAAGAGGCTCTGTTAGCAGCCCTCCTTAACTATAAAGAAACCCCCATTTTACTGTAAGCAAAATACTCTTGTCAGCCTGGTACAGTCACATTCATAGCTCAAGGCTAAAAGCTTTCTTCACATGTGGAAACTTACATTTGTATCAGTGTTGAAGTGTACTTTTGCCTCTAACTCTGCAATCCTATTTCAAATAAGCAGATACACGAAGTTGTGTGTACACGCAACACATTTAGTGCTTGTTTTGATAACATGTTAGTGCCCAGCCCTTGGGACAGCTGTAATGTAATTTAATAAATATTCAGATTTTGAAGTGAAACATTCTAGAAGACATGGTGTCTCCCAGAAGACATCAGAAAATGCTGGATATGGAGAGTGATTTAGTTGTTTTGTTGGGTTTTTCTGGTTGTTTGTTTTGTTTTGTTTTGTTTTTTTGGGGGGGGTGTATTCTTTCTTTTCTTCTTTTTCTGATTATGCAATTTACATGGAAATAAACCCATTGCTAGTTTAGGGTTAATCTGTTCCTGATACTTAGTTACTGTTTATTTGCCTCAGAAGCTCAGTCATAATCTTTTATTTGCAGACTTAATTATCTCCATAGCAACTAATTGTGATTTATTAATAATAATACTAGTAGTAATTGAAACAGAGCGATGGGGAAAGTATACTATGTACCAGACATGTTGATAAAATTGTTTCCAAATAAAACCTCTTTCAAATCTTTTTGAGGAAGCGAGAGGTGATCTTAAGGCAATGATTGTATTGGGAGCTGGGAGCTTTTCTAGACTCTTCCTACACAACAGAATGTGTTTAGATATTTGTACAAAATTTATTCTATGCGGTACCTGATCCAAAACTATTTGAAAACATTGATTCAGTAGTCTTGGGATCAAGCCCTTGTTTAAATAATTTCTGAACCCACTGTCAAGCAATCATTCACATTTTACATCTTTCATAAGAGAAGAATTCAATTAAAAATAAACAAACTAATTAGATTTAAATCTGCTGTTACGATGAGGAACAGGAAATTGAAGATTAAAGATCATGTTTGACTCTGGAATTTATTCAATAGTCCTATAAACTCACTTTGGAACAGATTTCATTTCCACATTGAATAAACAGGCTTTGATAATTTAAAGAACTTATTCTTAGAGTCCACAAATCCAAAGTCTCATACATTTGCTTTAGAGATGAAGAAGGCAGAGCTAATCAGGATTGGATTGTTACATGTAAATCCCAGGGATTATAGGATCCCTCCCTGACTTGGTGCTTTACATCATTCTCCCGAGTAAAGCCTGCAGAAGTGGGGCAGGAGGCCTAGAAAACACCTCAACATTCACCTTGAAATGTTTTTCTACTTACGACTTGCTTGTGGCTTAGAGGTGGGGAACGAGAGTCTTCTGGGGCCCGTGGAGAGAAAAACGTGAGATGATTGAGAACGGAGACATGCCAGAAAGGCTACAATAAATCTGCCTGAACTTGCAGGTCTTGTCTGCTCAAGAAGGCTGCTCTTCTTGTGCAGTCTCCTTCTCCCTTGAGGGTCTTAGCAGTTGTTCTTAGCAGCAATACTGCAAAGCACGTGGGGCTGTCGGTAATCCACCGGCACGTGCTCGTGATGCAAAAAACATGCTCTGCCTCAGGTGGTGGTGTCGCCACTGGTTAGCGTTGAGTTACCTAACACTTGTATGGTGGGAGAGATTTAAAAAAAAAAAAAAAAAAATCAGGTGGATCCGTGATATTTCCTGTAGCAATAAATACCTGCACAAGTGACTCTGGGCAATAAGATTCTGCAGTAAGTGTTTACACCATATAGAAAGCCCTCTTCCCATAACCCACCCCAAGAAGTTCCACTGATCCTTCGTGCCATGACAAGGTCAAAGACTCAACCAATGCACAGCACGTGACTCCTTTTCCAGGCTGCTGCTTTAACACACAGGAGAGGGAACCTGTCCAGAGATTAGGTTACCAGCCTTGAACTTGGGAAATTGGATTCAGTTTTCTCTTCTGCAGTTGATTACTTCTAAGACCTGAGGGAAATAATTTAGTGTCAGATTCTTCAAGGTATAACACCTATTTCTTTTCCATGGAAATCGGTTAAGGTTAGATGCTAAGTATCATGATATTCTCCAAGGGGCATCTGAGTTTGTACCTGAAAAGTAGAGATGGGATGATTCATATACTTGATAAATGTACTAACAATTGTGAAGTTGTCATACCTAATAGGTATAGCAGTAATAAATTTACTGCAAATAGGACTACATAGTTCCTGATGCTAATTTGACCTTTCCGTCTTGTTTGAAAGGCTGTCTTTGGCTGTAAAGATGAACTTCTTGTAATATTGAAATCAGTGGTAAATTTTATTATTGGCTTCTGTGGATCCACTTACTCTTTAAGGGATTTTATTGTTATTTATATTTCTTTTCCCATCATAATTGAAATAATACCTACATCACCAGGTCTGTAAGTTAGCTATACAAAAGAAACATTCAGCATCAGTCAAGGCAATGATGAGTTTGCTAGATGGAAGAATACTGTATCATGAAGACGGCACACAAGCACCCAATGGCTACATTTTTCTCTAGAGCTTGAGAGATTTATATTCAGTCATCCTCTTGGGACTAGACACAGTCTAGCCAGGATAAAGTGACGCTCTTAATATGCTTCTCAGAAGGGCTTTAGTGGCTTTAGCTCTTTGAATGAGTTCATTCAGGGTCTCTGCGTGGTCTGATATCGTGCCATGAAGATGTATCCTGAGACACTGGACGGAGTTCAGTGTTGAAAATAAGGATTGCGCATGGCCACAAGCTAATCACTTTCTGCTTAGGGCTTTACTGACTGAGAAAAGGAGGGCTTCTTCCTCTGAAACCTCTCAGAAGTTGTTGGTTGTTTTATTCCTTTCATTTGACGTCCGCTGTTTGCCGCCACCTCCTACTGTGGTTGTCCTCTTCTACCTGTCAGATGTTAATTTGCTGCCTCTTCTCCTTTCAGGCACAAACTAGCATTGCTTCCTCTTCATTTCATTGTGCACAAGTACCACAGGGAACACCATTAGTAGGAGAATTTACAACCCTACACAAAACACTTATTCTTTACTCACTGCTGGAGAATCAGTAGAGGAAAAGCGGTATAAGATTTTTTTTGGCCTATTTTTTTTCTTTTTTTTTTTTTTTCATACTGAATATAAATACAATTAAATTGGGTGATTCATACCTTTTCCACCCAAGATGCATTGACTTAAATTAATGCACTTGTCAGAATAGAATTAAATGCTCTGGTCATGATGAATCAAGAGGATCCTCAACCTCGCCTTCCGTGAATTTTAAGAAAGGAATATTTATTTTTCTTGCATACTTTCAGTCTAGAAAATAACTGAAATTGTTGTGTGGTACCACTTGCATTGTGCTGAATCAATCTCTGGAAATAAATAGTGGTGTCAAACTGCCTCTTTTGGGGCCTTTGGTACTTTATCTCACCTTACAGACGTGAGCAGTTTTTGAGCAAGTGACAGATTGCTATGGACTGGTCAGCATAGGATCCAGGCAAACAAAAGCCAGCGCAATGCAACAGTGGCAAATAAAACAAGTCAACTCTCAGCATTCGTTTTCTATAAGCATTTTCAGCATCAAGGCAAATAGGATCTGCTAATAACAGACAGGCTGTTGTTGTAATGAAGGAATCCTGATTTAACCATTTTGTTCATATTAACCATTGCTCTTAGTGCTCAGAGTTGTTCAGATTCTGATTTACAAGGGCTGCCTTTGGAGAGGGACACTTAGTTACACCTTTGTCTGCAAAGGCTCTGAGGAGAGAGGGAATTAAGGGGACCAGCAGGACAAGTGATAAACTCTACAAAAAGGAAAAATGCATGTGTGCAGAGTTTCCCAGCCTGCCTTAACATTGTACATATTTAATATTCAGAATTATTCTGTGAATAATTTATGCAAACATATTCCAGTGCTACAACCGTTTCACTGGGTATTTGCTATTTTGGGACTTGTGGTTGGTCACCAGTCTCTGCACGTATGATTCTTACGTGTGGCTCTTTTGGGTGAATATATTTGACTATTTGCAAAGCTTCTCTTATGTGCAAATTAATTTTGCTTTCAGCAGTGTGCATACAAAAACCAGAGAGAAGGGGTTGCAAATATTGTTGGGAGGAACATCAGTACCAGTGAAATGCATCTCTACAGCGTTTTTTTGTCTTACGGTGCTCCGGTTGTAATAACTGCATTTCCAAGAGGATGGGAGGGTACCCCTCAAAGTTGTTCCTCCAGTCAACTTTGGGGAGTGCCTGGAGGGGTGCCTGAAGCCCTGCTGGCAGCTCTGAAGGCAGCAAGCAGCCCAGCAGCACGGGGTCTCTAGCCCTCTCTAGAGAAGCAAAAAGCTGTGCTGTGAAGCCCAAAATCTGGTTCTGTGCACCTCCGCATGGAGCCTACCTGGCCGCAGGGATAAAAATACTCAGGGATGGCGTTTTATTATGATTTATGAAAACATGAAAAATGCAATGATTTTCCTGTTTCCTTCCTCTCCATGTATTATTCCATCCTTGCTCTCGGTTAGATTTATCCATCTGGGGGGAAAAAAGAAAAAAAAGAAAAACACCATCATATGGGCATGGCTTCTTATTTCTCTGCTCTATCACGTCCACTTGCCGTCCCAGCAGCTTGGAGACTTCTCTGATGCAATTCTTTGCCACCCAGTGCCGGGCAGCAAAGCTCCCCGTTACAGCTGCGCGGTGCTGCCCAGCCCCCGGGAAGTGGCACGCAGGGCTGCAGATGAAAGGGACATTAATAAGCATGGTGAATTTTCAGTTTTCTCCGAAGGCGAATTTAGCTGTGTTCTCTCCCGCTGTGCGAAATGATAATGAGGCAATCGATCGTAAACAGGTGCAGCGAGGAGCTGCTCGGCGTACAGCAAGCCTTCGCACTCCATTGCCATGCTCGGCATCTGAATCTCAATAGCGTTCCAGAAAGAGTGACAGAATAATAATTCCCATCTCATGTTAAGGTAGAAACCTGTTAAATTCAGAACCTTCTGGAATTAATGCCGTTCTTTTCGTAGGTTCACCGCGTTTGCCAAGCTTCATTTCAGGAATTCCTTGAGCAAGGAAATGCATCTTTAGGAAGTATTTGTGTAATGAATTATTTACTCATTATCTGAAGTTTTACACCATTTTATAAATCTTTAAGTACTTAGAGGTTTTGTGGATTTTTTTTTTTAATTATTATTCCACATTTTAAATTAATTTAAAAAAACCCCCTGGGTTGTGTCTACCTTTAGTCCGACTTGGTGCTGTGGTCTCAATCACCTTGTTTGGGAAGGCTGGAGCAGAAAACACACACTTGTATTAACACATGCATGTGTACACAACTCTTTATAATTCCAGTTTATTTAACCCATAGGAAAAAGATAACACTTGAAGGGTAGTTGCTGAGTTTCAGGAGGACAGCACTCCTCCACAGAAGGGGAGCGAGGACCTGCTGTAGATAAGTGTTGGCTGGGCATGAAGCTGTTACTGCCCGGGCGAGGGGATGGTACAGTGCAGCGGCACCACCTCTTGCTCTGCTCCTCCTGTGCTCCCAATCTTGCAGAAGGGTTTTTTTTTTTTTATTCCTCCTTTTTTCCTCCTTTGCATTTTCACTGTATAGGAGATGGTTTATACCTATGCAATATAAGTTCTTTGTTCCCTTTTTTATGGCTTCTTTGTTATGCCCTAAAGCAAGCCCTGCCCAGCTCTCAGGGCTGCATTCCTTTACTGACCATCCTCAACTATTTGTATTTGTGCTTTTACCTCCAGAGCTGTCCTGTGCTGTACTTTCAAGGCCTCTGCTGTCATTCTATGGGTGTATTCTCAGGGGCCCCTGTGACAACCTGCTCAAAAACCACTGAAAAGGAGAAAAGACACAAAGCCTCATATATTCATTTGTGTCTCAATCCAGGAAACTTCTACTCAGCTTTAAATATATGCTGAAGTATCTCTTTCAGTATCTGATTATTTTTTTTAAGTTGTCACTGGTATGACATCTTTTCCTTTTCCTCTTTGAAAGGATTTTTTCTGATCTTTTCTGTGTTCTTTGTGCCTAGAAGCTTCCACAGGAACCTCTTGTGCTGAGAAACATATGTACACATGACTCGAAACCCATCTGCTTCTCTGTCACCTGAAAGACTTTGCACAGAAAGCTAATGCATAATTTATAGCAGAGATTTTTATCACGTTTGGAAGCTGTAGCTTTTTTACCTCAGCTTTACAAAGGGGAAGATGCTTTTCTTGGACCAAAGAGCCTAAAATTTAGCCTTCGTACTGAAGATACCAATTCACATGCTTAACTTGGGCAACATCTGCTCTGTAGCTGGTACGCTGGTCATGCGGTGCCTTGAAAACCACGTCACTCTGTAGCTCCAGCAATGCATGCTTGACTTCTTGCGGACGTAAATCAAGGCCAAGCCTGCAGGTCTCACCTGCCCTTACGAGATGCAGTGAGGACACCCCCTTGGCAGTCTGGTCTGCCTGATATAAGTAACCAGTAATAGGAATGGGAATATAAATTGCCTTCGTGCCTATTTTCAAGACTTCTATAAGCAGCAGTTTAAATGCAGTCCGTTGCTGTAGCACTTCAAAATGGGGTCGTCATAGCAAGCATAGTCAGATAAGGAGGCAAGTCCCTGGGGTGAAGGTGCATCCTCTGTGCCGCAGACGGCAGCACGCCCATTGCAGTGACATCGTGTAAGCCATTTGGAACAAATACCATGGATGCAGAAGGTAATTTAGTCTTGGCAAGCCCACTGTCTAAAGGGAGGGTCTCCAAACTTGGCTCTCTTGCTGTTTCACTCATGGCAACTCCGGGAATAGATGCTAGTGCTGGTGAGAAGGTCCTTAAGACTTTAATCTCTGTTAATTACCGAAGAATATGTGTCTTCAAAAATAAATATTCAGGTATCACGTTCTCTGAACATGAGAAATTGTCTTCCTCTTTTGGTACCATATCAGGGATGTTACCTGTGACTCCTCAGTTTCAAAAGACAAAAGTTCAATAAATATAAAAATAGTTTTCTGTCCTTTATTTAGTATTGCAAAGCAGCTGCCCAGGGTACCGGTCCCACAGTGGGTGAATCTGAGATACAGCCTGGCTATAGAGTTTAGACTTACATTTTCATTATAAGCCTGAAATACATGAAGTGAAACCCTCACCTGTTGTGTGTCCCATGTGTTGAATAATAAATTGACATAACATCATGTTTCTAAATCTGAACTTGTTCTTTTGGGGAGCAACTGCTTACAGTGGTGTGGGAATGGGCACAAGGATGCCAGTGTGCACATATTACCTAGCTTCCCGTAAAATCTTCCTTCCAGTAACTTCTCCTCTAGCCATGTTTTAGCCAATGGCTACCGCGTTTTTACCTTTTGACAGCAGTGTTTCTGCTTGAATGCTGCCTTACTATGTACCACATGGAATATTTTTATAAAATGTGACTAAGCATAGATTTACAGTATGTATCATTACACATTTGGAAGTTATTCTGCCACCATCCTAAATATGAAAAAGCAGATGTCCTCTTTCTCCCTGCTTCATCTTTGGACTTTTCTAGTAAACTGTAGCACACTGATTTGAGCTTTACCAGACCATAAAATGTCGTTCTAAATCACTTTATCCCCTCCCAGGTGGTCTTAAGCAAGTCTTAATATAATTGTCAAAGTGCTTGGCTGTCACATGTGCTGTCCAATGGGGTAATAACCACTGAAAATATCACACCTTATTACATTACTCTACTTACAGTTTTCATGCCAGTACAAAAAATATGTTCTTAAGCTCTTGTATGAGTATCAAAATGCTATGCTCCCTGTCTTTAATTCATCAGTTCTGTTACTGCTTCATTGCTTTTCTTGTTTACTGTTGTGTCAGGAAGACTATTTCTGTTTTGGCTGTAGTACACACTGCATTTTACTGATGTTTTCATGAAACACTTAACTGGCAGGTTTGACTGGGATATCTTTTATTGGGGCTTAATTTACTAATTAATTTATTTCTACATAACATAGAGTCATTCTCTGATGGAGCCATGGCAGGGAGCGTGAAGGGGGCATGAAACGGCTCCTTACCTGGCAGCAAACGCTGCTCTCAGTCCCCCAAGCCCCAGACACCGACCATTATCAGGATGGGGACAGATCATTGTTGCTGGAAGCCAAGTGCTGTGAAGACTCCTCCTGCATTAATAACTGCTCTGTTAGCTCCCATTCATTATTCTTTATCTGTGCTCTGTGTACATCTATTTTCTGGTGAAGACAATATGGGATTTTTTTTTTTTCTCTGAGAAATGAGCTCTAAAAACTTAGGTTTGCCAAATACACATGAAAGGTACTGAAACGTGTTTCCACTCATGCTGCTCTTCCTGATGCCGGCAGCAGTTCGCTGATCCCAGCGGTGGCCTCAGTGGTGGCAGGAATGGCCATAGGAGCTGCACAAATGGGAGCAGCAAGAGCAGCGGGAGGCTGTGCCTGTCTCATGAACCATGACGTCTCGCCTACCAGAGAACATTCAGCATTAAAAGTGAGGGCACACAAAAATTGAAAGGACTTCAGATAAATTTACAGCTAAAATGACTTATGTCTTTTGAAATGAAGTATGCTGCAGCACTGCACCAATAAATAACCTGTGAAGGCCAAGACAATACTTGCGCTAGCAAAAGGCAGCCACTGTTTGTCAGTGAAGTCCATTTTTAAAAAAGTTTTGGGGAGCACCTGTCTGCCTCACTAGCAGTATATCATTGGTATGCGCGGCCAGAAGCCTAGGGAGAAAAAGCCTGTGCCATCTTTGGGTTCTAGACACATAGATCATATTCCAGAATTCATCACGTGTAGCATTACATTGTTCCTTTTGTATTTCCTTCAGCAGTCAGCAAGCATAAAACAGCACACAGCTGCTTTGGATTAATCTGATGCTTTGCTATGATAAAATGATGTTACCTTGGCATCATTTCATTCAATGACTCTAATAGATTTGGGCAAATACTGCTTTGGGGTTTTTTTTGTTCAGATGCCAAACCAAAAAAGCAGGAAAAAATATCTCGGGTCAGAATTTTCTAAGGTTTTCTTTGGCAAAATGAAACCAAAAAACTCATCATGCCAAAACCTTGAATGAACCAAAATGTTTCATTCCACCAAAATTGAATGTTTTGTGTTATGATTATTCTTGTCTTTTTTTTAATTGAATGACACTTTGAATGAATAAGTTGCGAAATTTTATTTGCAAACTGTTGGAATGTAAGGATTTTCCATGTTCAAAAATCTATTCCTGTACTCTCAGCCAAGAATTTATGTGAATTCAACCTGAATTTACTCATTGCTTCAATTTTTTTGTCAAATTCGCTGCTTGTGGAAAATATCCCCCAGCACTTTTTCTCTTACTATTGAACTGATTCTTGAATTTTCTTCCTGCCCTGTCAGTGAGACTTTCTCCTACTTTTACAGGTTTTCTTTTGACTTAGTTTTTTCTGATGAAGAACATTTCAGTTTTTTTCCCTGATGATCTAAAAGTTCCTGTCATTTGGTCTGTGTCACTGTTAAGATCCTTCATTAGCTGTGCCTTTGCCCTCCCCTGTTTATTCTGTAATAGAGTTACAGGCTAACAGGGAGTGAGGCAAATTCTGTCTGTGCCTTTGTAGCATGGATGTTGCTGTCAATACACTTTCCTCGTAGATTTGCTTTGATTTTTCTTCCCCCCCCCCCAAAAAAAAACCCTTTCCTTTTTCATTAAGGAACATTCAGTTAAAGCACAAGTGTGAAACTGCGAGGAGAGATGAATCAAAGATTTCCATTTAGATTGGCACGTTGCGTTCTCTTGAAACACATCTTGCCTTGAGGATGCTTGGCTCTGCCAGGGAAGCCCACAGTCCTCCAGGCAAGAGTCCATCTCTGCCCAGAAACATTTCTGTTGCTGTTGTTTGTTCCTTAGCCCAGAAGCTTGGTAATCTGGGCTTTTCCCAAAGTACATGTACTTGTGGGCATAGGCCACTGTAGTGCATCCAGTGCATTTGGAAGATGTCTTTTTTCTGGTTTTATTATGGAAATAAGGATTCTCACCAAGAATTTCCAATGAACTTCTCTCCAAAGCCAGAATCTGGGGTTATTACCCAAGCTCTGCACAACTGATATCCTTCCATCTATCTACCTTTAATCTTCTGCATGTGCATTATAAGTATCTGGTAAACAGTGTGATTAAATGAAATTATTTGGGGAGGATGAATGTTGTTTCCAAGGCTCATAATTTCCCCTTCCAACCTTGAAAAAGTGACTCTTTTGAATGGGGTTTTCTAAGTCTGCTTTGTCTGCAAAAGTGAGTTTTAAATATTCCTATAAAAACTCTTCATTTCCTGTGCCATGTGCATGAAAACATACTCTTTAGTTTGTTGGGGCAAGGGAAGTTGAGGTTTGAAAATAATGCTGCATTTATATAGAGAGTTAAGTAGGCTTGAAAATAATCCTTGTAAGAATTTTATTTATATGACCAAAATTAATCAAGATCTGATTGTTTGAAAACTACAGTATGGTATGTCAGTAATACTTTAACAAGCAAACTAATCAACTGTTCCTCCTACTGCCTGGACCGGATGAAAGAAAAAGATTCTTATTAATTCTGCTTTTAAATGCTTGGGAGCCATGCAAATGCTTGCTAGTGAGAGCCAGATGGTTCCCTCGATAGCAAGATTCTTTTATAGGCTCATTCCTCATTTCTGTGCTTTCCTCCTAATGGGGAGACTGTCCCCAACAACCCTATTTCTGCTTGGACTGCACCTCTCAGAGGAACACCAGTCACGGCTGCCATGTCATGCTGGTGGCCACCACTGGGTATTGATGTGGCACTGAGACTTGAGCCCACCTCCGAACCCTCGCTGCTGCTGGGGATGAAACCTCCTGCTGGGCTGGGGATCTCCACTGGATGAAACCTCCCGTTGGACTGGGGATCTCCATTTGTGCCTGGTGGCTCGGCCCATCCCTGGTGGCTCGGCAGAAGAAAAAGGGGGCCAGGATGGGTTGTCCCATGAGGCTGGCCTTGGACAGCCTGCTAGACCTCTCTGAACTCGGTCACTTGGCCAAGTACAGCAGGCTTTTGGTTGTATGAAATCTTCCTCTGTAGCTTAACAAACTTAAAACTTGCCTCATCTCTGATGTGTTTTAGGTGTAGCTACATCCTTTATGGCTTTTCATGTTTTGGATATTTTTTTTTACAGCAGTTTCCTTCTGTCTGTGTTTATGTCCAGGATAAACATGTCAGCATCCCTCAGCAGGCCTCCTGTAGAGCTCAATCTGGTCCCTCAGAATGGACTGGCAGAGCCACTTCTTGCAGATCCTCTTACTGAGCAACCTGTTGCAGGTTTCTCAGGCATCTTTAAAACCCAAATTCCCAAAGAATCTTTGAACTTTTGATTCAAATCATTTGGGATCATGTTGCAAAAGGGCGAGAGTGAGCCAGGCAACAAGTTGTCTCCTGGCATCTTAGGTCATCAAAACCTTCTTGCTTTCTTTAAAAATGATTATTTCCACTTGGCTACTTCTGTAGACTTAAGATTTGACAGATGGGGGTTCCCACAGCCAGTGAGAGCTCAGGACCAGTTATTGTAACTCAGTCTTTGCCCGGGCCCAGAAAAACACTTCACGCAGGGAGAAAGACCGTGTCTCTGGGAGTTGGCTGCCTCGTCCACCTTTGCTTGGACTTCCAGCAGCGCTGTCTCTGTCCCAGGCTGAGGGTGGACCTGCGTCTGCGTGCGCTCATCTGCTACAAGGTCGAGGGATGGGGAAGCTGCAGACCTCTCTGCTCGCTTCCTACACCTGAAATGCTTTTAGTGGTTGAGGGAGTAAAAGCTCCTAGATAATGCATCCTTATTAAGCTGCAAGGAGGAGTGTTGTTTGAAGGACAGAAGGCAGATTTGGGGCTATTGCTCTTCAGAGGGAGGGATTTGGGGCTTGTGTGTGCCTGTCTGCTACCAATGGATGAGAGTGCCCTAATAGGTGCCCCGGAGCTGCAGTGTGAGCTCTCCCAGCCTTGGCAATTGGCCTCAGGCAGAAACGCCACCGGAGAAGTAGAGACTGTGGGAATCAGGTCAGCCTGATTAGCAGCAAAAGCTTCTCCAGGGATATAAGCAGCCATATGGGACAGGCTGGCCGAGCCCCCTGGCTACGCAGAGCATGTCAGCAGTGCAGAGCGTTGCGCTGGACGTCAACCAGAACAAATCCATCGTCAGAAGGTGGCAGATCCTGAGCTGGGGAGCTCAGGAGCAGCAACGCAAGGAGGGAGGAATGAGTGTAATTAAAAGGCTGCAGGAGGCGGGGAAGTGCCAGCTGGGTGCAGGGGGAGCTTTCACAGGAACCCCAGCTCCTCTCCAACCAGGGGTGTTGGGATGAGTTGTGCAGCTTTTTTGGTTAGAAGGGTCAGAGCGATGTCCTGACCAAGGTTTGACATGGATTACTGAGGATTACATGAAATTTGAAAATGCTGTGGGCAGTGGGCAATTTTGGAAGCTGGGACGTGTTGGCCAGGACTGCATGCAGATTAGAGCTGAAATTAGGTGGAACCACATCACAAGCTTTGGCTGGTCAGTAAATTCTGGCCCCTGAGGTGGCAGAGGCCCACTGCAGAGAAAGGGCTCCCAGCTGAGTCTGTGGCAGAGGTTTTGTGTTGCCTGGGGGATGTGGAAAGAGCCCTCCTACTACACATTTCAGAAACCTCTTCCTTTGAGGGTTGCAAGCCGGCCAGTAATAAAAGCTGAATGTAGCAGACAGTTGTTAGACAAATTGCTTTGGGATTTCATGGTGATGTGAGACTTTGCTCAAAGAACATAAATTTGGACTAATTTTCTCTGGTGAGGAATGGACTCAGACTCAACAGATGCACGAGACCTGCCACCTATTTGGGAAATGCTTCCTTTGATTTTTGGCTGCTAGGGATATGTAGGGTACCTATAGTGGAGAATGTAATAATAAATGTTGCAACACAGGAAAGAATATTACAGTCCAAGCAAAAACAGAATAGCAACTGAGAGCTAGAGATGCCTGGTGAGTGACTTTTGTCTGAGTAGGCAGCATTTGCTGTTGACTTGCTGTCTTGGAAATACAAAAATAGCCATACCCCCCCCAGACAGGAAATTTAATAGCAGAACCTCTATAAAAATGCTGCTAAATTAGGGAAGATCTTATATTAGTCTGCAGAGCAGGAAATATTACATGAGAAGTGTGGGAAGACAAGTGTTGGCCAACCTCTGATGTGGTGGTGCCGGGAAACCCCTAGGACCCATCCCATCGCTGAGCACTGCTCTGGGTCAGTGGCGTGGCACGTCCTATCTAAACAAGAGCGTGCGTGCTGGGTCAGCAGGCTGTGTTTGAGTTGCCCGTTCTGCTTGTTTTAAGCAAAAGTTTGCATAACAACAAAGTTGTTTTCAGAGGTGGAGCATTGTAAGAGTGTGGGCATGGTAATATGCATGCCCGTGTGTGTGAACATGCACAGATTTGCTTCTTGTCCATCCAGGAAAAAGGTCATTACTAGCTATAGACAGGGGGCTAACTGCTTCTGCTCCCTCTTTGATGTGTCTGTCTGTGTCTGCCTTACCTTGCCAGTGACTATTTGCTTCTGTTACCCACAAGGAGACTTGGGCTGGGGTTGTACAACATGATATTTATTATTACAAGTCATGTGACAGACCTTCTGTTTAGTTTTCTCTTGCCACATTTCTTCAGCTCCATTTACGTGCAACCAGGCAGCATGTCTGCAAACAGTACGGTTGCCATCCCTGGTGCCTTCCGTGTGAGTGACCACCTCCGTGCTGCGGCTCCGTCCCTCGGCCAGGGGAGAAGGGCTGTCCCCTGTGCCATACAGCACCACATTAGCTCCCACTGTCTTGGCTGTCTTACTTCACCAGGCCTGAGAACACCCTTCCACCCCAAGGCAGACCGGGTGCACAGCAGACAACCCATGGTCAAGCCACGGATCCATGTCTGTGGTTAAAGGCACCGATGCGCCCAGCCAGGATTTCCATCTCACCCTGCTGCATTGCATAGGGTTACAGGGAGCTTTGAGGGCCAGGACCTTTTTCTCCTCTGACAACACAGCACCATACTGTCTTGGTCCACTGCTGAGAACTGTCACAAGGCACGTCGTAAACAATCAGGGATATTGACGCGGTGTTGAAAAGAAAAGCATCCCAACCCAGCATCTGCACGCTTGCTGGTAGCTCTCAGGGACCATTTGGTGTAAAAGTTGTCTGTTCCATGACAGAATACCAGTGAGGCAGATCCCAGTTCTGTTTCTTCCCTTTCCTTTACTGTGTTGGTAAAAGTTCACTGAACTGTCTCAAACTCAGTGGTTTTTTTCTTAAGCATTTTACGGGGAATTAGTAACACTCACAGGCTATATGCCTAAACAGAGACTGTACAATTATCTATAAATTCTTGGCACGAGACCATGCTTGTAAATAAATCACAGATGAGGAACTGAGTCTCATTAAAAAAGCACTCCTAGGGTGTTGCAGTGATAATTATTGCAATGATAGGGGAAGCTGTTACAGACAAATGAAGCAGTCTAGAAAGGCTGGTGAGTATAATCGAGATGTTTCACCCTGGTCAAATTGTATAAAGTGCAAAGTGGTATAATTAAATTTAGAGCCTCTACAAGCGTCAGTGCTGTGTTGTATGAAGTTTTGACATCTCTAGAAATACGCGATAGAAGTTTGCTAATGTCACGTAGGAAACCCTATAGTGAAACTTAGAGCAGAAATCATAAAGTTCCAGACTTCAGAGCCAGATGTATAGTAGATTGGAAGAAAACAAAATAGCTAGTCCAATCTGGTTTTAAATAAATTTATTTGTGGTCTGTATCTCTCTGGCTTTGCAGGCATATTATGTAATCAAAATAGTGAATATGGCTTCCTAGGCTCACCAGCCTGGCTAGCTGTGGGCAAACTTTCATATGTATCAGGCCTAGGCTGTGGGGTTTTTTTTTAATTATTTGCTTTTTCAAAATAAGCTGAAGTAAATTAATTCAACTTTTCATGCACTGTTCTATGCTGGAATAGACCAAGCCATGTTGAAATACACTGAACTTTTGAAGACTGTTGTCACAGTCCATTTGGATCTCTCAGATCTACAAGACATTGTACTCCGTAAATTAAACTTTATTTTATAAGCTCATTAAGCAAGAAACAAACACAACAAACAAGGGCTCAATCCCCTTTGCACAGACTAGTCTATCACATGAATTCACCAATTCATCATGTAAGTCGTGAGGTTTCTCTCTTGTAAGTTCTCTAATGCATAATTTGCAACTCACAACTTATAACTTGTAACTCAACTCATGCAACTATGAGCAAAATAGTTACCCAGCTGGTGGTGAGTGCTCATCCTTCCTCCTCGGTCTCGGCGCGGGCATCCCCTGTATCACACCGGGAAGCACAAAAGCCTCAGCAGTCCAGCTGCTGTTGGATCAGCTTCCAGAGCTTTTTGGTTAAGCTGACATTTTTATACCTTCCAGCTTGTGCCCTTTCCGTGAGTTAGTGGATTCTGATGAAACTGCCAGAGAATCAACATGCAAAGTTGATGGCTGCAGGAGACAGCAATCTGCAGGTGGTAACGGCTGCATAATGGGGCTTTATCTCTTCCTGTCCCTCCTGTCCTGCCTCTGTGGTGCTCTGTCTTTGACCTAATGGCACCACTCCCAATAAACATCAGGCCTTAGCATGAGCTGTGTTAGCCAAAAATCTGGGCAGGACTTGAGTGAACAGTCACAACTGTTAATATTAAACTTTGCCAGGTATCATCACGTTGGTGAGTCCCAAACTCTGAGAAAACCATCAACTGGGTTTCAGCTGGTTTTGGAAGCAAAGAGGATAATTCCCTCTCTTCCAGCCAGACCAAAATTCTGTCTGGAAAAATGATAGCCACCATTTTGCAGTACCTGATCAGACCAAAGTCCTTTTTGAAGTCATTGTTACTATAGCCACATCCAGGATTGGAAAAACCAGCTCTGAGTTTTCACTTCAAGTGTGAATAACATGAGCAGTTTGGGGATTTTGTATGCATTTATTATACATAGGTAGAAATTAGTTGATGACTGTGGCTATATACTGCTATAAAGCTGTTTCTGTATTATTTTATCACGTTGCAGCTAAATTGCTGCTAGATTTGTGTAGACTCATTATTTGGTCAGCTGTCACCTAATGTTTACATTTTGTCAACCATTTCATAAGATTGGACTTTCTCCTGAACATACTACCAGAGGCCCCTGACTGCTTAGTTCTAAAAATATTGCATCCTAATGACCATGAGGAAGGACACCACAAATTGCTATGGAAAGATCATGGAATCATTTAGGTTGGAAAAGACCTTTAAGATCATCGAGTCCAACTGTAAAGCTAAGACTGCCAAGTCCACCACTAAACCATGTCCCTGAAAGACATGATGATGAACTCATGGGACTGTTTGCATAAGGCTGTAGCTCTGGGCATCTTCACCTCCTGGCGATGAGAGCTTAAGAAGCGCTTCACCCTTCAGCTCTTTTGGCACCCTCTTTTCTGCTGCTCTTTTCTGCCCTCTGTGCCAGCATGGATGTTTGTGCCATGAATCAGATCAGGGAGTTGCTTGGGCTGGAAAATAACTATTTAAGGAGTGCTGAATGTAATAAGTAGCTGTTGCCTCAGACTGTTAGACTAATTTTACAGCTGGGCTGTGTAATGGCTTTGGCCATGATTATCATTCTCACTGGCGTCCCTTTGCACTGCTGAAGTGATGCAGAGACAAACTAGTCCTTTATTATTACTTTACCATTATTTTCTCTTTGCTTATGATGGCGTGGATCTGTTTTACAATAAAGGATTAGCTTTTAGATATAGAAAGTAACTTAATTCTATGTGAATGTTGACTATGACCAAGCATGATATCTGTAGATAGCCACGCACTGAAGCAGTTTATTTTGCCTGGTAATAACCAAAATGTTGCCGTGTCTAAATGCAGCCTGTTCAGCAGTAACTTCGTGGAGCCCAAACTAAAAGCTCACCTGTAAGGAAAGCAGAGTATGGTATACAAGAAAATACAACTACAGTATGTGCTACTTATTCACATGTAAACGGAGCTTCCAGACCTGATGGCATAAGACTATAACCCAGGCTAACATTTCTCGTGCTGCATGGAAATTAAATAGTTTGAATTTCTCTTCAGCACCTACCTCTGCCATGAGGATCCTCTATGGATTCATTCTTGTTTAAAGTGTTTTGAAAATTAAAATGTTAATTATGCTGATTCTCACTATGTTACCGATATTTATTAACACTTTCTGGTGTTAGATACAGTTGTCTGCAAAATATTTTAGTGCTCAACCATAAATGATGAATGGGTGACTGTCACAAGCTCATAAAACATTTAAAGATGTGTACTCTAGCTACATGCTACAGGAGTTTGCAAAGCTATTAATAGCCAAGGGAGGAGTGACTTGCTTGTAAAGACTGTGTAGGCTTTGGTATTTAAGATCCCCTCCCGAACCTGTGAAGCTTGGTGGGTGCCTTAGCAGACTGGTGACCTAAAACTGTTGTAACAGGCGAGCACCTGGGAGTGGAGATGAACGTTGCCTTTCTGCAGGCAGTAGAGGTGACTGACAGAGCTCGCCAGTGGTTAGAGAGGACATAACGAAGGGCCAGGGCGTGATGGTGGATGGGTGAGATATTCTTTTGCCATCTGCGTAGCATTCCCAGTGTAAGACTCAGATGCTGGCTTGTGGGAAGCCAGGTACGCTCTGTGCCTGCACGAGAGCCAGAGCCATAAGCCCGTGCCCACCCGAAGCCCCTCGCTGCGTGCTGGTTCTCCCTCATCATCTGACCTGATTTCCACCAGAAAATCACACCTGGGAGCAAGTGCTGCTTCTTAGCCAGGGCAGATGATTTGCACGTTGAGGCCAAGCCGACGCAGAATCCTGGCAGAAGGGAGGGGAGCCACGGAGCGGCATCTGGCATCCAGAATTGTTCTGCAAAGCGCAGCTAATGGAGCAACCCTCAACAAGAGACAGCATAAGAAGGGAAGGTCATTGTGTTTTGTACAAACCAGGTACCACTCATGCACGGTCATTCTCTCATAGATTTGACTCACTCATTCTTTCATACGCAGAAGCTTGAAGATGTGTCTGCACATGGTCTGTCCAGGATTATTTGCAGTGACAGGATGAGGGAAGCTGGTTATTTAGTTCTCATTGGGTCTTCTGGGTTGTTCTTATTACTGGCAACCACATGGTTGGTTTTTGAATGTGTCTTTTACCTTTTAAAAGTTGACAGTGACTGTGAATTGTTTGTCTCTCCCGCTGTCCCACCTCTGTGAGTCACGAGGCAAAATTGCTGATGAATTCATTGTTCTTTTGTCTCTCCTTCTGGGTGTAGGCTGTTGTATTTAGGTTGCTTTTTTTTTTTTTTCAATCTGGGTGTTTAGAGAAACTGCAGATAGTTGTGCTGGGGACCTGACGACCTACAAATTTAGGTGCCATTAACACATGCTATTCTTTCATCCCTTCTTCTCCCACTTCTTCTCCCACACCCAGACATTTCCCACTTGTGCTCCATCCATACCAAGGCTGACATTTCTGCTACAGCTCTTCACAGAATTCTGTGCAGCACTTCTGCTTCTGCTAGGCTGGGATCTAATGGGTCTGGGAAGGCAGAGGACTGAGGAATGTGCTTGATGCCATTTCCTACTGGAAGAATTTCCTGCTGGCTATGGCAGTAACTCAGGCTTGTTTCAACTGCACAGATGTTAGCAATGGGAAGAAAAACTCATCTACACAAAGTAGATAAGCAGGCATTTCTTTCTTGCAGTGCTGGGGACACGGGGAATAGCTGTGCCCAACGTGCCCAACTTAGTTTTGAAATCCATCAGTTTTTATATGCTTTTTCTGTCAAGTCATTGTTACATAAGTTCTTTTACATAAAAATGCATAATATGTTCGCTGTTAAATTTAACCTTTATAATGATTGGTCTCATTAGTTATATAACCTTATCAATATTCTTACCCCAAAACAATCATTGGTCAGTTCTACCTAACTCTATTGATGGGAATTCTTGTTATTCAAATCAAGATGGGAAGGGTAAGGGGATTTCTAAGCAACATAACTGGTGTCCATGACAATCTCCTTAGTTTCTTAAAACAAAACAGAAAAACCCAGCAACTTCCTGGTGAGATTTCTACGGTTAGCTATTTTTAAACTTAACAATCTTATACATTGTGTTTCACTATTTTCTGCTTCTTAATCAAACCTAACTCTTCTATGAGATCAAATTTTGATTACTTTATCAGAGTATTTACAACACAGGGAGCAATGCAAATGTAAACTTCTAAAATTAAAGGTAGCTCATGTGAATGTGCAGGACCATGATGAGAAGCTCAGTACGCCGGTGTCCTGTAGGGTGATTTCCCTGGGATTCGTACTGAGGAGTCCACCAGAGCAACTTTAGAGGTGGACAATTCTGTAAGATCCAGGGCAGCTTTATAATTCCCATGAGCTAGTGTCTACAGGCACTGGAGTGGCCATGGGTGTTTAGGAGGAAGCCGTGGATGAGGTCAAACTTTGCCCACTGTACAGCTATCCATCCTTCTAGAAGTGTGGGAGAATCAGCTGGACCACCTGTACCTCCCCCAGGCCAGGAGCAATGTCCCAGTGAGAGCATCGGTGTGGGAACTCACTTTGTCAGGAGATCGGTGATGGGCTATGAACCCAGGAAAGCTACAGCAAACAGGCGCTGCCCAAGGGACATGTTTTGGATGGCACAGAGGAGAAGCTGTCACCCTACCAGCAAGGAGGCAGGGCCCGATGGGATGCCATAGCTATGGCGATGGGAGAGGCAGGAATACCAGGTTGGCTGCATGGGATGAGGGTATGCTCCATGCAGGCAAGACCACAGCATGACAGGCTGGAAGTGCTGGACCTTTATATAATGGCTGTACTACTGCTGTTGCATGGGACAAGGTAGGAAGTTAGGAATCTGCTGGTGGCAGCCGCCAGCACTGGCCAGTGCCATTGCTCCCCTGTTGTGTGCCACAGCCAAGTGGAGCAGCCGCGCAAACTCTCATCGTACATCAAATGGCTGGCACGGTGTTACTGGAGGAGGAGGGGAAGGGGCCCCGGCTTCACACCAGGATGGAAACACCAGGTTGTTGCTTCAAGAAGAGACACAGGGATGCCAGTTTCCTGAAAAAAAAAAAAAAAAAAAATCAGTCCTTTGTCATCTCACACTATTCCCAACCATAAAAATAAGAAAAATGGCCTGTCCTTACAAGGAGGTTGGAGACATTAATTAATGTTTGTGAAGCACGAAGTACTATAGCAATAAATTACGTGGGAGATCCTATGATGATATTACTAATGGTGTATTCAGGGCAGACTTTGAATAGGATATAGTAAATAAGGCATGAGGCCATGCACTTAACAAAGAGGATAAAACAAGCTAATGAATAGTTGCTCATTAAATGTATGCCCTCCATGTGCACAGAAAGGCCAAAGGTCCTGTGTAAAAAGCTATATGTTATCCTGTAATTAAAGATTTTACAGTGTGTACAAGAGTTACAAGTTTAATTTGTCTAGGAAAATTTAAATCAGGCATTTCCTATCCTCTGAGTACCCAACTTTGCAACCCTAACAGTCTTTGAATGCAGGCTTTTCATGTAATTCAATAGAAATCATTTAAATATTGTGTTTCCCCTGCTTGTCTCGCCACAGCTGGCAGCGCGCTCCTTCTCCCATGCTGCCTTCGCCATCTGGAATGGGCTGAATGGCTTCCTGAGTTGCCTTACATCCCATCACCAACTCCCACCTTCTGGGCCCATAATTCCTGTCCACCTTTCTCATAAAAGAACCCAGCCCCATTTCTTGACCAAGCTTGGCTCCATTAAACTTATGTCCCTGTCAGGTCTTGTTTTTCCTTCTCTTTTCTTCTGTGTTTTTATACCATATAGACATGAATCTACAAGATATCAATATATCTGCCTACATTTATTAACATAATATGAGACCATTAGTGATTTAGTGCTCTGAAGTTTTCCATGTCAGATTAATTAGTTCAGAGAAGTGTTCAGTTCAGTCTAAATTAGGTTTTAATGAAACAGCAGCAGACTGACTTACTGTATATGGAAACTCAGACTAACTGTTATCTTTCTAAAGAAATTTGAATTCCAGCATCCTGCTGAAAATACTAAAGGTAAATAAAAAGCAGAGAATCAGATCACATTCCATTATTGTCCAGAAATAAAAAGCAAATTAATATGTTTCAGTTTTGTATTGCAAATATATTATAAATACAGTCAACAGGAAATATATATCCAACAGTAAAATGGTTACAGAGCAAATGCAGTACTGATACTGGAAGAGCATTGATTTCAGTGCCTTTGCAGTTGTTTAACATGTTCTGTGTGTGAAACAAAAAATGTAAGGATTTGGAATAAGAAAGTGGCACAATGTTCTCTCTGATCAGTACTTTAAATAATCACTTTTTAATATACGGAAGAAATAACAAGTAGTGCAGGGGAAGCTTTGACGTGGGCATCAGCAGGAAGTGGAGATGGCACTAGTGGTTTATTGCTTTACAACTTTTCCCCACCATTATTTTATGAGATAATCTTTGGTTTTGTTTTCCACAAAATTTAAATAAATCAAGCATGTTGGTTCTTCTCATCACTCTGAATTTTTCAAATTGCCACTGACATGATTTCTCTTTGTTACCGAAATCCGGAATAAAACTCCTTAACACCAACGTGAAGTTAAGAAGCAGGCACTTTGTTTACTGCAGCACTGGGGACACGGGGGATCGCTCCTCCAAAGGCGTGTCCAGCTTAGGATCAAAATCCATCAGTTTTTATAGACTTTTTCTGTCAAGTCATTGTTACATGAGCTCTTTACATAAAAATGCATACTATGCTTGCTCTTAGATTTAACCTTTATAATGATTGGTCTTTTGATTATATCACCTTATCAATATTCTTATTTAAAAACAATCATTGGTCAATTTCACTTAGCTCTACTGATTGGAATCTTCGATACTGGTATCGAGATGGGAAGGGTAAGGGGGTTTCCAAGCAGCAAACTGGTGTCCACGACAGTTTCCTTAGTTTCTTACAACAAAACATAAGAAAACCAGTAAGTTCCTGGTGAGGTTTCTATGGTTAGCTATTTCAAACTTAACAATACTAAGGTTCCTATGGTCACACATAATACAGTTCCTAAAGGTTCTATGACTATATTTCAAACTTAACACTCCTATACATTATGCTTCACAATTTTCTACTTCTTAATCAAACCTAACTCTTTTATATAATTGAATTTTAATTTCTTTATCAGAGTATTTTCAACACCTTTGCTTTGAATAAAGCTGGTACAGTGATGTTGTTATCTCCGCCCTCCTGAGCCTCCATGGCTTTGCAGAGATCACAGATCAAATGCTCACATCCTGCGGTTTTTCCTGGGACCAGAGAACCACTGGTCCTCCAGCCACTACAAACTCTCCTAATTGTGCTGTACATGAGATTCTCAACCTGAAAAAGGACAATCATTCATGTACCATGTGAATTCAAATTTCAGTTGTATGGTATTCACTGTGTTCTGCAAAATCTTTTAAAAAGAAAATAACATTAAGACAGCATACAGATGAAATTTGAAGAAAAGAAACCAACCCTTCCCTGCTGACAAGCTAATTTGCATTGCTCTAAGAATTACAGAATGAAGTAAAATTATTTTATTACCTTCTTTCATCATTATGCCACAGTACTAATTACGCGCCTGGTGTTCTTAAAGTCTGTAATGCTATTTCCTGCCACCGAGTTCCTATTTCTTTATTAACTTAATTCCTTAAACACATGCTTTATGCCTCTAGTAAGGACCCGGTAACAGTCTATCATTTTACAATGACACCAGTGGGTAAGTCTTCATCCAGTGTAAAGATAGAAATGGCAGAACAATGACTCTGTAGAATTGAAACCGTAGAAAAATGATTAATATTTTCCAGGATGATCAGCATATGCTGCCACAGAGTGAATATGAAATCATCCCATTTTAATATGGAAAACTGATGAAGTCTAGAGCATAAATAATACAAGTTATACAAGCATATCTCTGCATGCATATGAGAGACTGGTGTTTTTCAGTGTATGGAAGGCACTATACGTCCTGAAGGGTACTTGCTTTGCTGGAATCACTGCTTTCCATAGGCTTCAGTAAGAGTGACCTTGCATTTTAGACACTATTTTCAGCTGACTTCAGACAGAGCTAAGGAATTTCAACCAAGAAACGAGTACATCCCTGATAAAGATGGACCTACTGGCACAGCTCTGACAAGCTTAGGGCTTAACATGGAACAAAGGGTCATTCATTGCTGTCTGGCCTGGGAAGTGGTGGCGAACTGCACATAAGCATAGCCAAACTTAATAATAACCAGTTTGAAGGTGCTTCCTAATCACTGCTGTAAAGAGATGCATGAAAAATGACTCTGTTCTTGTTAAGAGTATAATAAAGTCACTGACAAAGAGAATACACAATCGAAGGATTAACCTCCAGGAAGAAACAGTCCCTCATGGGAATCAAGCTTACACTAGCAAAGGGAGTGCCTTACGGCAATTTAGTCCAATGGGCAACTGCGATATGACTGCAGAAACTTTTTAATATAGTCCTTAAACTAACATTGTACCTTTTGCCCATGGCTTCTAGGGGGCTTTTGGCAGCTGGGGATTTCTGCAGAGAAACCATCCCTGAGACACGCCTAGGACCAGAGCTGCAGAAGGTGATGGCAAAGGGTTTGGCACTGCGCTAGCTGTAATGCTTCTGGGGCCGTGCTGGAGAGAAGTCTTTGGCCAGGGACAAGTGGTGAGTCACTGCAGCTCCTTTCCTCTATTTGAGCAAAGGGAGGCAAACTTGGGACCAGGGCTGGAGGTTAACAAATGCTGAGCCCCTAGGAAATTCCAGCATTAAGACTTGTCCCCATCCAATATCGGGGAGGGTTTTCATATGATCCCAAGAGTGAGATTAAGACACAAACAAGGTCAAATGCCGTATACCCAAAAGAACTTTTATTATCAAAAGCATCAAAAGTAGAAAATAGTAGTGATAGGATAGAATGTAAGAAAAGGCAGAAATCAAGCAAGCAGTCGCGATAGAGTTGCAACGATGGTCACCACCATGGATCCAGCAGCATCCTGTTGGTCCTCAGTCTTCAATTCTTCGGTGATGGGTGCACACCACGGCTTGTCTCCATGGGTTTTTATAGGACATGCTCGGATGATGCATGCGCATACGTACTGTTCATGCACTGGTCACGTGCTGCAGGTTTCGTCTATCACACGACCTTCGCGTGATCAACACCAGAAACCAGTATCTTATCTCAAAGACTACAGTTTCCACGAGAATGGTAGTCTCCACATTCTTCGCTGGCTCCGGGCTGTCTCCTCCCCTGGATGCCTCCGTGGCCTGGTAATCGTCCTTTTGGACAGAGGAGTGCCCTGCTTAAACAAGCCATCTCTGGGATAAGTGACTCGTCACAGCAAACAATCCTTGAGACAAATGTCTTGAGATGATAGTCCAGTCTCACAACAAACAATCTTTCAGACAAATAGCTCAAGATAACAATTCAGTCTCCCACAAGACTAAGGCTCTGCTATTAAGGAATATGTTTATGCCTAAATGAGCTCTCCAAACATAGGATACCTGCCATCAGTACACCTGTCTGGCAAAATAAAGTGGTGTGGTTTCCAACCATACTTCCAGCAATTGTCCCAGGCTTATTTGGACACACTGTTAGACATGACTTTGGAATCTTTTATTTCCATGGCCATTAACTCTCTCTGTTAACTGATTACAGGTGCAATTCCTGATAAAGCCGGTGGAAATCATACCCAAATGTTTGGCAATAGAAACTTAGCCTGTTGACTTGAAGCCAATGTAGTATTTTTCTAAGGTCTTTTAATTAACTATAATCAGGAAGTTGTTGTTTATGTTTTTAGTACGTTGACAGTAGACAGTCTTATTTTTAAGAAAAAACTTTTTTTTTTTAATTTTTTTTTTCCCCTCAGTAAAGTAAAAAATTTCTGGTATTGACCGAAGGAATGCATGTGAGGTGGATTGTGGCAAGATTTTGTTTGCAAAGCTTTGTCACTGTCCTTCCTGTCCTAACCGCTACCCTATTTAAGTGTTCAACCTTCCCTGCATGAAGACCACTAAGTTAGAAAAATTATTGCAGTGATTTTGTCATACAAGTAAGTGCTTTAGGTTAATTTAGGACATCAGAATAATTTCTCATTTTTCCTACATTTAAAGGTATTTTGTATGTTACTTTCTGTCCTGTTGCTAATTATTTTAAAAGGGGCTTTGTTATAGAAAAGGAGATCTGTCACTGAACCAGTCATTTTTCTGGCATGCTACACTGTGAGTAATGCAATTGCTTAAATAAAAATGGTGCCGCTTTAACATCATAATCTAATCACTCATTTCTTTGCCTTTCATTCTAGTAATGTAAGACATAATGAACTCTTGGTAGATATAGTAATACCCCATGAATATTTCTATAGGATTTATGTTGTCATTTAATATTATTTCAAAGAAAGCAGGACAAAACATAGTTCTTGCCATTTTGTTCAGTTACTCATTTTGTGATTTTTATGTTCTCCCACTATCACTGAAAAGAAATGATCAAATTAACCATTTTAACAAGCATTTGCTAGTTGCGCATACATACCATTCATTTAAATGACTTGTGAAATCAATCAAAGAATGGGGCCTAGTCTCCTTTCCCTGAATAATGACTTCAAGGAAGATCCACCTCCCTCTCAGGGAAAGAACGGATAGCTGGGAATGCTCAGGGGAATAAAAGGGTTTAAAGCATGGCACATAAAAGGCTGAGTAGAGGAGTCTTTGAAAATAAATGCAGGCTTCAACAAAAGATGAGAAAGAAAAGGGTACAGAGGGAGCGGAGGACTTGGTGTAGATATGGGCAGTGCATACAGAAGAGGTTGCTGAGGCAATGCATAATACCCCAATCGAAGGGTGAATGCGCTGTAGGTGTGGGGTTGTAAGCAGAAAAAAATGCATTTTGATGAGGGGCACAGGATGTGCAGAGGCTGGCTGTGGCTAATGGGGAGCGAAGAGACCTGAAAAGGAAGCCAGTCTGGAAAACGACACCAATTATCTCAAAATGAAGTGTTTATATTTCTACTAGTATAGGATGAGCTATTCTTCACAATCACAAAATGATGAAGGTGAAAAAAAGAGAGCCGAGGCCCATATTAATATTCTTAAAATGACAGAAATGATAACAACTCTTCTCCCTTTTCCCATAGCTCAGATTTAGATCTAACTGAAAATAAAAGGCACCTGATTTCTCATCAATCCGGAGTGAAACAAAAATCACAATATTGCCTCACAGTTACAAGTCTTCTGTCTGGGTTGTTTGCATTTGTAGCAAAGTCACACTGGAAGATGCTTTTACAGCAGGACTGGAGTAGGCTGTAGCATTTCCACTGAGTGTTTACATCCACTTCTCCAGACAACAAGCAAACATAGAAGTGATTGAAGAAGATGGTAGGTAAGCTGCTGGCTGCTATCTTCTTAAGTTAGCATCCTCTGAGTTCAAAAGATACAACAAAAAAAATTATTTTTAGCCATTTTCTCAGGTTTTGTTATCAGAAAGCCGTTGGTAGGTTAAACATGTAATTAAAAAGGAAGACAGCAGGACTTCAGTGAAGTAGCAGATTAGAGCTGTTGTAGCTGAAAGAATGATTTGATGTAACATGGTTAACATTTTTAACTGTGTTGGAGCTAATAACTTTATGGAGATGTGCTAAAAGATCATCACTGCCTGATAAATTTCCAATAATGTATATCAACCACCTCCAGTTATTCAAGTAGCAGTTGAGTCACAAGACTTACTCATGGATATTTGGTATTACTCTCCGTCTGAGACTACCTATTGGACTAGATCAGTCAAGGCTTTGACCCAGTATTGTAATGGAAATGTTTTAAGCTCTGTTTTTCTAGGAGAGTTTGCAATGCACTGAGAAGATCTTGTTTGAGCTGTTGGATATCTTTGGTCTGGGAAGGTATAAAAACGCTGCTGTCCTTTCATAATACATTGGCGATGCTCAAATATTGCAGCGTTTTCTGAATATAGGATACAAATCTTAAAATAAAATTAGCGAATGGGACTATATTGACCGTGGTAGGTAGATAGGATAACCAGTGGCAGGTGCAAGACTTTTGGATGATGAAGGGCATCATCAAGGCCCTCTTCTGTGAGTCGCTGCCGTACTTTCACCATCCTCACATGAGATTTCAGAGCCCACAGCCATGCCCAAGTCAGTGGCTGCCATCCTTTAGAGTCTCACAGTCTCCGTCCATTACTCCTTGGTCAACAATCCCTTTGGGGTGGCAGGTCCACCACGAGCAGAGAGGTTGTGGATATTTCATCCTCCAAACTTTTACTCCACTAGTGCTGTGGGTGACAGCTGAGAAGCTCTCCAAGCCTTTGGTCTCCATGACTTCCTAAACTGGGAGGGGAGCTTTGACGATATTAATTTTCTCCTTCTGTTTCCAGCCTGCTGCAGCTACAACTACATACACTGTAAGGCTTTGCTCAACCTCTAAAGGAGATTTATGGATTTCTCAGCATATTTTGGTGCAGGGACTCATGATGTGGCATTTTCAACAACTCCAGCCTTGGCCTTGGTGGAGATATGGCTACCTCCATTCCAAGAAGGGAAAGGTTCATGGTGTTTAGGGTTTGTGGGAAATGCCATATACTCTATGCTGTTTGATCATAAGGCCATATCCTGACAGCAAGAGTGCACCTGCAAGGCTTAACCATGCCTTTTCTGCATGTAGGCTGGAAGTACGATGAGCTTTCAGTCATCTCGCTACCAGATGATGAGCTTTGCGCAGCACACAGACCTGGCTCCAGCACTCCCAACGATCTCCAGTTACGGGTGTTTTCTGAGCCCTGCACAAACTCTGTGGGGATGCAGGTGAGCCCTTCCATCTAGGTTGACCAATGGGGACCAGTTCCCAGGTGGCTGCATGCATGGCCCCCTCCTAAGTTCTGGGGGCACTGGGGGACTAGGAAAACAGTGGTGTCCTGGACACGTTGTCCTCTCCACACTGGGGAGAGCCAGGCAGCAGCTCCGCAGCCCAGCAGGAAGGGTGATGGTGTGGAGGAGGGTTTGCCTGCTATCAGAGCTGCAAGAAGCAGTGCGGAGAAAAAGCGGGCAGGGGTGGGGAAGCTCAATAAAGGCTGAACTATGCTTGATAAGGAAACAGGGGGCTGGGCTGATTAGGTCCTGAAGGAAGGGAAAGGACTGTTTCAGCAAGAGAACTTTCCTCCTCCCTTTTCCCTAGTGGGGGACAAGAGCTTCTCCCCTGCTCCCTGCTCCCCCCTTGCAACGGGCCACAGGCTCCTGCCATGCCCCTACCCAAGGGGGACAGCAGCAAAGTGGACATTAGGCAAGGCTTGAAGGGGAAAGGCCCAGGATAGGTATGAGAAGAAGAGGTGCGGCTAACAGAAACAGACTGGCAAAAGCATTCAAGTGACAAAACGTGTGACTGTCACGAGCCTACAGCCAGCTCTGCTCAGCGAGGAGGAAACGGGTAGGGCCTCGCTGTCTGCCCTCAGATAACTGCGTTATCGTGACACGTCCCCATGTGCAGCTCACCAAGGCCCCGGCAATGCACCAGGCGCTTGTACGGGATGGGGATGGGGCATGAGGTTTCTGATGTGTGCAGCTCCTCTGCAGGAGACTTTTCCTACAGGTTATGGCTCCAGTGCATTTCGAAACACAATAGTCCCCATGGGCAGCCTGGCAAAACCCATCCCTTCTCCACAGCTTCGAGACCAGTGCTGTAATCCCACCAGAAATCTTACAGCTCCCCCATTGCCATCCCTCTACTTCAGAGACATTGTAGAAAAGGGCTACACACCTGCTGGGGTCAGAACTCGGGCTGATGGCAGAGGAGGTGGCTGGCACCTCCTCTGTAGGGGAGGAGGCTGAAGTGTCATCCCTGGATGTGCCCTCTCAGGAATCTGCTGTGGGACTCCGGGCCAGGGTGCCAAGAATGATGTCCAAGGGCTCACAATCCTCCAGACTCTCCTACATGGGGACACTGAGATTCACGGTGTAGAAGTCCAAGGCAGATGCTGGCTCAGTTGTGTGCTCCCTCCCAAAGACTTTCTCAAGTTCCCTGTACTAGGCACAGGACTGACTGCTGATTAGAGTTACTGGCCTGCAAGCAGACCATCTTCACCTTTGACTTTTTAAGGCAGCCTTGCTCACCACTTCTCTTGTAGGTGGCAGCTGGTGGGAGTTTCTCAACCTTCTGAGGTTGCCACTGGGTTATCTTGCCCCTTGAGAAACTCCTCTTTCTCTCATGGCACGGCTTCATGGGAAATGTCATAACTTCAGGGCTGCAGGCTGTAGTTATCTGAATTTTTTGGCAGATGGAAGAGGGAGCTTCCAGTGTGGTAGAGGAGAGTAGAAGTCTGGAGAAGAGAGAACACGAAAAGGAGGATAACAAAAGACAGGTTCAAGGGAGTTCAACAACAGAAGGCAGGAAAAATGAGAAGGTTTCAGATCTGAAGTCTGGATGAATGAGGATAAAGCAGTGGATAGGCAGACACCACCAAAGTGGTTGAGGACTGGCAGCTGACAGCAAGTAGGAAGATATATGCAGCACTTGACCCTGCAACCTTCTTCAGGTTTTGAGGCCACTCTTCATGGTCTGGGAGCCTTCTGTGAATGCATGTGCCTTAGCTACATGCTGGAGGTCCTTGTAGTGGAGAGTCCACACAAGGATTTAGGACCCATTACTCCGCTGAGTGCTGGAGTGCTGTGGAGCAGCGCTCCTGGTTTGGTTTCATCCAACAGGAATCTATTTTGTGCACACCAGCATGACTTTGAGAAAACAACTAACATGTGACAAGTGGGGACAGTCTGGGGATTTGCTTCAAAGCTTCCCCATTGCTATCAAACAAATTACTAAGGTAGACAGAATGGTTGTGACTGAAAAGTACGTGAATATGTCTGTTCATGACCATGATCAAGATTTTTTATCAGATGCTGTATTATTATTATTTTTTTCCTTAAGGGTTCTCTTTAATGGTATATGTTTAAAAAGAAATAATATGAGTACTCCTTATTGTTTCTGGCTTTCTGCAAAATAGAGAAAACTAAAAAGAACATTTTCAGAACAGGACAGCTTTGCAATAACACAAAGAACTCAACTCATACTTTGCTTTTCTGCCATGTTGTAAATATTTCAAACCCAAATAAGTTTGTGTAGCAGCTGACAGATATATTGATTTTGCAAGTATAAATCTTTGAACAATATGTCACATGCATTTATTTTAAAAAGACCAAATAAATTGAAAAATCTGCAGCCCTGAGGAAGGGAGGAAATAGTAACTGTCTGTGAAACTTGATTTCTGTATTTGCACCACAATAGTGAATTATTTGCATGTCTATTGCCTAAAGGTTAACTTCTGTTGATTTCCTAAACCCTAAAGAATAGAGTCTGAGCCTTCAACATTGCAGATGTCTGAAGCTCTGCAGAACTGACATTGCTAAGCTCTACCATCTTGAAAATAAGCCCTTTTGTAGCTTTCATGTAAGTAATCTTCTTTCGTGTTCTAGTTTTGCTAAGCTTATTTTGTGGTTGAGTATCTCAAACCGTGGCCACACGGACAGTTATGTCTAGAACTTTCTCTGCCCTTGCTCTGCACATGTGTCTTGTGCACCAGGGCTGGTCTGGAAGCTGTTTTAGATGAGGGTCAGGAGATATCAGTAGCGGTGGAGAGCCACTCTTGTGCCTCTCTAGCTCCCAGACTGGCCTGAATCCCAGCATCCCTGAGCACCCACAGCTGAGTGTGTTCCGTTGGGCCCCTATCCATGTAGCTGTGCCTTTTGTTAATGAAACTCCATCTTCATGAAGGCTTCAGACATCTTCTACAGTAGAAGATCTCCTTTTACTTATCAGGCATCTTACTATTAGTCATGTGGTAGAAATAAGCAGGGCAGACTTGGTTTAGTTCAATCTGTGATGCAATATTCAGGAAACCCCAGAATGTAGCAACGTCATCCTCTGTCGACAATAATCAGGAAGTTGGTCTTTAAATTCAGAATTTGGATTGCCGATTGATTGCACCTATTTGCTAGCTCATTCGCAGAAAGCAGAGATGAGAAAGATGCATTAACATCTTTTGCTCCCTCAGTGCAGAACCGTTCAATTTGAATATTGCCCTAGCCTTGTTTATCAAAATGCTAAGCCCAGCTTATCAAAATGTTCCTAAAAAATAGCACCAGTCTGGAGGGTTCACTGTTAACAAGTATTCTTTGTTGCAATATTTCACTACATTTTTACGGGTGAATCTATAGCTGGTCACACTTTTTTTCCCTAGTAAAGACAGGTTATAAAGTCGTATCTGGCAAAAGTGGTTTTCCTATAACTTCTTCCTTTTGTGGTATCATGGTTCTCCGCAACTTTTTCTGAGTACTCAGAGCTGAACAAGACTAACCAGTAAACTAATGGTAGCACAGGTCTGGACTGCAGAGCAATGCCCTCATAACAAGAAATTGATAGGAGCAGAAGTTTTGTTAGGAAGCTCCCTGTTACAGCAAGATGAGATGTGTTTTGGGGAACCTTTGAACCGTAGCTATGTTGATCTCACAAGTTGTCACCAACATGGCTGTGCTGTGAAAAAGTGCAATCCCTGGTTGATAGAGCTGTGCTGGTAGAAACCTTTAGTGTAATTCCGCTGCATCAGCAAAACTTCAAGAAGGATGTATATAGATATTCATGTGTCTGTGTCACTCTGTCCTGGTTTCTGCTGGGATAGAGTTAATTTTCTTCTTAGTAGCTGGTACAATGTGTTTTGGATTTAGTGTGAGAATAATGTTGATAACACACTGATGTTTTAGTTGTTGTTAAGTAGTGCTTGTTCAGTTTCCCGTGCTCTGTCAGCAAGCAGGTGCACAAGAAGCGGGGAGGGAGCATGGCCAGGACAGCTGACCCGAACTAGCCAAAGGGACATTCCATACCATAGAACATCATGCTCAGTATATAAACCGGGGGGAGTTGGCTGGGAGGGGTGGATCGCTGTTTGAGCATCAGTCAGTGGGTGGTGAGCAATTGCATCATGCATCACTTGTATTTTCTTGGATTTCTCTCTTTTTTTGTTATATTCCTTTTAATTACAATTACTATTTACTGTTATTATTATTTTTATAATATTTTATTATTGTTGTTATTATTTTTTATTTTTACTTTAGTTATTAAACTGTTCTTATCTCAACCCATGAGTTTTACTACTTTTTTTCTATTCTCCTCCCCATCCCACTGGGAGTGGGGAGGAGTGAGCGAGCAGCTGCATGGTGCTTAGTTGCTGGCTGGGATTAAACCACGACACACTCCACCACTTTATTAAACCAAAGTCTTGGTCCTTCAGCTTCTCTCAGCAGTCCTTTAAGCAGAAACAAGGGTGCCAAGAAGAATACTTGTACCTAAGAAAGGGCTAAAGATGGAGGGCTATTGAACTGCAGTGAGTGAGGCGGTGCGTGGCAGAAAGAAGCTCCTTAATGGTACAGTTTGATGCCTCTCTTCCTCCATGAGCCAATGCCTTTGTTCATGCTTCAGTGATTCTCTCTCCCACTAGGCTTAAATTCTGCATCTCAGCAGCCAAGAGGTACGGGTAATAAATCCTGAATGCAGACAAGGGGTGCTTAAGATCAGGAATCTCGGCCCACAGGATGAACCGAGAAGCCGAAGATGGAGATGATGGCTGAAGTCTGCCAAGATTCAGAGGAGCGCAGCAACCTGCCAGATCCTCACTGGATCGGAGCGTATCAGCCTGGTAAGCGTCCAGTAAGGGGGCCCAACTGGGTCTGCAGTGCTGGTTTTGCGGTACAGTGTCACTACTAAAGTGGCTTTACTACAGAACTCATCTCAAAACCAGACCAGTTTTCCAATCTAATGCAGGGCAAGACCTTGAAGACAAATAACAATATATTTATATAGTGCATTTCTTTTTACCAGCAAACATGAAAAAAAGCACATTGATTCCAGATTACAATGTCAGAGATACATGAAGAACATCTGTCACTATGACAGAATCATAAATCATCACGCTGAAATACTGACATGCCTTTTTTCACTGGCAAAGTAGTTCTTTAAAATGGGATATAATTAAGTTGCTTAGAGCCACATATTATCTATTTTAAACCCGTTATTTTTCTCACGTGAAAAATGTCAGATGAAACACACCCATTTTGTTTTAAGTGAAGCTAGTTAAAAAAAATGACCACTATATACCACAGCAGTTCAGGGTGCTGCTAGGAGTTGTCCCATGTGAAGACATTTTAAGGAAAATAAACCTGTGAGTAAATGAAACAGTGCTGTAGGTGCACCAGCAAACCATCCTGATGTGGAAGACAGATAAGCAGTAAGAGACCAGTATAGCTGCATCAGGAATTCTTCAGTGACCTGAATATCAAAAAGGAAATCCTACAAAGAGTGAAAGCAAGGGCATGTAAGTAAGTGAGATGAGTAATAAAGAAGTAGCATAAACATCTAGGGATAAAACTAGGAAGACTAAGTCACAAAATGAGTTACAACTTTCCTAGAGCATAAAAGGGAAGAAAAAGAGATTGTATAAATACCAAGAAGTTAGAGGAAGAGAAGGGCAGAGGCACAAATAAGATACCCAGAGTAGAGTGAAATGTTTTATTTATTTTGCTACTTTCTTCATGTGCATATAAACATTAATGATATGTACTTAACAACACTTTTTTTTAACAACGGGAAGGACATATGCCAGAATAGGGAAAAAACAAGTAAAAGAATGTTTGAATAAATGAGATGTACGCAAGTCTCTAGAGCTCGCTGAAATTCACTTAATGCATACTGGGCTCTCAACTTATCTGTGAGAGTTCCTGGAAGAGCAGATAAGTCACTGGGGCCTGCAGCGACTACGTAGCCTAAGATGGAAATACAGTTGGAATCATGCTTCCAATTTTTGGCAATGATCAGAGATCTGACATTACAATATACATTTTGTAAATCATTTTAAACAAAACACCCAGTCAGTTTAAAGACTTGCTTTTCCTTAATTCTTGCCATCATGGCACACGGTTTAAAAAAAAAAAGGAAAAAAGAAAAAAAAAAATTGAATAAGCTTTCTCAAACATGGCATTCACAGCAGGCTCAGATTTGGGCACTATTAAGAAGTTGTTGGCTGCAGCCCTGGTTTGCAGAGTGATAACCATGTCTGCTTTTAAAAATGGGAAATTAAGAACCTAGGGAATTCAGAGTACTCTGTCTAACTTCAATACCAAGAAAGATAGTGGGACAAATTATTGAGAAGTAAATGCATACACACCATGAGAATAATAAGGTGATAAGAAACAGCCAGCGTGAATTTGTCAAACTAATCTAATTTCCTTCTTGAACAAGCCAACTGGTCCAATAGATAAGGAAAAGTAGTAGAAATGACCGTATTTTGACCCAAGATGTATTATAACATAAGTAAGGCTTTTGACACTGTCCTGCATGCTCATAAATGAACTGAGGAAAGCTGTCCCATTTGAAATCACTCTGTTGTGAAATGGAGTGGTTTGGACCTCTTAAAGAATCACCTCCAATGGTATTAGTAAAAACGATTTAATAGGAATTTATATAAAAGCGCGACTTCACAGAATTCAATGGCAAGGTTCACTCTATTACTTAATACATGGATGAAATGCACAAAGGAAAATTAAGTCAGAATCAAACTAAAATTATGTATGCAGAGACCAAAGATGCAATAGGGTAAAAGAGAAACATACAAAGAAAAATTGGGTTAGAATTGATTTTTCATGATTTTTACAGAGATTGGGAATGTAGAAAGGTAGGGGAGACCCTCCCGTTGAGCCACGAGGTTCAGAGAAGACCCCTTTGCTTTCTGAACTCCTGTTGGAGTCTAGGTGCAGCTGGATCAACTCCTAGTCTCAGACTTGGGCAATGGTTTATATCTGAAGGGATTATGAGTATAATAGCAGCCTGGGATTCATTCACAGTCAAATAAAGCTCACGACAGTAATTTAGGTGTAGATTTGAAAAGCAATGTTTGTAATATACTTGCTACAGAATATTCAGGTTAGCACACACATATGGATGAAGTCACTAAGAGAAATACTTGTAAGCGAGTACAAGAGGTATACCTGTTAAAAATTCCCCTTGAGCTCAGTGAAAATATTCACAGCAAATGCTTCGTCATCTTTCTCAACGGGCAAAGGGTTGAGCCTCAAGGAGTGGAGGGTATCAGCCCAAGTCTTGCTGGCTTTTGGTGACAGACCTCCGATCTTCTCAATCAGAAAAGTTTGTGAGCTCTGAGAGGCGTCCCGCTCAGAGGGAGCCCATTGCGGTCCAGGAGAGCTCAAAGGGTCTCGCTTAGTACCGCGCTTTATAGGCTTGGGAGACGATTGGCTTTAGTCATCAGCAAATTACGGGGATTCCAGCTGTGCTGGTACCATTTTGCATGAGTTATGCTTCAGATAAGGACGGCTCCAGGGCTGTCGGAGAATGAGTTAAGATTCAGATAGGGGCTGCTCCAAGGCAGTTAGGAGAGGACTGAGATATGTCCCAAGGTTGTTACGAGAGAACAAGTTATCTCTGCTCCTGTTCCCCGCCTCCGCTGAGCAGCAGGAGTCCTTGGAACGGTCAGTACAACTCTGTGTCTTAGCCATGTAAGAGTTCCTGGTACGGTCAAGGGACGCTTAACCGCCCAACTCGTTACAGTTACGCTAAGGGCTAGCGAGATGTCCCGAGTTTGCAGGTCAGCCCAGAGAGGGGGAAGGAATGCACCACCACACACTCCTAATTCAACCCACTGTTAAATGTAAACCTCACACATGATTGTTGGTAGCTGCACTAGGAGAATGTTGAAGAGGAGTCTTGCACAGCTCCTAATGGATAGGCTTCTGCTCAACACTTCAATAAAGACTTCGATGACACAATTAGAAATAATCATAAGCTTGGTAGATGACACCATGTTAAGATTTGCAAAATGTGCTCAAGGACAGAATTAGAATTTGAAAGTATTTCAATAGGTTCTGAAAGGTTCTGAAATCCAACATTAAAATTTTCAACAGAGACAATCGCAGAGGACTACACTTGGGAGGACGAAATCAAACGCACAACCACAGAATGCCACTGCAGATAAAGATCTAGTGATTAATGAGGGCCATGAATGAGTCAACGTGTGATGCTGTTGAGGAAAAGAGATAAATGTAATTCTAGATTCTCTTTGAATTGTCTGTTGGAAACAGTATGTGTAAGATGAGATAATTAGCATGCTCTTCTTGGCACTGGTGAGGCCTCAGCTAAAATACTGTACTTTACTCTGAAGCACCATAATTTAAAAAAGATGTAGATAAGCCGGAAACAATCCAGAGAAGATCAACAAGGACAAGAAGTTTGGAAAATCGGATCCATAAAGCAAGGCTGCAAGTTTTGCTTTTGTTTTAATCTAGAAAATATAAGGCTATATGGGGTTCAGCAGTCTTCAAGTACATAAAAGGTTATTATAAAGAGGATAGTGATATGTTTTTTCATGCCCACTAGAGTTATGGGCAGAATGTGAAGGAATCTTTTTTAGCTATACTATAATAGGCATTACATTAACACCTTGTAACTAGAAGAAAAGATTATCACTGGAATGTATTACTCAAGAAGGTTGTATAATCCCTGTCATTAATGTTTTTAGATACAAGTCAGAGGGACTGCCATATACAATTATCAAGACAATTGTAGTCTTTCTTCAAAGTTAGGAGATGGACCAGATGAATGATTTGTAGTAGGTGGCTGAGATCCCTGGAACCATGACAGAGCATACAAGTTATTACAAGGTAATCTATAACAGGTTTTCTCTAAGAAAGCATTTGAAAATTCCACGTGTGGTCCTGGCCATATTCATTAACCATTATAGAAGATTGTACAGTTTGTTCTCTGGACTTCTTTTTCCAAAAAGCTTGTTTTCCTTTGATTTTGTGTTGTGGGGGTTTTTTTGTTTGGTGGGGGTTTTTTTTGTTGGTTTTTTTTATTTTACCTCTGGAAGGTTAAGTACATCTTTGATTAAAAATATTGAGGAGTAACAGACTACATGACCCCTTGAGATCCCCCACAAGTCTAAATTTCTATGATTCATGTGCAATCTAGAGTATTTTTTCTGAGTTGTTGAAGAGCTTTGCAAGCACAAGTTAATAATTAAACTAGTTCTTTTCCCTGGGCAGTAATGACCTAATCATTTATGATAGTGTGCAAATGAGGAATTAAACAAACATATCCAAAATAAACACAGATCAAATTATCTTTGCCAATGGAAAAGGACGAAATCTTGTTTTCATGCCAGTGGGTCTGCAAAACAGCAGCACAGATACAGACTTCAGTAAAACTAACAAGTCAGGATTTCTCAATCTGTGAGAAATTCTGAATTTTAGTAATTGTTTTTATTCAAAATTTTAGGATTTTTTCTAATTTGGAAAATGAGAAGAATGGGAATGAGAAAAAATGTAAGTGTTTTGGAAAGGTTGGAAAGTCTTGAGGGCTTGAATTACAACTGAACATTTCAACATTCAAAAACCAAAATGTTGCAGTAATGGTGTACCACATGTACATCTTAGGTAGGGAAGCACAGTGAACATTATAGGAGCCACAGTCCTCCAGGGACCGTAGTATACACAAGAAAGTGCCAACCAGAATTACAGTGCAAACAATGTAGCATTCTGCAATAGGCTATTTTTAGTGTTAGCTCAAAATAAATCTTTTTAAAATCATACTCCCAAAGGAAAACTGAGCAAAACCAAGTTTTTCAGAAAATGTGCTCTTTGTTAGAAATTCAAACTTGTGTAAAACTTCTGGCAAACTCTAGTCACTACTTAATATAAAAAAAAAAACCTGTCTCAAAAATGTTTTCTAGAGAAGTATGTGCTCATCACAGTGCACCGTGGTGTTGACCAAAATATGACTGTAAACACTGGAAGTGTTTGCAGTCACCACTGTTATTTTAGTCTAGTAAAAGATGGTCATAAACCTCAAAGATAAGATCAAGGTCTGGCCCAAATATGACTTTCCAGAAATTCAGAAATATTTATGTTTGGTGTTTATTGATCAGTCCAGACTTCAGTGAATGTCTGCTGGTCCTTTTGTTCTTTTGAAAATATACATGACTTTTAGACATGAGAATAATGACTCCATACTGCACGAGAACCTTCTCTCTTATAAACAAACGCTGGAGCTTGTGAATTTTGCTGTGCAAATGGGTGTCAAGGACAGCCTCAATTGCAAAGTGCAGAGGGACAATTAGACCCAAGCGAACAAATCTCAGCCTAGCTGAGCTTGCTTAGGGCAGCCCCAGTGAGGTCGTTCCGTTGCTGGGACCCGTAAACCCGAAGGTGGACTCTGGTTTGTAGGGCAGGGTGTTGCGTACGGCCCCATGGCACACGCCAACAGCCTCAAGTGTCTTAAGCAGCTTAAATAGCTTTAAGCAGCTTTGAAGACTTAGACACTTTAAGCTTATAAAGCGGTTTAAGCCGCTTAAACTGCTCTAGGATTTTAACAAGGGCCCCACGATGCTGCTCCTCGCCGGGCGAGTGAAACGCAGCGGGCTGCGCGCTGCGGCTCCTCGCCATCGGCTGGAAGGAAGGAGCTGAGGGGTCACCACGGATCTGGCCAGGAGTTTGCGCAAAGGCAAACAACTGGTATTGACGTATTTTGGCAATGACGTTGTCTAAAATAACGAAAAGTATACTTTCTCTCCTTGTTCCTCCTCTTTTGTAGCCACTTCCCCGCCCCAGCCACCACCTTCTCTTTTTTCTATTTTCACCCATTTTGCTCAGGCTCTTTCCAGTATCTATTTCCTCTCTAATTAATTCTTCCTAAAGAGATTAGTGGAGTGCTCTTATTGCAGTGATACACTTTTGTGAATAAAACATGTCTCAATTCAGCTTATTCAGTCCACAGAACCGTGCTGGGGGCAACCATTCATTTGTATCATTGTGGTTTAACCTAAATCTAGAACTTTTTTTTCTCAAGAGAAGGGCATGAGTTGACAGAAGCATTGTGGAAAAAACCCAACTGCATAATCCCAGAAAGTACCAGTGGCAGCCATTAGATTATCATCTACAAAAGCAGTAAACCAGATGGGCTAGCATTGTTCAGAAGAAGGAATACAGCGCACCAAACCTGCATCGCATTTCCTGGCATTTTGAGGTTTCAGAAAAGAGGTAGGAGGAGGAATTCTGGGGACAGCTGTCCAGAGAAATGGGCAAATGTGTCTTCCTACATTGGTGTGCTGGTTTTGGCTGCAGTAGAGTTAATTTTCTTCCCAGTAGCTAGTATGGGGCTGTGTTTTGGATTTGTGCTGAAAACAGTGTTGGTCATTCAGGGATGTTTTCGCTCCTGCTGAGCAGTGCTCACCCAGAGCCAAGGGCTTTTCTGCTCCTCACCCCACCCCACCAGCGAGGAGGCTGGGGGGGCACAAGGAGTTGGGAGGGGACACAGCCAGGACAGCTGACCCCAACTGACCCAAGGGATATCCCAGACCATAGGACGTCATGCTCAGCATAGAAAGCTGGGGAAGAAGAAGGAAGGGGGGACATTCGGAGAGATGGTGTTCGTCTTCCCAAGTTACTGTTACACATGATGGAGCCCTGCTCTCCTGGAGATGGCTGAACACCTGCCTGCCCATGGGAAGTGGGGAAGGAATTCCTTGGTTTGCTTTGCTTCTGTGCATGGCTTTTGCTTTACCTGTTAAACTGTCTTTATCTCAGCCCACGAGTTTTCTTGCTTTTACCCATCTGATTCTCTCCCCCATCCCACTGTGGAGAAGGTGAGCGAGCAGCTGTGTGGGGCTTAGTTGCTGGCTGGGGTTAAACCATGACAACTGGTAATCTTTTAGGGCTGAGAGGACTTTGTTTTCAGTGTTCACTCAATCTCTCTGCATTTGGGGTGTGCTGCACAAACCACAAGTTGTTCTGTTCTTACCAAAGGATGTAACACCCTCTCACCCTTACATACAGAACAGTGGTGTGCAACTGAGTGGCAGCTCAATTTAGTGACAATAGTCACCATTTACTGACAATTCACTTTGAACTGTGATGTTAATAACGAGAGCTGCAGTGATGATGCACTAGAGCACTTGAGTTGGATGTGAAGTCCTTGCTGCTGAGGATCCACTCAGGCCTACATTATTGCGTTTTTCTCATGTTTGAATTCCCTTTCAAGTTCCTTTAGTAGGAACATTCTGCTCTTCTCTTTCATATCCTTCACTCATCTCCTGGGGTCATATCCTGACTTCTCAGGTGTCCTCTCTCCAGAGTCCTCAGCTTAACTGGCCCCATATTTTTCACAGGCTTACGGAGTCCCACCACATGCGACTTTGTGTATATCACACACTGTAATTACAACCTAGCTGCGAAACATAACTGTAAAACTTATCATACTCAAACAATGTGTTCTAAAGACTTGAGGGTGTAAGCAGAAAGAGGGATCATGGTCAGCCTTACTCACTGCTCTATTTTTTGCCAATTATCTGTGTTACGCATTCCTAAATAATGTTGCATATCACCATAGTGTGTATTGCGTGCACAGCATGTCCGATGTGGCATCACTTAACACTTTTGTTGAGGCTTGATTTATACCAAATGCTATTTTTTTTCCAGCAGCCTGAAAGCACGTTTGTCTCCATTTTTATTGAAGAAAACTATTTCTAGCATGATCTATTCTTTTCAAGTCATCAATGCATTTTAATCTCTTTTTCCTTTTATCCAGCTATCAATTATTACTTCCTTCAAAATGTGTTCTAAAACTCTACATGTGATGCCAGTAGGATTTACTAGCTTGTAAGTGATTGAATCATTTCTGTTTCTTAAATATTGCTTTGATATGCTCCCATAAGGTGACACCAGTGGTAGTTAACAGATTTATTCGTAGTGGAGTATCAGAACCATTGCAGCATGGTTTCCTTGGGTTCACGCCTTGTGTCTACAACATCCTCCTGGTAGCCCCAGCTCCTTCTCAAGCTCCAGCCAGTTCGGCAGGAGAAAGGGCAGGTTGTCTGGGCTGCCCGTGGGCTTTGTTGTCTGTGGGACAGTGTTAGCTGCTCAGTGTCTGGGCAGCTCTCAGGCTGGAGATGAATGTGAGATGCACCTGCCATTCCCTCAGCTCCGACAGTGATTTGGGACCTGCTCTCCTCTAGGCAGCTGCTCATTTGCATCAATGATTAATGATGGGAATTAATGAGGTTAATTAAGGTTAACGATGAGCATGGAAAAGTCATCTTTTTTGAATTCTGAAAAGCTATATGTAGTCACCTATTCATAGCTTGTGCACTTTCTTTCAAATATTTTTCTTTACATCTGAGAAGAAAAAGGTCCTTTTAGTGTTACAAGAGAGTTTGGGTAGTTTCAGATCTGAAGGATTTTTTTAACATTTGTAAACCAGAAAACATGCAACACCAGGCATCAGGTCATGTATACAGGCTGCAGTTCGGCAGACATTTATGCATGTTCCCAGTTTTCAGTTGGAACTCGATTTCCTTTGGCTTCCAGGAAACTTCAGTGTATGTTAACATTAACCCTGCTGATCTGAGGCGATGGCAGCGCTGCATGTTTGCGTGCATTGATAAACAACTGCGCATACACCAAAAAGTCGTTGACTGCGTTGAGCCTACTGAGGCCACACATCTGTAATGATCCATCAGTAGAAAAAAAAAAAAATTTCGGAGCTGCTGTTGGACTAAATCACCAAGTGCTGGCAAGCTGCCGGGGTCCTGTTGCTGGGCAGATCACCAGGTGTTGGCCCGTCACTGACAGCCACTGCTCCATTACCAGCTGCTCACACAGCAAAAACCTACGGGACGGCAGAATCACCCTTCCTTCCTTCTCCAAACTCAAGACAACTGTCTCCTTGATGAGGCCGTAGGATTATAGCTGACCTCACTACAGGACAGCATGGGGCTTCATAAGACAAATTGCCACTTTTTCTCAGCCCTCCAACTTCTTCAGCGTCTTCTCCCAAACCTTGACATTCCCACTATTGTTTAATTTTTTTTAATAATCTTGTTTATCTGAAAAAAACTAATAGTTTATTTCAACTTTGAAAAATTACTTTCCTTTACATTTGTTCCTAGGTTTTTTTTTTTCTTTTTCCCTTTCTTCAGCTTCAGCGGCTAGCTTCTTTGGCCAATGGATGATACAGTGAATTGCCTGAATCTATGACGTGTCCGTGAATACCATTTCCCTAGATTGTAACACCAGCCCAATTCTTTGGCTCTGCTGGAAGCTATCCTAAGAGGTGGGTAGAGTTTAAGATTTTAGGAAGAAAGCCAGTGTTTGCACTCTACCAATACTAATTTCACGCATTCCCTCTTGCATTCTTGATTCTGTAATTGGGCTGCGCTTCCATCTCCACCCATATCCTGCCTTGACACACATCCGTGTGCAGATGACGGGGGAATGATGGGTGAGCCAGCCAGCCTGCAGGCTGAGTCACTCCAGGAAGGCAGACCGTCAGCTGGCAATTAGGATGGAGAAGAAGAAAGCGTGCCAGCAAAACAGGTGAGCTGAGCAATGCATTGCACCCCACATGCCAAATTGGATATTGCATAATGCTGTGCTATGACAGAGAAGTGTGGAGAAGAGCACAAGCATGCATTTCCAAAATGGCCTTCAAAGTAGGAATTAAAGAATACCAAAACTCAGCCTATTTCTTTCATGGACCACCTTAATACTGAAGGTGAATAAAAAAATCAAGAAATGGATAGAGCAGTGGTATTGTATAACCCTTTCAGCATTTTCGGTCACTTTTATTTGGGTGTCTTTTCCTGTGCACTTAGGCTTAAAAGCAGGGTCACAAACACAATTTATGAGTATGCAACAATTATGCTATTTGTTGGATTGTACGCGCAATAAATAGCTGGGGCTAACGTGCTATTAGCCTAAGCACTAATGTCCTCACCGCCTCTGATGCAGGTACCCACTGGGTTTCTGCTGGTCAGGCAGATGGTAATCACATGGGGAAGTGCCAGTCTCCATTGCTCCTTGCAATGGGCTGATCCTCAGTTTTGCCAAGTTGCTATCTTGTATTTTGATTTTTTTTTCTCAGAGTTTTAGAGCTTTTCCAGTCCATGTTTTTTCCTTCAGTTCTTGAGTGACTGCTACCGACTTGACAATTTCACTTCTGTCCTCATTTCTGCTTTTTTTTTATATCTTGCTTGGCTTATGTGCTGTCACTCATAGCTTAGCAACTTTTTTTTTTATTTGTAAAGCTGAGCTGGGGTCATATGGCCGCCCTAGGCCTTGTCTTAAAATAGTAAGAGTGTGTGAAAGATCTACCAAAATGTGGGAGAGAGACTGATCTGTGCTTGTTGTCTGACATATTTCTAAGCACCTTGCTGGCTTAAAAGTGTGGATCTTGCCAGATGGCAAAAAGACTCCGAGAAATAGATACTGACACGAACACCACCTGGGGCCAGATGTGCTACGTAACTGGTGGTATCAGTGATGGTCTTTGTAATGCCAAGCAGAAAAGTCTGGGAAGGATGGACTTTCAAAGGGAAAATGACTTTGAAGTCAGTGATATGAAGCTGAAAATGAAACAGTGCTGCATGATATTCTGACTTTAACCATGCACAGATTTATAAGAAAAAAACCCCATCACTGTGAGGATAATTAATCACTGGCACAGGTTGCTCAGAGAGGTTTGGCAGTCTCCATCCTTGGAGTTTTCCCAGACATGACTGGATAAAACCCTGAGCAGCCTGGGCTGAGCTCAGCATTGACCCTGCATTGAGTGAGGTGGATGGGCTAGGGAACTTCTGAATCCCCTTCCAGCTTGGATCATTTGATGATTCTGTGATTTAAGTTACTGTTGGAGCCAAGGGTAGGTGAGGTGGAGAAACGGTGTTACAAAGGGAGAATGCTCAGCACGGTATTTCCCAGTATGACTGAGTCTCTGTAAAACTTAGCTGCTGCCATCTGTGCAAGGTGATCCCGTCTCCCTCCAGGTCCTGTCCTGGTGTTCCCAGGCTCTCTCTCGAGCTAGTGCTGGCCCTTGTCCAACATCTCTGTGAGCTGTTTCAGCTCACTGACCTGGCAGAAGCTGATGAGTTTTTTTAAACTGGTTGGCTTTCTGCTGATTTAGTTAGCTGAACTATTTCACGAAGAGACAGATGAGCACCACAGCGTGAGGAGGAGGTGGGAACATGTGGTTAAGATTGGAAGGAGTTAAGGTTGGGCAGGGCCCTCTCAGTGGGAGTGAGCCATTAAAGTTGCCTTGCTGGCTCATGAAACAATGTGATAATCTGCAGCAGCTTCAATATGGGCATGACAACAAATTGGGTAAGCCCAAAAAGGAGGCATCGTAAAGAAAATAAAAACTCAGAAATAAAAATTCTTCAATGTTAAGACTGATGAAAAGTGTGGAATTACAAAAAGGAACCTGAAAGCTGACAAATCAATGAAAAATAATGTTCAATGACAGATGAACAGAGATATATTAAAGACCTAACACTTGAAACTGAAGCTGCTGCCATGGTAGGAAACCACAGATCTTGTTTACCAAGTTACAAAAATCCTGTGTGGCTAGTTTAAACAGGAAATGGGCTGATCAGGAGCAAAGATAGAGAAATGCATACAACAGAGATAAAATAGATGGGCAAAGCATTTTAAAGAAGTCAGTGGCAAAAACTCAGCCCTACCCTGACATGAGATTCTGTGACACCAGATGATGTGACTTCAAACAACAGGAGACTGCCACTGGCTCAGTAATGATATCAGAAAAGCAAGTTGTAGTCCAGTAGGCAGCAGCAACAATGCAATGAAAGACAATGTGATCGTAGCAGAAATGCTAAGAGCCCACAATGTCACTGCAGAAGTAAAATTTAATAAGTTGTTGAATAAAATCTGGGAAAAATACAACTTTTGATGGGGGGGAACATGGAGTTGTTAAAATATTTAAAAATGAGACTGCAAAAGTGTCTCTCTGCCCTATGCTATAGGGGAGTTCATTTGCAGTGGAATGCCGCACATGACACAGATGATGGATGTAGAATTGGAAGAGAACAGCCTCTGGACTCAGGCCCAGAAAACTGGATATTCATACAAAAGAGCATCCTGAAAGAACACATGCAATGACAGGCTTTGCTCATCATCGGTTTCACTGATTTTTTTTTAAGGCTACTTGACAGCGGCCTCGGGAACACCTTGTGGAACTAGAGCACTCAGCTCATCCTCCATCATTACAGCCTTGCAGAGAGGGATGGATGGCTGCATCTGGGAATGCATCTGAGTAATAGACTGGTTCACTTTGAACCAGTGTTCAAAGGGTGTAAAACAAGGGTACTTGCTTTCTGTTGCTGTTTTGCATTATCATACATAGCTACTGTGTAGGCAACAAAAGTAGCAGCATACCATGGGGTGGATTACACATATCTTGGAAGCGTATATTGCGCTAGTAGCATTGTGTTACTGAGCCATAGACCTGAAAAAAGCTGTGAAGATACATAACCTAGCAAAAAAAGTAAGCCAAACAGGATTCAAAATCAGCTATCAAAGCAAACATCCTTGAAAGCTTAATACCAAGCATCAAAGTCATGTTAGAAAACACAAATTCTGGGAAAGTAGAACAGCTTGCCTGTCCTGTCCAAATCCCACTTCTGAGTAATTAGGAAGGAAATGACAGCAAGGCTGGGAGAGTCTTCCACCATTCATACTCATTTCAGCATATGGAAATCCAAGATATTCAGTCCCAGAACGAAAACAAGATTTTTAAAAATTATTATAACTATGTAATTACAATGCTAAAATAGACCCTGGAAAAGTAGAGACATCAAAGGTGCTAGAAAACTAGATGCCCTGAAAGAAAAAGTGCCTACGAAAAAGTCTGAACTTTGGGCTCTATCCTCAGCATCGTGTTGAAGAGCTCACAAGCTCATCTTTCACTAGAGCTAGCAGGGAGCACAGGATGTGTTTGGTGTGCGTTCGCTGAATGGGAGCTCCCAAGAATCCTCCACAAAGTGATCCAGTGGAGACCAGCGTGTGTGAAGAAGAGGATGCTCATTAGAGATCTTAAGAAGACCCACCTCACAGGAATGACAGTGATCAATCCCAACCGTGTCTACTAGAAACACCAATGAATGACAGAGAGGAATGGAAGACGCTAGCTTCCACTTCATGTCCCAGCCTTGCTATTGGAAGGAGACAGTAAGAATAATGTAAGGGCTACTAGAGAATCAAATATCTTCCCCATAATTGCTTTGTTTTCTCTGTAAAGCAAAACTTGTGTTAGCTAGCTTATTTTATTAGCTGCCACTGGAGGAAATAATCGTGAACCTTATGAAGGGGAGGAAAATAAAGCTCTTGCTCCAGAGATGCAGAAAGTAGCTGATGTCCAGACTACAGCACTCTGCCAAATGCTTCAAGGAGCCGGGGGCCTGTTGCCAGGGCACTGCCGTGTGATTGCTGCAGTCATGATAGACTGGGGAGAAAGTCCACGCCAAGAAGAGCTGGCAGGTGTGGGACTCAGGTAGTCAGGCCACAGTGGAAATTACATGATCCCTGATTAAAGGGGTTTTGCCTTTCATGTATCTTCAAAGGTATCTGGAGCCTACTGGCGTCATAAGCAACAATGGTTTATTTTTTATTACCTAGACTGAATGAGAGATCTTTAATCAAACTATGTTGCATTAGAGACAGTTCTGCTCTTTAACCATAAATATTTGGGTGTGCAATCTGGTGTTGATCTGCAAGGTTACTAATATCTATAAACTAAGTAGTCCTTTTTTATTTGATTGATCTACAAAGTTGTTTCAGCTTCAGCTTGTTAAGTTTGGGCTTAGATCTGAGTGTGCTTTTTGAGGTTTTGCCATTGATGTAAGAGGGGCCACAGACTCCTGTTACATTGAGTACATTCAGAATATATCGTCTCTGCTACAATTCCCAGCCATTTTCTTAGCCAAGTTTTAACACAAAACCACTATTTCTATGCTTTTTAAAAAAGTAAAAAGTCTGCAGTCTGTTCTCAGCTTTCTTCTACTTTTCTCATCAAATCAGACCCACACATAGCCCAGATTCCTCAATGGTATCTGGTGAAATTTTTCCACCTTCTTGTGCTATATATATTCCTGTGTCCTGAGCAGCAGCATGTGTCTGTGTCTTGAGTACAGATCACAGAGGTTTAACCTCATTTCCAAAATGAGATTGTTCTTATTCTCCAAGTTAAACAACTAAAAATATTTATATATATATTTTGTTTTTTAATTTGGGAGTCTGCCCACCAAAGCCCATATGTATTTATACGTATATAGCAGTTGAAGTTAAGAGCCTTATTCAGGACAGGCTCTTAAATGTGTGCCTTCTTTTTAAGCACTTACTGAAGGTAAGTTTGGTATGCATTTACAGGCTTTTCTGAATGGGGCTGCATTGAAGAACAGGTTTGTTTTCCGGAATCAAAACCTTGACTGAAATGTCACTGCCTGGATCACTTGCTGCTGGCAAGGCTGACAGCAGCAAGGGGATATAAACCGTAGCTCACGCTTGCCTCACCAGTAATATAAGCATGCACTGTACACATTGTATGTAATCATGCAACTGTTCCTCAAGTGAGATCACGCTGTAAAGTATCCTGCCTTTATGCAGTGGAAGCATCAAGATGAAGGCCATGGGTCCCAGAACACAGCCATGACGAAGCGATAGCTAAGTTATGACATTCAATTTTGTTATATAATTAGAGCATTCAATTATAGACTGGAAGACATACTTACACCGTATTAGAATATTCTCTGCTGTGAATGAGGTTGGGCTAATTCCCTAACAGGCCAGGCAGCGGTAAGAGGTGGAGATAAGCTCCCAGCACTGGCAGGGGACAAAATTAAACAAGTGGCATGCTTGCCTGCCTTGCCCTGCCAGCTCCGTGCCCTGGTCCTACGGCCATGACCGCTGGCTCCGCACCCAGAACAACGGGGCGACGTACGCTTTTTGCTATTAGCTGCTAATAAACGATTTCTCCTTTGCGTTCCCGCTGCAGCTCTGCTCTTGTGCAGGCTATCGGTTGGGTGGAGCAGCCGCAAGCCTTAAGAACAGCTAAGACTCATCAACAAGGTCAGTAATTTTCTTGGATTAATATTGGATTATTTTCATCTCTATGAAAACAATGACTTTTGATACGAGACTTTGTCTCTCTAGGCTGATCTGGCAGGTTCAGCCATAGCTCACATAAGCTGGAACATTAAGGCTTGTTTCGAAGAGAGGGGGAATGTGAGCCAAGGTACAAACATGGGCCCCTATTTTCCTTTGGAAAGTGTGATTAGCTTGTCATTTTCCTCTTAGGCAGTGTTAGGCTACTCCCCTGAGTGAGCAAAGGGTCCTTTATATTTTGTAGATATTTAGGGAAATTACCTTGGCATTATTGTTCCATAAGTCACTTTCAAAATATTCTAGATACCACACAGGGATGGAAAGACAGTCTGTGACCAGAGCGCACAGCCTAGAAACAACCGAGATTAAATGTGAGGGCAGCAGGCACAATGTACAAAACAGATAAATCAGGATGACTGCATAGTTGCATTCTTGTTTTTCCACTGTACTAACTCACAGAGAGCACAAAATAAGCCTGTGTAGCAAAGACATACAAAAAAAGACATACTGGAAGAAATATTTATGTTGTATTAGCATACTCTCTGCTCTAAATGAGTTTGGGCTAATTACTTAGCAGGCCACACCGGGGTAAGAGGGGGAGATAAGCTCCTAATATCACATTCAGAAAAATTAATTAAAGAGAATAAACATAATTTATTTGATTCTACTATTTCCTGTTTCCGTTGCTTGACTTAGCAATTTCGGTAGTGTTCTTTAACAAATTATTTGTTTATTTTCTTAAACAGAAAAAAGGATAGAAAAATGAAAACAAGCTGGAAAGAGATGAATTTCACCATGATATACCTCATTTTCCTCAGCAGACTGAGAACTGCAGAATTAGCACAGATTTCTGCTACTTGAGCTAATGGAGTGCCACTACCAGTCACAGGTTGTCATCCTCTGAGTAAAACACTTCCAGAAGAGGCTCGCTGATGGGCACTGATGAGAAACACGAAGTGAGGATTTGCTTCTCAGCTGGGGTGACAAGTAATCAGGTAGATGTGTACTCCAGATGTAAGCTAACCTGCTGTGTCTCCTTCGGCTGCTCACCATCCTTGTCCTTTGCCTTTCCCACTTCATCCCAGACTCGGTCTCCTCCTACAGCAAGTCACTGTGGATCCCAGCTCCTGATCTCCCAATCTGATTACCTCTTTGCTCATTCCCAGTATGACATTCTTTGCTCCCATTCTACTTGGCTGGACCACCCTAACTCCCCGACCACTCCTCCTGACCGTGTTCCTCATCTAGCACAGCTCTGGGATCCAGTATATCTGTCTGAGATTTTCTCCATGGTGCATTTGAACAACTCCATCCTCTGTACTCTTGAGTTGAACAACAGGCCTGCTGGGACCAGAGGAAGGCAGAGCCCTGCTTTCCATTTGGGTGCCTAGACCTCTTACGGCTCATGCTAGCAGATGCCTATCCATAGCAAATGGGACCTTAGGAAAGTTTGCTGTCAAAATCAAAGTCATCTTTATCAAAAAAGTGCACCATGACTTTTCATACACTTATTTCATGAGTGTCCTAGTTTCAGCTGAGGTAGAGTTAATCATCTTCCTAGTAGCTGCTATGTTTTTGAGTTTGGTATGAGAAGAATGTTGATAACACTGATGTTTTCAGTTGTTGCTAAGTAATATTTATTCTGAAGTCAAGGATTTTTCAGCCTCTCATGCCCAGCCAGCAAGAAGGCTGGAGTGGCACAAGAAGTTGGGAGGGGACACAGCCAGGACAGCTGACCCAAACTGGCCAAAGGGGTATTCCATACCATGGGACATCATGTCTAGTATATAAACTGGGGGGGAGTGGGGGGATCACCACTCGGGGTCTAACTCAGCATCGGTCAGCGGGTGGCGAGCAATTGCATTGTGCATCACTTGTATATTCCAATCCATTTATTATTACTATTGTCATTTTATTAGTGTTATCATTATCATTATTATTTTCTTCCTTTCTGTCCTATTAAACTGTCTTTATCTCAACCCATCAGTTTTACTTCTTTTCCCAATTCTCCCCCATCCCAGTGGGATGGGGGGGAAGTGAGTGAGCAGCTGCATGGGGCTCAGTTGCTGGCTGGGGTTAAACCTTGACAATGAGGATAAAAACAACACGTCCCTGACACAAACGCTATCTTCTAAGTCCTTGCACCAAACTTGTGAGATGTAGGCTTTGTCACAGAAGACACCAGAATTTTTAAGCACAGCACATTTTCCCCTACAGCCTGTCAGACACATCAGACATGTCTGGATTGTTTTACACTAGTTCCCCTTGAGAATGTGTGTCAAGTAAAAACTCCTGAATTATACAATTTCATATTGTTTAGATAGGACAACAGGGTTGATACATTTAATCTCATAAAAAGCATTCTAATATCTTTAATGACCACTATACAGACTTTCATTCCTTAGAGAAGATAAGCAATGCCCTTGCAAATAAGAAAAATTAGATCCTGCTGTGCCAAGGCCTATGCTCTAAATAGTTCAAGGTGACCAGTGTACAGCTCAGCCTGTTACATAAAATAATTTGCAAAGGTCAGTAAAAATTAAAGAGAAAATGACAGTTTTTTCAAGAAAAAAAAGACCCAGTGATAAGCCCCAAGGACTATGCTGAAAGCATGTCTAGTAAAGAAGGAAAGTGCGAGACTAGACTCAGTGGGACAAAATTGATATATCGTAGAGTAAGCCTCGCTGATGAACAAAATTATGAGTGGATGGGCTATTCTGCCTCTCTGGTGCCCCTAACCTTGTGAAGGAGGAATTCAGGTGACCTCGCACTCTACTTGCATTGCCTAAATCCTGAACAACACCTGGAACGAGACTGTCATAGCCCCCTGGTTTGTGCTTTTCCTTCCCTCCTTTGTTCTTTCCTTTTCCATATGTGTTTTCCTTTGTTTTCTGTTTAAGAAGAATCTCCTTGAGATGTTAAAGCTACGTCCTTTGTAGAGCTGCCACGATGTTGTTAATAGACAGCTTCCAAAAAGCTGTGTTAGAGACAGCAGGGCACGGCTGCCATGTCCATGTTTCCGTGTGACCAACAAACAATATGCCGTGCTGGAGTTTTCCTAGCAATGAACTTGCTATTCAGAGCCAACACCAGGGTGAGAGGCTGAGTTCCCTTCCCCTGCAGCTCTTGTGCCGTCTTTGTCCCTTGTTCCGATTGCCTGTCTCTCCGGGGAAGGACTGGGCTCTGACAACAGCTCCAGTAGCAGATCCAGCCCATCTCAGTGAACTGAATAACTCTCTTTTCTAAAATAAAAACAACAATAAATCGTGTTTCTTACTGTCTCTTTAAGCCTGTTAAACAATGGTGGTTTTCCTCGTAGAGATTCTTAGCAGCAAATGGAAATTGGAGATTTTTAAAATGAAAGCCTTACTTTTCTGCATTGCAAATTCCCCCCCACTCCGCCCCGCTTATTTTTTCTATCTTTAATAAATGGTTTAAAAGATTTGGTGTGGTTCATGTTGCCACGGGAATAAACAATGCTAAGATTTATGCATCTGGAACCTCAAACCCTATCCCAAAACATGTTTAGCAATATAGTTTTGTTACACTGACACAGTACCTTTAATACATTTGACCCTCTGGGTCTATTTATTTTACTGAAATTTGACTCAGCAAAGTTAAATCCCCTTATATCATTCTGCAAGACAACTCATTTTATGTCTGGATACAAACCAATTCACCTCCTAAGCTGCATAATCAACTCCCGCCCTAACATGCCAGTTAGCACTAGTGCAGTTGAATGGAAAAAGAAATTGTGATGGTTTTCCAGAAATGCACTTAATTTCTATGGCATGCTCGGTGAGTATCAGAACAATAAATGGTGTATTGACTACTATGTCTACCGACATTCTTTCTCCTTGGCTTACGTAATATTTTTTGTGTAAGGGGATGGCAGCCTACTCTCATCGTATTAAGCAAAATTCTTGAATGGACACCATGAAGTAACCCTTTTGTTTTAGCTTGTTTTTACTTGGTATTTGGGAAACTGTCTGTAATGACAAGCTCTGGAACAAAATCTAACAGACAGGATATTTTCCATGTTTGAAAGGTTTTGCCATATGATTGCAAGTAAGAAAATTATGGAAACATCTTACTTTCCAATTACTCTATATTATCCAGTCAACATGGTTTGTTCTTCCCTCTTGCTATATAGTCTTGTGTGCAGATTTTATTGTGTCTTTGTTTTATTTTTGTAATTTTATATGTTTATTAACAAGTAAAACAGAGAAATCAGCTGTTTAAGGATGTGCTGGAGTGAACCACTATAGGAAAATTATATTTATTTCCATGTTCAGGCTATGGAAGTCTAGCCAGGGGATACCTCTTTTCACCGAAATGTTGTAAGTCCACTGGAAAAGAACTAAGGGTTGGTCAAATAAGGCTTTTCTTTTCTTTTTTTTTTCCCCCCCTTCTCCCCCATTTTGTGTTAAATATTAGAATCTGGGCAAAACAGCCTATGACCTTAAGCCATAAAGAAGTTCTTTCCCCATTTCAGGGAAATATACTTGAAATGTGTCCAACGTTTTGATTTCCAGGCTCCTGGTCTGGCCAAACAGACCGAGATGTTTCTACCTGGGTTATTATTTTCTTTTCCTCTTCTTTTTATTGAGCTAAACCATGATCCCCATGAATCCCGAGAGGAAGGACCTGTAACCTGACATACAGCAACGTCCTTGACTGCGCAGATTACAGAGCGAGCCCAACAGCGATCAGTATTCTCAGGTTCCAACACATCAGCTCTTACGGTACCCAAAGCATGGTTGGGCATCTGCCTCGTTTCCCTCACACTGCCCAATTACAGCATTTCCAGGCTCCGCCAAGCTGGTGACGGCCACAGGACTGCAGCTTGAAGGGGGAAAGACTGAAATACTGCTTTTATCAAGACCGACGAATGAGAGGTAATCATTGGTTGCTTCTAAGTCTGAATCACCCAATTTTTAGTGGCTTGCAATATCACCAACAGAGTTTCTTTTTTCCTCTACCTTGTTGAAGTGGAAGAGGCCCTTCCTTTTTATTTGAAACATTGGTTTTCTTCTTATATTTCCTCTGAAAGTCCTTAGGCGTTTTTCTTAATATAACCCTGTGCCTCGGCTACAGTGCATTATAGGTAATCGTATAAGAAGAGTGAGGTATATCTGATATGACTACTGCATGGCTCTGATCTGACACAATCTCATCGTAATGCTGTTGGGATGTGATTGCTATATTGCAGTCAGCACGGAGCTGGCACAGCGCTGCTGGGAAAAAGTCCAGGCTGCAACAGAAATGCAGCAAAATTGGGAAGAAGGCAGTCAAGTGTGGCAAAATGTGAGCAAAGGAATGGAAAGACTGAAATGGAAGGGAATATTAACTGTAAATAAATTCAGGGAAAAAATATTGGAGCGTGAAGACTCCTACTGTCTGCAGATACTGGAAATGGAGATACTGACAATGAGAAGAGATTATTTACTTATTTTTTTCTTTTTTTGATAGAAAAGAGTGTATGTAGGAAAAATGAGGCAGGAAAAAAATGCACCTGAAACTGTGAAAGGTGTTGGACTGTGGCATCATATTCCAGTGGCAAAAGTAGGAATCGTTAACTTGAGCTATTTAGCATTCATATCTGGGCAAATCTGTAGAAAATTACAGAACAGAAAAATTCTGCACTGGCCTATTGTATAACCATAAATAATTTAAAGCATCTTCTACCTTGTCTTCTACAATTCAGTGGACAACTTACTGTGCTGTTATGTAGTTTTATCATAGCTATCTCATTTTACCAGAAAATGGTGGGGGTTTTTAAGCTAATGTACATTTTTTTTTAACAACTCCTATTTTGGTTGTTTAATTTTCTCAAGGGAAAAACAGTTGTCTTGTTCATTGCTTGATACTGATACTATTCAGATCTGGTTTTACATTAATCCTTCTCAGTTTGTCACTCACCTGTGATTAATCAAGCAGAAGCTAAGAAATAAAACTATGTATTTTGTAAAGATGAACTAAGATTTCAGTCACTGCGAAACTGTGAGTAGGGACACCAGGACAGACTGTCAGGAAGTCCAATTTGGTCTAGTTGTAGCTACTTCAGTGGAGTTATGCTGAACCATTTTTGCTGATAATCTTGCTGAGTATCCTTGTTATGTTCTTTTTAACACAGTATAATCTCTGTAAGACTAATAACTTGGAATAACTTTGTTTTGGTCGATATCTGAAATGAAAATTATGTCATTAGCTGTGAGTTGTCTCCCAAGACAAAAATGCACCCAATTATGACTTGAAACCAGGAAACAATTTGCAATATTCTCCTTATTTTAATCTGTTACTGGATGACATTAATGAAAAATTAGAAATTACTTCCGAGTTCAAACTTCATTTTAACATTTAGGATATCTGCCTGATGCACATTTTATATGACTTCCAATTACAACAATCTGTGAAACATCTCAGTCTTCAAGGTCCCTCACAACATGCCTGTGGGACAGGAAAATGCAATTTTTGTGCAAATTCAAACAGAGCTATAGACTCAGTAATTTTCCCAGGGAAGTATGTGATGTATATAAAAAAAAGTCAATCCAGTTGTCTTTAATCCCAGAGTATGTCTCTAACGGATGAACCATGACCCTTGATCCTTGCTGAAAAGTCAAATGATACCTTAAAAAAATACATTAAAATTCACGATACTGTAGATGACAAAGATCTTCCTTTGGGGTATGGCTTGTTTGAGAAGAAGTAAAAGAAATAAATTAGGCATTTAGTTAGTTACAAATTGCCCACAGTTCTACAGAGTTGTGAAAAAAACAAATCTGGAGTGCTGCATTGCACAACTTCATAATGCTGCCGTTAGATCTTCCCTTGTATTTACAGACTGGTTTATTTTAAAATCTATTCAAGCATTGAAAAATTATAAATATGCAGCTCCACAGATCTGGAGGTCAGATTTCTGTGACTGTAATACATAGCTTCTGCTTATAAAACTCTCCAATTCAGGGTCAAACTCTGCTTGCTTCACTCAGGTTTGATTTAGGATGGAAATACACGTGAGTGAAGGAGCAGGTTTTGTCACAGTATTATATGGCTGCACAGTTCTGACACTGCTCCAAATAGAAACAAAAATATGCACTAAGGTACTAATCTAAGAGGGGCAGAATATGACAGCGTTTGGTAGCAACATTTCTGAGAGGTGTAACAGCGCTTGCATGGTTTCATAGGAAATATAACTGAATCCTGATATATGGCTGGTTTTCTCTCCTTACCAGTACTTCTGAAGGTTCATACCAATGCGGTTGAAGCCTTATTTTGACTCTTCTATTGATATTATAAATTTTAAATAAAGCAAGTCAACAGATACAAAAGCTGGTATCAGCCTTAACCTCTTCAATTTTGCCTGTACGTCAGCATGCAGTATTTTGGACTATGCAAACCTCAAGTCCTACTGTTCACTACACCAGTGTAAAGGAGCAGAAAGAAAAAATTTTAGCATGTAAACTTTCCTATCAAATCTGCCAGAGGGAGAGAGAACGGCCTGCCCCAAAGCCACGTAACACCCTAACTCAATCATCATCCATTGATCCATGTGAACCACAGGCCTCTGATCTTATGGCTGATCTATCTTTAGCCTGTTGGTACTGAAGGAGTTGGTTGGGATACTGCAGGTCCTCCAGCAATGGCCACCCTGTTGGGGTATTTATGAGAGACTGGATGGGACCAATAACCATAGGTGTGCATCTCAGCTCAGAATAATTAGAGGAATATTTCTGTCACCTTATGTATTCTTTTTCCGTTTGTAAAATACTGTTCCTGATCATAAATATAATTAACAATCACCCCTTTATTTTAAAGCAAGAGGAGAGTATGCCTGGCAAGCTGAAACACAGGCACCAGGGTATCAATGATCTGTAAGTCTGTTGTGATGGGACAGTAGAATTGGTCCTGGCATAGTCATTGACTTTTAAAGATTGTCTTCCCAGCAGTCATCAGAAGGAAGATAACCCCCTGCCCCACCAAAAAACTGGAACACAAACAAGCCTTATTTGTCATTTAGCAATGCTACATTCTTGTAGGCCATGACTGAACATTTGAACAGCTAAGGTGGCACGACTTTGTCACTGGCACTGTTGCCAAAACAGTTGTATGTCAAACCGTAAACCCAGGAAGGAATTTCTCCATAGCTGTGTGATGGTCTGACAAATCATAGCCAATGTCTCAAACATTCGTTAAAGAACTTTAGTGGAAGAAGACGGCCTCTGTAAAAGCACTGGAGTTGTGTGAACAGGAGAATGCTGCTGGAGGAAAGGGCCCCACGGAGGGTGGGACCGCGCTTCTCCAAAGCCACGAATCCTTATCTTGAGTGACCATGAGAAGAAGCACAACTGTATGCGCCAGAAGGAAAGACCAGACAGCGGTCATGCCTGCAGGGAGGGAGAAGCAACTCCCCAATGACCCCCCCAAGCCCACCGGCCCATTTCCAGAGAATTCCAGGAATGTGAACTGCGCATGTCGAGACCTCCAACTCATTTCTGGAACACTCCTGAGCTCACACTGTTCTTGCTCAATGATGGCAAACCCCCACCTACAGGGGTGGACCCTTTAGGTGTAAAAGAAGGGAGGACGAGTTCTCGGGGCACCCTCTGGAACTGGATCCCCAGACTGGCTGGACCAATGCTAGACCCAGGACTGGTGAAATCCTTTTCTTCTCTCTTTCTTCCTCTCTCCTTCTTGCCCCCCCCCGTCCCTACACGTCATCCTTTTAAACAGAAACCGTTGACCAAGTCTGGGACTAGGAGTGGATCCAGCCGCCCCAGGCTCCTCCTTGAGAAGGAGTCTAGAAAGCAAGGGGGTCCGTTCTGATCCTCGTGACTCAACGGGAGCGCTCTCCTTATTTTCTTCTCTGAATTGATCCCCAAATAAGTAAGGCTTACATATGGTTAGCACATGTTGTACAGTTTACTGACATAGTTTCATGTTCCTTTTTCCATTTCTTTTTCTATACCTCCATTCTCCTTTCAAACAGCAGCTTAATGACATGATGCAAGGTTCATATTGATAAGTTCACTTGTACTTGGGCAAGGTTAGCTTGGTTGAATAAATGTTGATTGTTGTTGAACTCCCCTGATGTCGTTTTACCTCAATTCTGACAAAGGAAATCCATGAATCTGAGTCTCTCCAACCTTGGGAAGCGACAAGCTGGAAATTGCATGTGGAAAAGCAAAGGCAAAATGGTCTTTGCCTATCTCACACCCTTCTTCCCCAGATGCTAACCAAACACAAAGACTTTGAGAAGGAAATGCTCTTAGATGTTCAGTATTTGCCTAGATCCATAAATGCCTTGTGCTTACTGGGAGTAAAATGTGGGGGGTTTAGATATTGTCTATCTAAAGTTCTTAAATGTATAATCTACTCTCTTTATTTTCATTATCATATAATTCCCTAAGAATTAATATCATAAATAGTGATGACAGAATGAAAAAATTGGAGAGAGGCTTGTGGTATCTCATGCCTTCAGTCTTGGGGCTTAAACAAGTCAGAGTGTCGTGTGTCCCATCACAAAGAAGGCTTTCAGAGCTGAGAGGTCAGGTGAGAGCCTTGAACTTTGTGTGCAACAGCCTTGATGTCTGTCCAGACAGAGATGGCCGGAGTGCTCGGAAGGTGTTATTCCAGGTAATGCAGTCCTGTGTCTATCCACTGTGGCTTTTAGCCAGGATTGTGAATTTTTTATCCTCTATTTCATTGTCCCACCCTCTATTCAGGGCTGTTCAGAGAAGCTGCATAATAAAACAAAGGAGTTGTTTTGACTCCAGCTGGTCCTCGTGCCTGTTGTCCAACGTGGGTTTGGTTTAGTTGTATGGATGAGACTTGGGACACAATGAGAGGGAAACTCCAAATAGCTCAGGGGCTTTTTAAGAGGTGAACATTTTATTTACTAGCTAATTGCTACTGCAAATAAAAATTTCAGTAACCAAGATAAGTTATATCTTTCTGCTAGGAAATCTATAGCATGCTCCTTTGGCCTAAATTGATGGATTCTGAATTTTCTAATAAGCTTTGCTTCATTGAAAACCAACTCTGTAAAAGTAGCAACGTGTAAAAGCAAACCAACCCTTCTTATTTTCCCTGTATGTGTATTCAGAATCCTATCTCCAAACAACCTTAGAGAAAGTTTTTGTTGCTGTTTTTTTTCTTGTTAGTTCAGTATAGCCAACAGTAAAGGCCTTGTTTACATTAAGCAAATGTGCAATGATGCAGCAAAATCAATTTAGTCACACTGATGCAAATCCCTCATACAGATGTAATGCCTATGTGCAAAGTAGGGCATTTCTGAATATACACAATATTAAAAATGAAGTGAGAGAGATTCTATTATTCCCAGCCGATTCCTTAATGTGATTCATATAGATGCCCCTGAAAGCCTAAGTTGAAAGAAGGGGACTTTCTGGTCAAAAATAAGGGTTCATTAAGAGTACCGTTGATCATGAAGGAATATCATGACCTTTAGATTGCAAGTTGCAGTAGCTTTACAGATAGATTAATACCCTTTACGCTTAAACTGAGCATATTTGACCTTAAAATCATTGGGAAAATAAATAAGTGATTGCATAACTCCATTTTACGGTTACTTTTCAGAACAGAAGTGAAAATGAATGTATTTTTGGTCCTGGCCTGTTCTTAGTAATTTAATGTGATCTGTTGTCAACAAGAGGGAAAATAAACCTCTGACACTCAGTAAGAATAAGAAGAGAACAAAATGTACCTTACTGTGGGTATTCAGCCAAAGATCTATGGGCAAAAAATGGCACAGCCTGTGAAGGCATTACTGAAAACCAGGTGGGGTCAGCAAGTGAGGTGACAGTAGGAATACCAGTAATGAGATAATGACCATTTTCTTTTGCAGTCTGCAGAGGTTTGGGGATTTTTTTTAGTTTTTGTTTTTTTAATAAAAATGCTTCAGAAAATTGTGACGTTGGACTAAAAGTTATTGGTCATTTGGTAGATGTCTTTTAGATATCTTTTGGGAAAAAAAAGATTCCAAATACTTTATGATGCAGTATAACATGTATTTGACATAGTGATAAATGAAAGACCAAAATCCAAACAAAATATTGTTATTGAAAACATAGTTTTTAATCAAATCCAGACTATGTCTCAAGAGCTTTTCTTTACAAAGTACTTTAAAATTGGGGAAACTTTTTCCTAATCTGAACGGAAGCACATTCTGAAACCTGGGAATCTTTTGTTAAATGAAATTTTGATTCTCCTTACAGTTGAAGACTCGCACTAGGGAAGTGAAAAAAGATATCACAAGGGACTTCCTTTCCATGTGCATTCACCTACTACCATCGCTACTGATGCTGAAAGTGGCGGTTAAAACAACTTTTTTTTTTCTCCCCCAACCTCCCTGAAAAAGAAAAAGTAGTTTAGAAAGTCCCTTTTCACGAATGAAGTCACGGCTGAATCTCATCCTGGTGGGTTACAGTCTCTCAATGGAGCCAGGTGACTTGAGAAACACTGTTCTGTTGGTCCAAATTCTCTTGGACCTTCCCAGAAACATACATTAACAGGAGTTTGCAATGCTTCATTTTTTCTAACAGCACTAATGCTAACAAGAACCCGAGTAGGAAACCCTCATCAGATAAAGAGACAGGGGCAAGAGAAGTGCTTAGGCAGGTAGGGAGCTAAGCACTCAATTATTACTGAATTTCAAATCCACAGGCACTACAGCTATACCCCCTACCTTATAATTCCTGAGATTACTGAGATTTATCAACAGAAGCTGTGGCCCCCACTGGATAATTCCCGAGTTCCTTGAAATGAGTCTAATACCCAACAGGGTTACTTGTGCTGCTGCAGAAAGATATTTCTGGCCTTCTACGTGTCAGAAAAGAAACTGGATGTGACAGATTTGGAGCTGCCCTGTGATAATTTAGGAATATGGTCTGTTGGCCTGATTATTTGGATGAATGTCTGAGTTTAACTCATCAGGGGCTGGCTTGCAACTGCACTCTTAAATTATTGCTGGGCTGGTCTGTACTTGCAACCCTGGGATGCCCCACTTCCATTGAGGCTGCACAGCCAGGGAGCATGGGGACTTGGAAGGGGGAAGAGATGCAGTTTTGAACCGCAGCACCTCTGCACGGGCAGTCCTAGCATCCTGCTCATCCCTAGGAGAGACGTAGGACTCCAAAGGTCCCTTGGGGATTAGAGATGGGACCTGTAACCGTTTGATAAAACATTGCATTGTTAGAGGACATTAACTGGGATTTGTTCGTGTTTAGCCATACCGATTCCACGTGTCTGTGGAATTTTCTGTGGAAGTGAAGGTTAACCCTAAAAAATACATTGTGGAATTAAAAAGGTTTGCGAATACCACGGTCATTTTCAGCAGTTTTTATCTAATACTGGGCATTCAGAACTGGCATGTTGCCTCTCCCCTTAGGCAAGCCCCTTTTTCACGGAAGGGAACCTAATGGGATGACCCCAGGGTTCCTTTACAAAAGCACAGTGACTTCTCTGAATGTGAAACTAATGCGAAGCTGCGCAGTGGTGGTGTTATTCCATAGTTTACAGTGGAGGCATGTTGGGTGGAGCACTGGAAACACTACAGGGCAGCTGGCCCACTCCAGGGTGTTGAACCCAGCCTCATCTGTGGTGAGCTTCCAGCTGAGACCAAGCTGGTCAAGTGAATCTCTTCTCAATTGTGAAAGAAGAGTGCCAGTGGCTATTTGCCAGGTGCCAAAGAAATATTTGACTTGGGTAAATAGCATGTATAATAGGATACAAAAAAGGTTTCTAAGAAACCATCGCTCAGTTTGGAAGAAAAGATTTTTTGTGTGTGTGTGTATCTTGGGTGAGTGAAGTATAGAAAACAGAAAGTTGAAAATCCTAAGAAAATTACCCGAACCAGGTTCCTCTCACTCTCTTCTGGCTGAGAGGACAAGCAGGTAGTTTATTATAGCTTTATAGGTTCTTGATTGCAGAGTTCAAAAAGGCAGCCTATAGGCCTAAGCCATATTCTAGATTAGTTCCTAATTCAGCCTTCATAGCTAGGGAGGCACTATGTTCATTCACTGCTTATTCCAGCTGTTCTGGTACGTAAAGTTCTCCTTCTTCACTGTTGCTGGAAAGGTTAATATATTACATCTCCCTAACTGTGAATTTCTAATGGACTCATCTTGTCCCCTGTGAACATCTTTTATATTTTATGGATTTCACTCAACAGCAAAACCAACCATATATTAAGACATTCATTTCTCAAGAGAAGTCAGACTAGAAAATGCTGTATATTCTGGGGCGGATCCTCCCAGTGACTGCTTCGTGTTGCTGGTACTGGAGTCTGGCCGAAAAGCTACTATATCCACCTCTTGGATGACCACAGTGGCAAAAGCATTTTTTAATGATACAGATGGAGCGCTGAGTCTCCTCCACCACTTCCTTCAGTGTTGCCACATAAAGGATAAAACTGAGCTGTCCAGATCACACTGAAAGCCCCATGGCTTTATTTTGGTCTATGAAAAGACTTTGGAAAGAGACTGTTTAGTGTCATATGGCTGTCTGAGAAGGAGGAAACGTACATGCCAATGTTTAGAGATAATCTGGGAAGGGTTGTGTTTTGTAAGGCCAAGTGACTGACTACTAGAAAATCTAGAAATACAGGGAGGAGACAAACTGAACCAGAGACAAAAGGAAGAAATCAGAGCCAGCAAGTAAATTCTGAGTGCAAGGAACTCCTAGTTACGAGCCCTCCACTGAGAAGATCTGCTGGGTAGTCAGCAGCTATTTCCTTCTGCAGCTGAAGTTTCTGAATGGTAACGTTTTGTGGAGTGTGTTGCAGGAATCTAGATTACAAATGGCAAAAGTCTTGATTACAAATGACAAAGGTCTAGATTGTGGTCACAAAGTGTATATCTAAACAGAAGGCAAAATGCTGGAGAAATACTGGTTCTGGAGTTTGCTTTGATTGGGATGTTCAGAAGAAGCAGAGGATTTAATGAAACTCACATATTATGGACAGAAGTAACAAGCAGCATAGCAAGCTCTTAAGCTCTTCTGTGAGCATGGAAGAGGGAGGAGAGATGAAGTAATCATCTCAGCTGCTGGTTGTTTCCTGCAGCTAGTCAACATTATTTCCATGCTTTCTAAGCTGATTCTATCAGCTTGTCACCATCTTCATTTTTTCTCCACTGGTTTGTCTCATCCCAGTGAAACACTGGAGGACCCAACAAATCATAGCCTGTTTCTGACAGAAATTAGACAAAACTGGCAACTGTTTTCAGACTGAAGACAGTACAGCACATATTGCCCTGTCGTGGGTTTGTCTACACCTTTTACAAGCAACCCCAAGCCAGCTCTGCCTTAGCTCCCTGTTGGCCAGATGCAGTGTAGCTCTGGTCCAAAAGCAGTGCACCTAGGTGAGTATAATGGGGTGCAGCATCTTTTATCGATTTTTTCCACATTTTGTCTGAGGAATGCAGTTACACTTAAAAGCTTTTTCATTCACTCTCATCTTCTCATACTGCATGGCTGGGATGGTTATTTCTATTCCTCCCTAACGCTTTTTGCTCCTGTCCCGAGTACTCCTAATCTGATGCCACCACTAACAGGATGAGAGCAGGGCTCTACATTCAAATACAAATCATGCAAGTTCAAACATTTATTTTAAATCAGATGTTGTTCAGATGTCATGCGACTACAGATTTTACAGCACAGTTTGTGTGAGGTTTGCAAACATTTCAAGCAAATAAACTTTGCAGAAAACATAATCGTATCATTTTACTAATCTGTGGGATACTGGCTCATGGGGATCATCATTTCCAACAAAGTGTCTGCTCAGATCCTTTGCAGAGTGATCTTCGTACTGTTTGATAATATCTCTATTTTCGTGTGTTGACACCTATTGGAGAAAGAGTTTATACTAGTTACAGAGACCATCTAGTTTGACTATCTTATGACTTGCTATCATCCCCCACAAATATATTATTAATTGACTTTCCAATCATGTTTGCTATTAAAACTAATCAAACATAATTCAGTTATCGCCTGCTTCCCAACAGACCCATTCTAATGGCTTTTTTGATACTTTTTCACCATCCAGAACCTGTACCATCATCCTTAGCTTTAATTCCCAAACCCATTTAATCATTAGCACTTACACGCTGTTAGCGTGTTAGCTCCTGTCACAAGGAATTGTTAGAACATCATCGTAGGGCGTTGGATGGCGAAGCTGTTGTGTGTGTGATAGAGGATGACAGGGCTCTACCCTACCACTTGTTGAGTCTCAGCAAAGGGAGAGAGGCAGCTGGACTGGGAGGCAGAAGGTGTGCTTCAGGTGACATTTTTCCCCTATGCATGGCAGGTCAAGGGTTGAGAAGGTATGGTTTGTCCCCTCTCTTGATCTTTTTAAGCAGGGAATGACATTTATCTTTTAACAGTTCCTCACTGTAAAGCCAAATCTGCCTTTTTTTTTACCCCCTGAAACAACCTGTAGTATTGTTCTCCTGTTATCATGGTAAATTATGGATGTGAGACATGCTGAATCATGACAATGCTCCTGTAGGCAGTTGTTCTATGTGCTTAAGAAATTCGTCTTTTGTCATGCTCCTATTTATTACGGGTCTGATGTTAGGGTCTTGATGGGATTCCAAGGAAGCAGGATGCGCGCTGGCCGCTCTGGGACTCTAAGCGCAGTCATCTAGAATATTCTGAGGAGCCCAGATCAGCTTACAATGGACCTGTGACCAATGCGTAAGCAGCGTTTCACCTCTGCACGTGAACTTAAGTTAAATCACTTGATTCAATAAAATGTCGCATCCAAGCCGGAACTGTACTTTTCCATCGTACTTTTTTAATTTTACCGATCACCAATTAGCTTCCGTCAGGTAACGCGCCCGCGCATGGCAGCGTCGACGTGATCCGCCGATGCGAACGCGGGCCAAAACTTACAGACACCCACGCTTAGAGCGGGGGAGAAGGGCCCCCGCCTCCTTAACGACCCCTCAGAGGGGCGAAGGCCTCGCACCCAGCCAGCGCCACTCTGCCCACGGGCCGCTGCCGCGGTCCGGGCCTTCCACCCAGACGAGAGGGCGGCCATTTGGGCAGGGGCTGAGAGGACCACGGGCTCCAGCGGGGCCCGTAGGAAGCCTTCAACGCAGCGTGCGCGGCCTGCCGGGGCGCCGGGCCCCGGGGAGGCGGCGGGGCTGCCCCGCCGGGCGATCGCCGCCCCGGAGCGGCCGACGGCGGCGGGGGGGAAGAGCCCCGCCCACCGCCTGGGGAGAAGGCGGGGCCTCTCGGGGGCGGGGCCCCGCGGGGGCGGGGCTTCCTCCGGCCGTCGGGCTGGTTCCTGTGGGGGCGGGGCGGGAGAAGCGCTCGCCGCACGTAGGCGGGGGGCGTGGCCCCGGAGGGGGGGGAGTGGCGCGGCGGGGCGGGGCGGGGCAGCGGGGCCGAGGCGGCGGGCGCGGCGGGGGGAGGGGGAGGGGCGGGGCCCGGCGTGGCGAGGGGCGGGGCCGCGGGCGGCCGTTGGCCGTGTCGCGCGGCGGGGCAGCCTCCTCCCGGGGCAGGCACACAAACACCGCGGCCCGCGCGGGGCGGGGGTCGGCGCGGCGGCGGCGCGGGCGGGAAGCGGCGGGGGCAGCGGGGCCGCCCCGCCTCCCTTCGGCGCTCCGGCGGCGGCCGGCGCAGGACAATGGAAGAGGCGGCAGCGGCGGTAGTAGCGGCAGCGGCGGCGGCAGCGGCGGCGGCGGCGGCGGGGGGGCCCTGCCCGGCGGATCGAACGGGGGCGGCGGCGCTTAGCGGGGAGAACGAGGCCGAGAGCCGGCAGGGCCCGGCGGAGCGCGGCGGGGAGGTGGCCCCGCTCAACCTGTTGGACACTTGCGGCGTGTGCGGGCAGCCCATCCAGAGCCGGCGGCCCAAGCTGCTGCCCTGCCTCCACTCGGTCTGCCTCCGCTGCCTGCCGCAGCCCGACCGCTACCTCATGCTGCCCCCCGCCATCCCCTCCTCGGCCGCCGGCACCCCGAAGGAGCTGCAGCCGCCGGCGCCCCCCTCCTCGCCCGTCTCTTCGCCGGCCTCACCCCTGCACTGCACGCCCGGTAAGTGGCCCTTCTGCCGGCCGCCCCTTCCCTCCCTCCGCCTGGCCCGCGGCCCCCGGGGCTGGGGGTGCAGTCCCCTCCGCTCCCCGAGGCCCGTGTGTCGCGACAGACGTGGGGGGCGGGGAGCTGTCGCGAGGGGAACTTGGGAAGCACCGGCTGCCGCGGGCGGGGTGCAGGTGCCCGGCCGCGGGGCTGCCGGGGGCACGGACCTGTCGGGGCGGTCGCTGCTCGCCAGCGCCGGGGCTGCCGGCGGGATTGTGTTTGGTTTTGGTTTGGTTTTTTTTTATTATTATTATTATTATTTAATTTTTTTTTTTCTTTTAAATTTCCCACCTCGGAAGGCAAGGCAGTAATTTTACTTTCCCAGCACCTCTCCGTGCCGATAGAGAGGAGCGGCGGGAGCCGTCCCCCTCCTCCCCGCCGCCGGGCCGGGGGGTGTGGGGGCCGGGGCCGGACCCACCTCGGGGGCCGCAGCCGGCCCGGGCAGCTTCCCTCGGTGGGCACCGGGGCGGGGGGTTTGCGCCCAGAAGGGCATGCTTTTGCTTCTTGCCGGCGGGAAGCCTTGATATGGAGTGATAGGAAGGCAGAAAGAGGTAGCGAGAAAAGAAGACTTTTTTTTTTGGAGTGATGTTTGTAGGCTGGCAGCCCGGCGCTCACCTGGAGGGAAGCCCCGCAGGTGTCATCGTTTCAGCCCGGCAGGGTGCGAGCACCCGGGCGGTAACAAGTGTGGACAGGCAATAATAACACTTGTCCACGTGATAGGCAGCCTGGATGGATCTGGTAATGCATTGATGGAAAACTTACTTGTGTAATTGTCGGGCTGAAGGGAGAATGCCACGAAGAAGTTCTGGTAAGCTCACGTACTGACATAGTAGCTTATGTCAACGTGTTTAAAAAATGCATCTTGCTGCAAAACAAACTCCTGTGATCTGAAAGTGCTTTCCTAATGTTTTTTCTTTTTTTCCCGGCCCTCTTAGGTCTAGCAGGTCACTTAATTATGTTAAAGGCAACTTTGTCTTAGAAAAAGGCACAAACAAGCATCCTCTAGTGGAAATGGGTAAAGATCCTGGAGAAGCTTGAATACAAAAGAGGAAGTGTGATGGAAACTGAGCCTCTCTATAGGTGTTAGTGGAGGTTGTGCTTATTGGGATGTGTAGCGGGGGCTCAAGTGGAAAGTTGTACACGAACTCCAGATTGGCCGTTCTTAAGCAAGTATGGGTCATTGTCCTTTAAGCGTGTTCAGGAAACCGTTACCATGCTGCCAGCGGTTCTGACCAGAAAGATTACAACTTGAATATGCAAAATGTTTGCAGCAACTCATACTGGAACTTGTAGCGGAACACCCTCATGAGAGAAAGAAATATTTGTGACAATTGGAGAGACAGCCTTGCTTCAGAATATCTGAGGAAGTCCTGAGTATGTTATTAACAGGATATGCTGAGCCTCTTCATCTACATGGATGTCTGTGTTAGTGTATTCATTCAGTCTTTAATTTTAGCATGTAATTGGTGTAGTAGTCAGACTGCCTAGTCAGAAGTTCCAGAATGGGAAAATCAGTGAGACCCAAAGCCAGTATATTTAAGCTTGGTTGATCCAGGACCTGTTATTGCTCATATGTCTTATGAGTAGAACCGTGAAGTTCTGCCTGGGAGGAACAGAAAAAGCACACGCTTTTGGTGTATGATGAGGTATTTCAAGATGAGGTACTTGGAAACGAGAAAGAGGGCAGAGACGCAGCTCGCTCAGGGGTTGCAACATAGGCTGAGAGACAATATAATCATCATCTTATGAGTTTTGAGGTCATGAACAGCATAGCTTAATTCCCAGATGTTCTATTTAAACATAGCAGAAGAAGGGGTCTGTAGTTGAGTAAGAAGTGAGATGCATCTTAAGAATGAAAAGATTAGTGCTATTCAAACATCTGTTTGAGTGGACAAATGATAAATGAAATAATGAATTGTAGCAACAGCAAATGTGTAGGTCTATTCCCTCCGTTTGACTATGTGAGTTGGTTCTGTATGAATGAATGATACAGCATATATTCCTCCTTGTTCTACAAATTTACACACATACTGTTTTTTGGTGACATTATTTTTACCCTGTCGACTTTTCTTTGAAGTTATTTTCATGCTTCCACACTACCATTCATTGTCCGATAGGAAGAAGAAACTTGTATAGAACTCACACTCTCCTTGATGCATTCTTTACATCTTTTCTTGTCATGGTTTTGGCCCAGTGAAAATGACAATGGCTGTACACTAGCTACCTAAGACCTAACTTGATGATGTGCAGTGGCTGCTTTCTGTTTTCCAACCGATATAAAAAAAAAAAGTTGTAAACTTAAGTTAGGATTGAAAAAAAAAAATAGTGTCAGTGTCTAAAGCTGATTAGCTTAAGGAAAAATGTTATGGTTGGAGGAGTTCTTAAATTCTCGGAAGATGGGAGGAAGGACAAAATAGTGCAAATCTGTCACCTCTTCTGGTGATATGTTGTACAAAATGTTTGAGGAGTGACCTGAAGAAATAAACCGAAGAGTATAAGCTTAGAAAGTTGGATGGTAAATGCCTCTCATGATGTACATTGAGATTACCGTGAGTAAACTGAAGAAATAAACAGCAAGGAAGCTATCTGTGCTGGAAGGAATGTCCTAGGTAAGGAACACAATAGAAGTAAAAACTATGAAAAGCTCCTGAAAGATAAGCAGACTTACTGCTTACGCACGTGTGCTGAGCGCTAAGATGTTGCACAAAAAGAAGCCCAAAGAAAGATGGGTAGAAGGGAGTCTGTCCTGAACAAAGGAGAGGATGTGATTTGAAAAGTGCTTCGCTGAGCCAGCCTTGAGATGGAATGTTGTGCTAATATCCAAATTAGTTGAGAAACAGGTAGTTAAAGAGGAACCGAGTTTCAAGTATAATCTGGATGTGCTTTTTGTCTTCACTAAACTGTTACCAAGCTGAAACAGTCCTTCACTTTTCTAGAATAACACGTATCTTCAACTTCCAACATATAGACAAGTTTACTTGGGAGAATGTTGGCTCCCTTTCCGTAACAATACGAACAGCTAATAAAGGAGTGCTGTGAAAAAAATTTCAAACTCAAGGATCTAGAGTGAATTAAGTATTCTAGTGTTGCTCACTTGAATACGAGGTTCAGCATGGATAATGGCGAAGACAAGTGTCAAGACATGCGGAGGAGTTTCCTGTGGTGGATGTTAATCGGTATTCTTTCTGCAAAGGTAGGCTGGTGGCAAGGCCAATTAGCATGGATATACTCTACACTGCTACATGCTTTCAGTTTTAAAATAAAAATTTCTATAGAAAAGAAAACCTGTGGTTTCTGATCTCTGTACCGTTGCTGAAGTTTAAGGTGTTGCAGAATCATCTGTGTGTCAAACTTCAATGGTCTTGGCACTGGAGAACTCGCTGCTTGTTTTCTGAATGTCCAATGGCAGCTTATTTGATGTAGGTGATATTTTTGTTGTTGCATTGCCAAAAAATGGTTTTGCCACACACAGAGCGTTGCAGACTGTGGGCAATGCTGCAAGAGTGGGTCTGTAAATGTGATGCTAGCTTGTGAGCAAATGTCTACAGACACTGCTACTAAGTATCTTGGTTAACTTAGGGTGTGTTTTCTTTTTGTTTCTCAAATGGCCATTCTTCACTATTTGTGCCAGTTATAACTGGTGCATACAAGAAGGCTGTTATTAGAAATCTGCCATTTGCCCAAATTTTGTGCTGGGTGGTACTTCAATGACTAGTTGAGTAGTAGTCTGTACTTTAATTAAAGGACAGCATTGGTAATGTGGGGATATCTGGACATGATAGTACTCTTGTGGAATTTTTAAATGTGAAAGAGGTACATGAAAACTGCGAAGTTATAGATTGAGAGTCTCTTCAGAACTATTTAAGTTGCAAACATCCTTGTTTGTTCTTTATCGTCAATCTGTGCATGATATAGATTGGGAACTGGTGTGAGGAAAAACTTGTGAATGGAAATGCATAGCAAAGTTTATGCAGGTATCATGATTAAATCTTACTAGTGTCAATACCAAAAGTAGAGGGAATTTTTTTTTTCTTTGTTATCTGTAGACAGACCTACTAGCAAACAAATCCATATGAAGCTGTTAAAAGCACGTAATGTTTGGACACTCCCAGGATATAAATTCTTGGGGAGTGTCCAGACTAACAACTCAAATACGTTCGATACTTGCTGTTAATTAAGGAATAAATACTTCAGAGTTACTAAACAAGGATTTCAGTGGTGTTCATGTTTCATATTTCAGCTTATTAGTGCCCAGAAATATTTGTTTACCAACACAATTTTGGAGGTATGTAAGGCATGGAATGAAGACCTAACCCTTGATATCCCCTCATCTATGCAGATGGCATCTGCTATTTTATTATGTCCCACAGTCAGCCCTTATCCAGATAGCTTTAAACTCTTTCAGACTAATCTTATCTTGATATCTGGACTTTACCATGTCATCACTTCATTTGACCTTGAAAATACAGCTTTTGAAATTAACTTAAATTTTCTTATTTCTCTGTATGTAACATGTTCTTTCCCTCTTTCAGTTTGATAATGATTAGGAACCTTATTAGTTAGTTTGAAGGATATAATAGCTTCATTTGAGCTTTCTTATGGTGAAGATCAATTTTTCTTCCAGGTTTTGGTAGTCTAAGAGGACTTAAGATTTTTTAAAATCTGCCTGCTACGTACAATTATTTCCCTTTCATCTTCCATATTGCCGCTTGCTTAAAGTGAGTTCTCTCCATTTCTGCCATTACAAAGAGTCCGTGTTTCATTTGTGTGGGTGTATACTCACACTTGCACATATATAGTTGCACCTATGCATCCTTTCACAAGTCTTATTCTGCTGTGGTGCCATCAAGAACTGAATTGTTTAACCTGTAACAAACTTAAGAAGATTTAGGACTGCTGATATTTCAAAATAATATACATTATAGGACTAAGTATAGGAAAGATATGCCTAGTTTATGTACTGTTTTTGATTTGTGCTCACTTTGAATTGAAAACTCCTGAAGCCCCAGCGATTGCATATGTGGAAAGCATTTAGCATTGTTACAGGTGAAATATAATGTTATTGTTTTGATAGCCTGTAACGGACAAACCTCTTGGCTAAAAAGTAATGAAACTAGTAAAAACTTAAAATATTAATGAGTGAACTATCTAGAGAAGGTTCTTATTTTTCTAATTACAATGCCCTTCCTTTAGAAAAAGGTATGCTCTCAATATATGTGATGGGATATGATATTAATTGTGCAGGTATAATTTGAAGTAGAGGATATATTTGCCAAAAATTCCTGCATTCTTTTCTACCAGGAATTCCACAAAAACCTGGAGACATACCTATGCAGCCTTTATTAAGGTGGACAACTACATGATGCTGAAAGAAGCTTTAAATCATGCTTGCTCCAATATAAGATTAATGTAAGCATATAATATATGTTTATTATCTTATGTATGTCTGCAGAACAGTATTTTGAGGGTAGGTTAGATCCTGTTTTGGGTTTGTGTGGTGGAGTTTTGGTAGCAGGGGAGGGGCTGCAGGGGTGTCTCCTGTGAGAAGCTGCTAGAAGCTTCCATGGCTCCAAGCTGAACCTGCCTCTGGTCAAGGCCGAGCCCATCAGCGACGGTGGTAGCGCCTCTGGGAGAACAGATTTCAGAAGGGGAACCTGCAGCGGAGTTTGGGAAGTGGAATGTGAGAGGAACCCCTCTGTAGATCCCGAGGTCAGTGAGGAAGGGGGGGAGGAGGTGTGCCGGAGGAGGTTTTGATGCCCCCGCAGCCCGTGGCGAGGCAGCAGGCTGTCCCCCCCCAGCCCACGGAGGGGAGCGGGGGAGCAGATGCCCACCTGCAGCCCGGGAGAGAGGAGCCCATGCTGGAGCAGGGGGTGGAGGCCCCCCAAGATGGCCGCCGCTCCACAGGGAAGCCCGCGCTGGAGCAGCCTGGGACTGGAGGACTGCGGCCTGCGGAAAGGACCCACGCTGGAGCAGTTCATGAAGGACTGCAGCCCGTGGGAAGGACCCACGCTGGAGCAGTTCGTGAAGAACTGCAGCCCGTGGGAGGGACCCCACGGTGGAGCAGGGGACGAGTGAGGAGTCCTCCCCCTGAGGAGGAAGGAGCGGCAGAGACAATGTGTGAGGAACTGACCCCAACTCCCATTCCTCGTGCCTCTGCACCGCTGAGGGGAGGAGGGAGAGAGAACCGGGAGTGGAGTTGTGCCGGGAAGGAGGGAGGGGTGGGGGGGAGGTGTTTTAAGATTTGGGTTTATTTCTCACTATCCTTGTTTTGATTTGATTTGTAGTAAATTAAATTGATTTTGGTTTTTCCCCAAGTGGAGTCTGTTTTTTGCCCATGACCATAAGTGGTGAGTGATCCTTCCCTGTCCTTGTCTTGACCCATGAGTGCTTCTTTATATTTTTCTCTTCCTCATCCTACTGGGGCCAGGGGGGACAGGAGTGAGCAAGTGGCTTCATAATGCTTTGTTACCATCTGGGCTTAAACCACAGCAGATGCATTGACATTCTTACTTCTTTCACCAGTAGAAAGTGGGAGGTTGAAAAGCTGAAGCCATCAGAAACTTCAGATGAATGTTAAAACAACCACAGTGATATAGCCAGCTTCATTTGAATTAGAAGCCTTTTAGAAGTTAGGCTGTAGAAGTTATCAATAGCTGAACTGTTGTGTGAAACTTTTTTTTTTAAGCAAAGATTTAAATCCTTGGAGGCCAACCTAGCTCTGTTCTGATATAAAATCAGCTTATAATGTCTCCAGTAAGCAATTAGGACCTTCAATAATGGAAAGGTATCCTAGATCATAAGGTAACAAGAGAGGAAATATACACTAATGTATTAAAAATTCTCAGATGTGTATCTAGTTGAAAGTCCATTGGGTTGTTTTAATGCATATGATAGAGATACCTTTTAAGAAAATGACTTGCCTGAAGAGCAAGGGAAAATAATGGTGCATAAATTCATTAAGAGCCAAGTCGAGGAAGGAGTGTGCTCTTTGTGGGCTAGCTCATTTGTAGGAGAAATGTACTGAAGAGCTAGTAGGCCATGCAGCAAGTTTTTAGGTTGGCCTGCTGGCTTACCCGAGTACTACGAAGTAGCCATGTTCACTCAACTTCACTCAGTTTGTTCAATTTAAGAAAGGAATTTTGTTGCAACTCTTGATTCTGAGTGTGGTGTTGTTAAAGAAGCTGGTCTTTTGTACAAGAAAAGCTCTATGCCAGGGTTGTGTGAGTTTGTGTTAAGATGCTGTAGGTGGAATTTCCATATTATTTAGTGGAATTTCCCAGTAACAGTAAGCTTTTGAAGCTGGTATTTTGCCTATTATATCTAATCTAAGAACAAGACAGGGGAAAACCAAAAAGAATTTAAAGCTAATTTTAAAGTGACTGTATTTCAATATGAATAACTGACTGTTTGTGAAAAACCTGTTATTTCTGAAATTGGGAATTTAGACTTTTTAAAAAGATTTTTACAATAAGATGAAATACTTTAATAAAGTAGTTTTCACTGATTTCCTAACAATAATATGCTGGTCAGTCAGGGTTGTTCAGGTGAATATGGCCCTGTAGCTTGCATTGTGAACTTAGGCAGATGATCTGGCTGAATTGTGAATAGTGGCAAAATCTCCTACTGGGCTTACTCTCTCTTATTCAACTTCTATCTGCTATAACAGTTTAATGATGCATTCTTTTTTCTTTGGCTAATTTAAAAGTCGCAGAAAAATTGTTTTCATAGAAAAATTCCAGTGATGCTGTTAAAATTTACCTCTGCAATTATGTAGCTATGGAGTCATTTACTGTTTAAACTATGAACTTACAGCTCAAATGTGCTTTGAAGATGTCAGTGTCATAGTTGAACTGACTAAATGCCTACTTTTTTTTTCTCTAGTGGCCAGGGAGAATGTATAAAAACATAAATGTTTACCATCAAAGAAAGCATGAAACAGTTGTGTGAATAACTAAGAAAATTACACCATTCTTAACAAGAAAGGGTCTTGTAAAGTCAGGTATGAAACCAAAGGCAGAGCAAAAGAATGTTCCTAATTACTTGATACTCTCTGTCCAGTGCTTCAAGTAAATGCTTATTTGAAGCTTTTATGTGGGAGAAAATTGTGTATTACCTTGAATACATTGCTAACTTATGATAGAGGATTGATGTTAAACAAGCTTTCTAGTTATTTTTGAAGTTTATCAGCAGGCTATGGGAAAAAGGAAGACAGTAAGCAAGGCTCAGCTGTTTGAACTGCACTCATGGGTTTTGAGTGCCTTTGTTTCTAAAGTAGATTTGGGTCACGGGCACATTCTCATTTCAAAAAAGAAATCTGCAGCTCCAGTGCTAAACTCTCCATAAGTGTGGGAGTACATGGACAAGAGAACCAAGCCATTTGCTTTCTGACTGTAGAAAGATTCCTGCTTCTGATTAATAAGTAAGTTGCCACAGGCAACTTTTTTTTAAAGTGGTGAGTTCCCCTTTCTACTGTAGTTCCTCAAGTGAATATAGTGCTATTTGAACAAAAACAAGACTATAGCCAAAATACCCTTTGAACTAGAATGATTACCTAATTTGAAAAGTGACCGTATATTTTTCCAGTGAGCTGACACATTTGTCTGTACTGTATGTAGTAAAAAAGAAACAGGACTATTTTTACGTAAATGTTGACTTGGAAAAGCACCATGTATTTTCTAGGATGTCTACCTGAGTTCAGAAAGCTTGTGATAAATTTAAAAGTTCACTTAACCTGCTTCATTCATTTCTAGGCATCTGCTATAGAGTTACAACATGGTTAAGGATGTGCAGAGTTGAAGTGTGTTGAACTAATGCTATAAGCCAGCCTAACAGAAGTTCACGGTAGGCTTAGGCTGCTGCTGAACTTGCTGTGTCAGGATACTTGTAACAGTGATGCTGGTTAGGGGAGGGAACACTGGTAGCTGTGCAGGGAATGAGTAGGTGGGAAGAAAGAGAGGCAGAGAGCTGCAGCGCTCTGCTGGGGCTGGAGAAAAAGACATTTTAAAATGGGAGCAAGCTTCTAATTTTAAATGCACAGCACAGTCCTTGGACAAAACAGCCCAGCACCAATAGGCCTGTTACTAGAAATGAGTAGTATGCAAGACTAGCCTGAACAGCAAAAGTGTGAATTGAAACATACTTCTTTTTTCAACCTGGACTCTGCTTTAAAATGAGTAAACTACTTGCTAAAGGAATGTAGGAGTGTAAATTACATGCCTTCCTAGTCAGTTGGTTTAAAGAGAAGTGGAAGTAGCTTTGAATAATCTTTGCCTTTTGGAAAACCTCTGTGACTTGTAACTATTATTTCAATAGTTTTCAAGCAAAAGTTGAAATTCATGGCGTTCCCTAGCCCCAAAGGGATAAATTAGGGTAGTGGGCAACTGATCAGTCACAAGCTGAGATAAAGACAGTTTATTTAGCAGACAAGCTTTGGTGAATGAATATAGAGCTGTGTAATGATGCGCTGTTTCTGATAACAGGGCCTCAGTAATGGGCAAATGTCCTGGGAACGTTGAAATCTTGGAGGTAGCATACTTCAGGGTTAGATTTAGCTCTTTTGAGTGTTTACAGCTTCCCAGTTCCAGGAGTACCTTTTGCTTGCTTGAGCAGCTGGTTTTCAGCCCTCAGTAGTTCTGTTCCTTACTTGCTTTTGTCTTGTTTGGGAGTCTTTCATCACACATTAGCAGCTATTGTTCTCAGTTGTTTTAGCCTAGGAATTGTTGAGCTTACCAACTACAGACTACTTGGCCTTCAGTTCTCTTCCCATTGCTGGTAGCAAGCGGGGACTATGAGGGTATAAGCTGCTGGCTAGCAAATCTTTCTTTGAAACTCCCAAAATAATTTAGAATACTTCAATTGTTTAATCGTACGTTAAAGGAAATTGATCTCCTTCGAGAAGCTCTACTTGAGTTTTCCTCAGTCCCTTCTTTATGCAAGAAACTCAAATGTGGATTCAGAGCTCACAGTTTAAACCATGCCTGAGGAAGTATTATCTCAAAATATAGATACATAGAATTCTTTCCTGGGATAAACATAGGTGTAGCTTGCCTCCCATAGTCTACCTGAATGTGAGTCCAGAGATGCTAGCAGCCCTTTCTTCAAATATTACACTCCATGCTGTAAAATAGAATGGTTATTCCCTCCTTCGTGGCAAAGACAGAGTCCAATGATGTGAAAAAGTGTTCAGAAGAGCCTGGGATGGAATGTATGGGGGGGGGCCTGTGGTCTTCCCACATCTTCTAGCAGTGAAGATTAAATAAAAAAAACCTAGCGGTAGAGTCTTATTCTATATCATAAGAATGACCTGCCAGAATTGTTCTTACCGCTCGATAAATAAGTATTTGTTGTATACACTGTTGGGACTGGCACCATCGGTAAGATTCTGTGTATCTTGATGGACTAAGCAGGTTCAACTGCAGCTTGGGAGACAGTCCTCTGTTGCCTTTTTATTCTTAGAAGTGGCCTTGTAACTGGAACCAGATACAACTTGGAAGCAAAGCCACAGTTTATGGTAGCTCACATGTCTTCTAGATTATCACTGCTGTTTAAATTCAACTAGGCTAAAGATCGCTTCTCAAAATAATCATTCTAGAAGCTGTTTTGGCAACATGAGGAAGACTTTCTATACGGGTATCCAAAATGGATTGAACTGACAGTACTCTTCCCTGCGTTCCACCCTTTGTGCAAGAGCTGAATGTAGCCTGGATTCTTTAAGAAGCTAAATGCTAATCTTGCATCCTTTTAAAATCCATTTAGTAGCAGTAGTATTGTATTGTGTTCCAATCTGATTGTATTTATCGTGTGGTTTTTTTTTAAATTTTCCCTGCTTCCAGTTCCATTGGGATGAGATCAGATTTAATGAGGTTTTCTTTGGCTGCCTTTTGACTGATTTAAATTATTGAGAATATAGTATAGGTGCTATGAGCTGCAGGATGTCTGACTTCAAACCTTTGCCAGAATAGCTGTTGTTCTGCCTTAAAGTTGTGATTGTTTGGTTTTTCTTTTTCATTTGTCGTTATGCCAGCCAAGTGGGTTGAGAACCACAATGCCATGGTTGAACCATTGTGAATGTTCCTTAAAAATAAATAGGAATAGAACTATAATCCTAGTTCATTCCCAAACTGGTATTGGAGGCAAAGTGTAATGTTCTCAGAACTCTGTTATCTGAACTAATGTATGATCAATCCTTTCAGGCAGTATGGCACAAGAAGGTGGAAATAGATCAAGTGAATCTAAAGGACAGGTGAATGGCATTTATGAAGACCAGTTTTGGTCAGATTCATTTCCCTAAGCTTCTTTCTTAGTACAGAGAGTGTCATGCTGGGAAAGGACCTTTGAAGGAGCTCTTCACTGGTTTGGGGAAAATGGGGGAAACCGTAGGAAGATTAGATTTCTTCAGTGGATGTAGATGTTCACATCAGCCAACAGGGTCTAGTTCATGGTTCAGTTATCTACTGCAGATTACAAGAGAGAATATCAGGAGATACGGAGTGGGAACACAAGTAGTATCACTGCTGCCTTTGTAACCTGCTGTTTTCTGAGAGCTGTAGGGTATTTTAAATCACTGTTGTTCTTACTTGATCAAACAGCACATCTCTTCAACCCAGGAGGAGTACGTTTTATTAGTTACATTTAGTAATTTTCATATTAATGCATTATCAGAGTAGAAGGAACAATGCTGCTTCTTAATTAATGCTGATTCTTGTATGTTTTATAGTCTGTGTGGATCTCCCAATGCACATATTGCTCCAGCTTTGTATGTGGGAACTGGAAAAAGCTGGTCACCTTGCTTTTTAAACCCTTATGGCAGTGCTGTGGGATACTGGGCACATAACAGAGGAATATAAAGGCTTTTTATTCCTGTACAGGTACACCCAAAAGTGCAATGCTTGTACCTTGCACATAACTTGGAGGATATTCTCCTCTCTAATTACTGGGCTTAGAATATCGGAGGGATTCCTGCAATCGAACTGGATGGCCAATATTGGATAAGAGTATTAGTGTAGTTACTGGGAAGAAGTGAATGTTTTTAAGGTATGATTCATCTGACCAAGTGTAGACATCTGCTTTAAGGATGAGACAACTCATGATCTAACTATATTACCTAGGTCTGTATTGACTATGAAGGGAACTTCATGTAAATCAACACCTTAGATGAATCCCACCCAAGGTATTAAAATTCGGCAACACTGCAAAGAAACTTTATCCACCTTTGAAGTGCAAAGTTTAACTTTATGGAGTCACTTTGCCATAGTAAATCGGTATTATTTCTGTGCTGCTGTTAAGAGTTACTTTTTCATAGATGCAAAAATTCTGCATGTGACAAGCTTTGGTATTGAACAGCTTTTGAGTATAACAAGTAGTCAGAATAGACTGGATTTGGGAATCTTGGGCTCGTTTTTCTCAAATAAGTTAAATGGCTTGAATCTTTACTTTTTTTATTCCAATAATAACGTCTTACAGAGCACTTAAACCTATCTAATGAAAACTGCAGGAAATAAGAAGTATCTATTTTTTTGGTCTTATTGACTACATTTACCAGAGTGTGAATTTTCATCAAATATTGTTTGTGCCTTTCATTCTCTGCCCTGCCAACAGCAAGCTTTAAAAAAAAATTAAAAAAAAAAAAAAATCTAGAAAGCCTTAATATATTACCAGCTTAATAATGAAAGTGTTTATTATACAACAGACTTAATTTCAGCACAGACTTAAAGTGTGCCTTTATAAATATTCAGAATTTATTGATAAATATATATTAAATTCTTCTTACTGTTGGGGATCTAAGTCCTGGGTATTGTACTTGTCTGGTAAATATGCTATTATCATATTATCATTGAAGAAATTATATATTGAAGAGATACTAAGAAGAGCAATGAAGCTGGTGGAGGGTCTAGAGCGCAAGTCTTGTGAGGAGCGGCAGAGGGAATTGGGGTTGTTTAGCCTGGGGAAAAGGAGGCTGAGGGGAGACCTTATCGCTCTCTACAACTGCCTGAAAGGAGGTTGTAGCGAGGTGGGTGTAAGTCTCTTCTCCAAGTAACAAGCGATAGGACAAGTGGAAATGGCCTCAAGTTGTGCCAGAGGAGGTTTAGATTGCATATTAAGAAAAATTTCTTCACCGATAGGGTTGTCAAGCATTGGAACAGACTGCCCAGGGAAGTGGTGGAGTTGCCATCCCTGGAGGTAGTTAAAAGACATGTATATGTGGTGCTTAGGGACATGGTTTAGTGGTGAACTTGGCAGCGTTAGGTTTATGGTTGGACTCTATGATCTTAAGGGTCTTTTCCAACCTAAATAATTCTGTGATTCTAATTGGCAAAAAATCTATTTTTTTAATAACAGCCTGCCCTTTCTTTTTCTTCTTTCCACCCCCTCACCAAACAAAATAATGTAAACAAAGGCAGAACCTATTATTCTAAATTAACATACTGTTTCTATGTACTTTGGAACATCCATTCCCTGCATACACAGTTTATGGATAAAGTTGTTAGAGTCTTTCATTATATTTGTTACATCACTGTAATTTCTATTTTGAGATCATTTGAAGGAAACATAATAGAGCTATTCATGGCTTCTGTCTGAACTATAAGTCTGTCCTTGATGAGAACTTCAAAATAGATATCTATATAGCAGAATACAGATGGATGCAGCCAACACTGCGGTTAACAAGTTTATGGCTCTGAATATTGACACTTAAGTGATTTTAACCAAGTTTTCCTTTGGAGCTACAGACTGCGGTTTGTTTGGGTACTACATGAGAGATCTGTGTGCTTCTCAGTTGTATTTTCCACCAGGAATTTGAAATCACCATAGCAAAGATATGTGGAATAGAGTAGATGGGTGGGTTGAGATTCACTGTCCAAACTGGAATATCTTCTGCCACTTCTGAATTTCTGGGATGCCTCTGATGTTCAAAAAAACCAAAAGGACTGGCAAATATACTGCACAATTCATAGGAGACCTATTTCCTTCTGGAATAGTAGCTGGAAGCCAGGCAGGATATTCCCCTCAAATTAGGTATGTCTGTTTAGGCACCTGAATTGCTCCCCTGAGGCTAGTGGCTTGAAAAATTAGGGCCAAGAGGCTGGTTTCCCAAGTCCTGATAGGTAGTTTCCAGTTACGGAGCAGTGATCAATTTGAGAATGGGAGGAGACCTGTGAAAGGAACAGATTGCAAGGGTGCATCTGAGCACTCGAAGAGAGGGAGTGACAGGAGCTAGCCAAAGGCCTTGAATTGCATTAGTGTTCCTGTTTTGGATGACACTTCTCCTGAAGTACTCTGACTAAAGCCTGTTACCTACTGTAGTTCCCAGTACTCCTTCAAACTTGGTTCCCTTAATGTGGTCCGGATTCTTGGAAGTTATTTTTTGAGGCTTTTTTTACCTTCACATCTGCTCACTGTTGATGGGAACATTATGGTATCTGGGGCTAAAGAGAGGAAGTGGGTGAACCAGTGAAAAGTGTCACGTGTTGGAGTACAGTTTTCATCTTTTCAAAAGAGGTTTAAAAAGAACCAGCTCCTTCAGTGTCTTCCAGAAAGGCTTGGTTCCTTGGTGTGTGACTGCATCCAACTGCCCAAATGGTAATCTGCTTACCTACTTTTTCAGCAACTGTCATTTCTGGTAATAGATGTGTTGTACTGCAACTACTGAACTGTCAGCTGGTAGTAGATGAGAACTCTAAAAGATGAAGACCAGAGTATGAAATTTCTTGCTACAAAGAAATGACTACCAGCTGTGTCGCGCTCACAACTCTAAGGTGGGGTCCGTCTCCTTACCAGAGTTTCTGGCAACAGAAATTTTTTGCCCCAGTGATCTTTTATTAAGTAGTAATAACCACATGCTAACATGTTGCTATTCAGGGACAAAGGTGTTAATTTCCTTGTTCCTGAAGCACATGGATAAAATGGACTTGAGCACTGTTGGTAGGAACCTAGAGTGTCTGCAAAATGGTATTTCAGTAGAATGTATGAATCTAGACAGCATTAAACCCATTTTCAAAATGTTAGCAACTTGAAAAATTAAATACTAGGCTGCTCAGAGAAAACGATGCAAGGATGTCGCTGAATCTTAAAAATCCTTGCGTCTTTTATACTTGAATTCATTACATATAAGTTGGAAATACTTGACAATTTCAGGACTTGAAAGAATGTATTTTAATTTTGATGAAAGAAATGCTCATCAGTCAGCAGTGACAATTGGCATAATTATTGGCAGCTTCTGCATCGTTGTTTAAGCGTGTTCATTGCAAGGCAGTGAGGTTTTTTTATTCATCATCTTGTGCTTAAATATTGTCTATCCCACAATAGCAGTATTTCCCTTTGTTACCGTTATGACGCTTGTTATAATTGTCAAAGGAAATCCATTGGACAGCCTTGGATGTGAACGTAAACTCTCCCTTCAGAATTTCTTAAGGTATTCAGAAGTGGCTGGAGAGTCAGCCCGTGCAAAATTTACAGTTTATGAAGTCTAATATGCAATATTTGAAATGTTTGAAGATTGGGCAAGTATAGCAAAAACAATGAACCATTTCACAGAGCAGCTGAAATATTTTAATTCAGCTCTGCAGTGCTTTCCAAGAAAGTCAATGCACTGCAGCATAAAAACTGGCCTGTAACACTCTTCCAGAGGGGGGATTACAGCTAGTAGTCTTTGTCTGGTTTTTGTCTATTTACATTTTAAAGGGTGGTAAATAAAGCATTTGGGTTTTAATAAACTTACCTGCTAGATTGGTGGTTGCTTTGAATGTTTATATTTTGGCAGTAAGTGCCAGTTTCCCCTTGAGATGTGCTTTTTTGTTGGTTTAACCTATCTCCCCTCCACTAGCAGCAGCAGGCTGTCAGAACTAGATAGGAGCAGCTTTTTCTGGAACAAACTGGTTTGAAGAAGTTGCCAATTTTGCAGCAGCAGTATTGACTTAATGAGAAACAAGAGGAAAGCAGTAATTATTTTAAAAATTGATTCAGGCGTTATTACACATGATATCGTCTCTCAAATTAAGTTCTCTAAGTGTTTGTTTTTAACAGAAGAACATGACCTGTGTAAATATAACCAGTTTAGCCCCAACCCCATGCATTTTAATGAAAAACCTTGCAAATATTAACGGTGTCTATATACACAGCAAGAGGAGAAAAGATTCTGGAGGTCACGATTGAAATGCCTTAATTTTCTGTGTAGTTAAGCTAAAAAATCTTATAGCTGGCACTGTCTTCAGTCTCTGACATACCTTCTCTTAATGTTAACTAGCCTGTCCATTTTTTTAAAAAATTTAACTGTATGTGTGACTTGCTGTTAGTATTTTCTGTTCTGAAATCTGTATAGTTAAAATTTCAGACAAGACTTCGGTAAAACCAAGGAAAATTGCCTTATGCAAGCCTAATTAATTTATTCCGTAATGACTGTGTCGTTTTAGGGGAAAATTAGTTACCAATTGCTTCCAAGCATTCTATTTGAGAGCTCTTTTTCACAAAACTAGTGTTTTGTTTTTACTAATCTGTGCTGAAGAAAGGGAACCGTTAAGCCCTCCTTTTTTAGTACAGCACTTTACATCTACAAACAAAAATACCCTTTTGGATCTACAAATGATTATCTGGTGGCTTTAGCAAATTGGCGCTGAAACCTGTTCGCTACAGTGAAGACGCAAACGAGCCGAAACTGGGGCAGACCAGAGCTGTCTCCTCCTATTGTCTCAGGATGCTTCAGTAGTGTGGAATGTAGTCCCAGGAAATTGAGAACAGAGTTGGGAATAATATAGTATATGCCTTAAATCCATTCTGCTGAATGGCTTGAGATGGCATTGCTGTGGATGCAGTGTGTACCTTGTGAAGAAGAGTGAGAATGTGCCGTTGTTTCCCCTACGTGTTTAAAACGCAGGCTAGCGTTCCTTGAAGAGGCATACGCGTTGTGAGCCTGGAGACAGTGACAACTGTTATGGCGTGGACAGGAACTCTTCTCTCCTGGCACAACCCCATTTAATCCTCATCGTATTCCCTAATCCAGCTCATTGCATGGCAGCATAAATCTTTGTGTTCGCGTGGGATAGAAACGAATGGGCAGGGGAGCCAGCATTGTTACTTTTGTTAGCAATGGGGTGTCCGGGCCTGGTTCAAGCAAAGTCTGAATGTAAGGTTCCACAGCCGCTTGATTTTTATACAAATGAATACTGCTGCTAAAAAGGGTGGAGGTCTTCCCCTCTGCTCCTCCTACTCAAGAGGCACGTGCTCTTGATACAGCTGCATAAACAACTATCCTGGCACAAAGGAGTAGATGAAAATGTGGGGTTTTACCACTTACCATCCTCACAATAAGTGTGATGGTGATTATGGAACTCCTCCCATGTTAAGTAATATGTTTTCACCTGCCTTCTGGAGCACTCTGGAATGCTTGCTCCATTTAAAAAAAAAAAAAATCTTATAGGATTATTTTGACAAAAATAAACCCTGACACTTGAACTTCATTCTTCTGATGAAGAACAAGCAGGTAAGTATGCTTTTAAAAATCTTACTTCCTGCAGTGCTTTCATGTTAGACATTAACATTTACGAATTGACACATTGGAAATACTTTAAAAAGCTCAGTGGACTGCCTACCTAGACTTAGGTTCTCCCTCAGCTCACATCAGTGCACAGAGGCAGGAGGAGAAACAGGTTCAAGCCTGTGTTCTGAAATGGAGTGGTTTGGACCGCTTAAAGAATCACCTCCAATGGTATTAGTAAAAACGATTTAATAGGAATTTATATAAAAGCGCGACTTCACAGAAGTCTATTACTGCATGGTTGAAATGCACACAAGAAAATTAAGTCAGAATCAAACTAAAATTATGTATACAGAGACCAAAGATGCAATAGGGTAAAAGAGAAACGTACAAAGAAAAATTGAGTTAGAATTGATTTTTCATGATTTTTACAGAGATTGGGAATGTAGAAAGGTAGGGGAGACCCTCCCGTTGAGCCACGAGGTTCAGAGAAGACCCCTTTGCTTTCTGAACTCCTGTTGGAGTCTAGGTGCAGCTGGATCAACTCCTAGTCTCAGACTTGGGCAATGGTTTATATCTAAAGGGATTATGAGTATAATAGTAGCCTGGGATTCATTCACAGTCAAATAAAGCTCACGACAGTAATTTAGGTGTAGATTTGAAAAGCAATGTTTGTAATATACTTGCTACAGAATATTCAGGTTAGCACACACATATGGATGAAGTCACTAAGAGAAATACTTGTAAGCGAGTACAAGAGGTATACCTGTTAAAAATTCCCCTTGAGCTCAGTGAAAATATTCACAGCAAATGCTTCGTCATCTTTCTCAACGGGCAAAGGGTTGAGCCTCAAGGAGTGGAGGGTATCAGCCCAAGTCTTGCTGGCTTTTGGTGACAGACCTCCGATCTTCTCAATCAGAAAAGTTTGTGAGCTCTGAGAGGCGTCCCGCTCAGAGGGAGCCCACTGTGGTCCAGGAGAGCTCAAAGGGTCTCGCTTAGTACCGCGCTTTATAGGCTTGGGAGACGATTGGCTTTAGTCATCAGCAAATTACGGGGATTCCAGCTGTGCTGGTACCATTTTGCATGAGTTACGCTTCAGATAAGGACGGCTCCAGGGCTGTCGGAGAATGAGTTAAGATTCAGATAGGGGCTGCTCCAAGGCAGTTAGGAGAGGACTGAGATATGTCCCAAGGTTGTCAGGAGAGAACAAGTTATCTCTGCTCCTGTTCCCCGCCTCCGCTGGGCAGCAGGAGTCCTTGGAACGGTCAGTACAACTCCGTGTCTTAGCCATGTAAGAGTTCCTGGTACGGTCAAGGGACGCTTAACCGCCCAACTCGTTACAGTTACGCTAAGGGCTAGCGAGATGTCCCGAGTTTGTAGGTCAGCCCGGAGAGGGGGAAGGAATGCACCACCACAGCCTCTCTTCCTTTTTGATAGACAATGGATTTCTTTGTTTTACAGCTTTGAATGAAGATACTTATGTTATAATAGGTTATTAAAAGAGAACAAATTGTGCAATTCTTGTTAGGACTCCTAAATTTGAAAGTTTAAGCCCATGTAAAATGGGACTGTTCTCAGTGAAAGGCATTCTAATGTGTGTTGTCTTATCCCTTGCAATGTGGCCCTTTTGAAGATTTAGTAAGTGCTAAGACTACAGAGAAACCTTACTTATTTCTAACAATACATGGGTGTTTTTTGTGCTCTCTAATTTTCAGATGTTTTTTCTTTTTTTGGTTCATATCCGCTAAACCTTGCAGTGCCTCAGGCCCAAACACACTGAAATTTTTAGTTATTTTACAGATGAATCCTGTGGGGGTTTTTTGGTCGTCGTCGCCCCCCCACCCCCCCCCCCGCATTTGCCCCATTGTAGTGGGCACTACAGGGCTGGAAGCAGTAGATTGCATTTGATGTGAATAATACAGATGATGATTAGAACCAGAGAACAGGCTTCTTGTTACCAGTAGAGAAAATGGAGGGAGGATGGCAAATCAGCTGGCAACTGACTGAAGCTTGACAACAGTTTGAGAGGGAAACACAGGGTTTGAAACAAACAGGCAACCAAGTAAGGGTAAGTCTGGCCAAAAATGGTATAACTGGCTGAAGGTCCCTGGTTAACTACTCCTGTAGCTGCTCTGGTGTGCTGGAGTCACTGCTGGATCCTCTTTGGTGTTTGTTTCCTTTAAACTGCAGGATGTTAGATGATGGTAGGTGATGCTACTTCAGGCAATTTTAGGAAAATGTAAGGTCACCCTTGCCCAATTTCCCATCCCTCCATACTCTAAGGAGGAAGAGGAAAGGTAGCTTGATCTCAACTTTTTGCCTTTTCTAAGTAATACTAGATCTGGTTTTCTTGGATATTCCCTGTGTCTCTTGAGTGTAGTGTAATATCAGGCATTCTGAAAGGAAATGACATTAAAAATATCAAGTGTCAACTCTTTCATTTCTGGCAATTTGGTATCGTAGCAAGTTTTCTTTCAGAGAATCTTTAGAAAGGAAAATTACTTTGTTCACTAAAAACTAATGGTCTTGGAAGCCAGCTAACTATATTGTTCAATTCACAAATATATCAAAGCTCGGTAGAGTTGATTGGTTCAAGAATTAGTTGAGCATCAGAACTGAGCATCAGAATTAAAGTGGAATTAGAGGTCCTCCTTGCCCCTAATTTAATCAGGATAAACAGTAGAGCCTCACCATCCAGGAATGTGTTTAACCTGAACAGTGTTAGCCAAAATGCTAAACTGAATCTGATGCTGTTTCTGATGCTGCTGCATTGTAATTGCTCTGACAATGTTTTTTTAAAGATACTGGGGCTTTGTCTTTTTGTGAAAATACTAGGTTTGGGCTGACTTGTTAATGTACTTGAAGAATATATACTTGCTGTAGCAAATATCAGTTGCAAAAATAATTTTTGTATCAGTGAATTTTCATTATATTACCCCACAGTGTGTGGGTTAGTAATGTTCTGTGCTGCAGCTTTCCAGATTTTTCTTCTCTTTCGCCCTCATTCCTTTTAACAAAATGGTGGGTATTTGGGGGGAGGTGGGGAATGAACAGCAAAATAGTTTGGGCATTTTTTTTTTCCCCGCCTTGAAAGCAATAATGTAGTTCTTGTTGACATAGTATGCTTCTCCTGTAGTTTCATTAGAGGATTAATTATTTTCCTTACCAATTTATACAAGGAAATCAACTAAATGGCTTTTAATATCTGCTGGTCAGAATTTGAATCTTCTTGAACAGACCATAGCATAATAGCTAGAGTTACCAGCCTTGAAAGCTGAAGTAAATTGTGGCACAATTCAGGAAGCAGGTGTCTTGAAACGAGAGGAAGGAAGTGTTGGCAATAAGATTAAGCATGGTTAGAAAGCTATTGCACGAGTGCTTCCAAACCTTAATGCTTAAAAAAAAAAAGTTTAATTCATTGTAGCCCTAGGAGGGACTTGATGGGGGAAATGTTAATTAATTCAGAGGTTAATTTAAGAATTGCATTCTTTGCATGCTTAAGGAACAGTTTAAAATGTAATTAAATGTTTACGAGGAAATAAGGTGTACCGATGAACATTAAAAGCAAATACATACGTGGAATGTAGTAAGAACATGCAGGGGCTATATTAAGTTGCCTTTGTATTGCATTCCTTCTTCCTGTATGTTACTGTAACTCTGAAATATGTGCAGAAATGTCTTTGGAAAATATCGCTGTCCTTTTGGTTGTTAAAAAAAGTTACAGTTAATTGCTTACTACATCACCTGTTGGCTTGTTGGCAAAAAGCTTGTATGTGTGCTTTGATGCTTGCTTCAGCCATCTGTCTTAATATTATTTGTCAGTTATGACTTTAAACCAAGCTGCCTCTTTATGCACCAAAAGAAGTCGAACTCTTCTGTCAGGTCCATTAGTAGGCTGGGGAGAGCAATAATCCTTGGTGTGCGGTGTTGTGTTTTGTTACTGCCACAGGACCTAGGAGGGGGATACTTGTCCATGGTCTGAGTTAAGCCTTTGTACTGGAAAGCTGGATGAGGAAAAAAGGGTTTAAAATCATGTCTGTGATTCCTTTATCAAATCATAACTGTTCATACAAAATACATTATAAATAATATGATTTGAGATAGTAGGAATAATCTTTTAAAACTGTCAAGTCATTAATATGCTGATATTTATTGTACAGTTTCTATTTTTGTTGTTGATACCAAAAGACTCTACAGTAGTGTGCATCTATCTGAGTTTTTCCTCCTATCTTTTAAATAAAATTTCTCTTAAGCTACAGTAGTATATGGTGTCATCTAGTAGACTAGTTTGAGGACAGTGACACTGTCTCAGTACTCTTCAGAGCCCTTTTTACTAAAGAAACGGAAAAAGCATAAGATCTCTATGGTTAGCAGTGTTCTAAACTGGATTAGGCCTCCAAAGTGGTACAGATATTGTAAATGGCATGAGGTTATGTATTCTCAACATCTCTCTAAGGTTGCAACATGGCAGAGCAGTGTCGTCTCCATATAAAACCTGCAAAGTTACATGCATCTCTTTCAGGTCCACTTCTCTTATCAGCTAAGACAGAATTCTAGTTTAAAGCATTTAGCTTTAAAAAAACCAAACAAAACCCCCAAATCAACCAAACAAAAAAACTTCCATTGAGGGGGCAAAGTACCCTGAGGATAGATAACTGGTCTCCCTATTAAAAGACTGAGGCGAAGAAAGCATTAAGTACCTCAGCCTTTTCCTTGTCTTTGGTGGCAACATTCCCTTCTGTATCCATTAAAGGATAGATGTTCTCCTTGGGTTTCTTTTTACTGTTAAGATATTTGTAAAAACATTTTTTGTTGTCCCTTAAAATAGTGGCCGGATTGAGTTCTAGCTGAGCTTGGAATGTATCTTGGAGCTGGCTGGAATTGGCTCTGTCTGACATGAGGGCAGCCCCCAGTGTGTTCTCACAGAGAAAACCCCTGCAGCTCCCTCTCGCCCCCTCTTACCAAAACCTGGACATGTAAACACAATGGACCATGTTATGGGACCAAATCTTACTCCAAAAGAGGACTCTGCATATGAAAAAAATTGAATGTTATGTGTCAACTTCAGAAAAAGATACTGAACAAATCCAGTAACTTTTCTGCTTCTCTTCCCAATATTTCTTGTTTATAACTCTCTGCAGCCTGGTGTTTACAGGTGTGTGCTCTTAGGGTTGTGCTGATGTGTTTTGGGCTGTAAGCAACATAAATAACATGAACTGACTTAAATCCCATCAGATCTGTGATAGCTGCAACTGTACAATTCGTATTGGATGAATGGCTGAAAACTTTTCTTGGCCTATGTGTAGTTTTATGATTTTATACAAAAAGCTGCATTCTGTAACTAGTATTGCAAAGTAAGAATTTACTTGAAAATTACTATTTCCAAATAAAACTTTAGTACTTAATTAGGACAGGTAGCCCTGATAACATCAGTAGAAATGCTGATGGTGAAATAGATCTGTTTGTCCATAAGCTTTGCTGAATTAGAGTGTCTTGAATACAGTCAGTGTTCTTTTTTTAATTTTGAATACATTGGTTTTGTATTTATCCATGTTTTCCATTTAATTCCAAAATAGTCATTGTCTTTCCTCTACTGCCTCTGTTTTCCCATAGGAAGCTCTGAATTCTGGGTTCATTGTAAACCCTATTTTTCCTTCCCTGTAACTTAGTGTCTCTCTTAATTATGTGGGTTCTGGCAAAGTGCCAGTTCTTCACCACCTTCTGTAGGAGTGTGTGGGGATTATATGGTGTGCTCCACTGTAGTATTTGTTTACTGATAAGGAGTGCGGGTAGCAATTCCAGTGCTGATGTGCAGCGTATCTGTGTGAGAGTGTCTCTTTGAGGTGGTTGGACTGAAGTTCTGAAATGAACCTGTATTAATTCATTAGATACTTTTATTTGCCATGACCCTTTTGTTTCAAATGCAACATGCATGAAAAAACACGTACAGAGCACTCTGCTTGCACCTTCCGTTTCCCATGTGGAGAGGAAAAGACCACACGTGGTTTATATTGTTCAGGTACTGAAAGAGCCTTGGATACATGAAGGATAGTAGATAAGGACCTGAAAGGAATGCTGCCTGGCTAATTTGTGCTTTACATTTTGTGCCAAAAAGGCCTATGTTGCCAGCTGTGTGCGTAACAGTGTAACTTGGTTATAGCAGTTACACTGAGATCATGGTATTAGGTATTTTCACTTAAATACATGGTCCTGAAGTTGATTAAACCTGGTGTCACAGTCTGACAAATTATAATCAACGTCTTGAACATTCGTTAAAGAACTTTAGTGGAAGAAGACGGCCTCTGTAAAAGTGCTGGAGTTGTGTGAACAGGAAAATGCAGCTGGAGAAGGTGGCCCCACGGAGGGTGGGACCGCGCTTCTCCAAAGCCACGAATCCTTATCTTGAGTGACCATGAGAAGAAGCACAACTGTATGCGCCAGAAGGAAAGACCAGACAGTGGTCATGCCTGCAGGGAGGGAGAAGCAACTCCCCAATGACCTCCCAAGCCCACCGGCCCATTTCCAGAGAATCCCAGGAACGTGAACTGCGCATGTCGAGACCTCCAACTCATTTCTGGAACACTCCTGAGCTCACACTGTTCTTGCTTTCTGTTTCTTTTTCTATACCTCCCTTCTCTTTTCAAGTAGCGGCTTAATGACATGATGCAAGGTTCATATTGATAAGTTCACTTGTACTGGGGCAAGGTTAGCTTGGTTGAATAAATGTTGATGTTGAACTTCCCTGATGTCATTTCACCTCAATTCTGACAAAGGAAATCCACGAACCTCAGTCACTCCAACCTTGGGATGCGACACCTGGGTTAAAACTGATTTGTTTGTCAGTCATCAATCCAGGATTATAACAAAAGCAAACTTACATATAGTTGCAGAAGAAAACTTTGACTAAAGGCTAGACAGCATAAGGTATTCTAGAAAAGCTTCAGGAGGATTTTGAGAGGTTTGGGCAGTTTTTCTTTTCTCCTTTTCCCATCTCAATCTAGAACCTGTAAGTGATCACTTGAACAGGTGCTTGGCAGTATTGCCTTGGTGAAAATGCAAATGAAATGTTTGGTTTACATTAGTAAGTTTCCGAACTCATCCCCTGCCACTTCCTTGCCCACCATGTTTTCAATTCAAGCTGATTTATAAACTCGACTTAATACAACTGATCTGTTTCAGTGGTTCTATGTTTAATCTTCGGTGGTGGTGTTGGCCGCTTCCCATCCTCGTGCTGCTTCTCATGTTGCTGCAGTGTAAACAGTAGTGCATTTGGTCAGTGAAGCAGATCGGGGACTGAAGGTAAAGCTTGGGAGAGCAGGAGAAAGACGTCCATGTCTGAATCAGTCTGCCAGTCTCATTCTCTGTCTATACCCCACTCCCACACACATGCAAAGACTGACTCAGTCACTTGTGATGGCCCGGAGTGGTGCACTTTGTCAGGGTGAAGAATGAGCAGTGAGGGAACAGAGAGCAGTTTGTTATCGGCACTGTTGAAAAACGTAAAAAATAGTCTCTTTCAGCAAGTATGTAGTTTGAGTATTAGGAAATTTGTTTACTCTTGACTGTGGTAAATTGATTTGCTTAATAAAAGGGGAAATTCGGCACTTGGAGTTCTATTAACTACCTGACATACCAGAATTGGATTTCTTAATTATCCTTCATGATGATGGTATAAAAAAAGTTACAAAAGTCTTTAGCCAAAATACAGAATTTGTAAAGGAGGCTGCGCTAATATGTATTGAAATGCAGACTGGCAAAATGGCAGTTACAATAAAACCAGGCTTAACATCATAGCCTTTCAGATGAAGGTGAAATGCCTTGCACACAAGTGGAAAACTGCTGGCTAAATTTCCAGAATGAAGAGTTAATTTAGTAAAACTGGTGGACTTTTGTTAGATAACTGCTTTATAGTGGGTTGGCCAGTTAAATCTCTAGCGTATATTGGAAGAACACTATGAAAAAGTTACCTAAATCTTGTATGAAGCACTTAAAATAAGGAATGAAGTTCTGCAGAAAGTGAAATATTTAACAGTTTCTGTACTTCTCCATTTTATTCTAAAAGTGAAACAGGAACAGAATTAAGCCCATGCTGGTTTAGTTAAATATGCAAGTGCTGAATTATATACTGGTGTTAAATTCATTGGGTTAAATGGTGCTTCTGATCTTTAAGGTCCTAAAATCATGCCTCTTCTCAAATGGCAGCTGTAGGTCTAGAATCTGTCTCAGCGTGGACTCGCATGACTGACTATTCTACTGTAGGCTTTGCATGATGATTTCCACATCCGAAGTGATTATTTCACCCTAACTTAGTTATTTTATTCTTTTCTTTTTTTTGGTGGTAATGACTGTGATAATTTTCTTAAAGCAAGATGTTAATGCCTAGCATTTTAAAGATTTTTCTTGGATGATAAACAAGCCTCGGTGCTGATGAAACATTCTGTTTTCTGCACCTAGGAAAGGTGTCTACTTTGACATGTTTATGTAGATTTTTTTCCATTTCAGTCTAGTCTGCTTACTGTTGAACCCCAAGTTTTGAACTTGACTTTGTCCTTTTTATTCTCTTGAGAAAACTGTTAATTGTTTAAACCTTTGCATTATCGGTTCTCCACTCTTTCTTCAAACATGAGTCTAAGTATATTATTGTCTTAGAATTGTTCCTCAGTGTGTCCAGTGCAGGGGAGAGGACTTTGCTTATTTATTCCTATGTCTTTCTTGCTTGCTTTCCCTTGCTTAGTGTGAAGGTAGTGACAATATTAATACAGGTCTGTTCTTCCTCTGTGCAACTTGCCTCATTAATTTTGAATTTACTACATTTCAGTTTCTCATTACATAGAAGTCAATCATGTCACTGTTGGTGTGTATGTAATACCACTCAACGTCACTAATTAATACTCCGCACTAATAAATGTTTACTTTAATCCATCCTATAACAACAAATTGTCAATGGGAATACATTCCCTTTAGAGAAAAGGAATTCATTTTCTATAAGATTAAGGCAAATTCTTTATAGGATAGGCACTTGACCTTGGTTGAAAGAATATACCATCAGGGAATAACAGTTGAAGGTTATTTCAGTGATAAATGAGAATTAGCTTCTTTCTACTCACACCTTATTGACAGGAAAGTATTAAAACATCCTGTCAAAGTATTTGTCCTTAGAAGCTGTCTTTGAAGTTGTTTGATATATCTTAAGTTGTGAAAGCATAATAAGATTTTTTTTTTATTTTTTTTTCCCCCCAGTCGGTGTTATCCGCTGTCCAATTTGTGGTCAGGAATGTGCAGAGAGACACATCATAGATAACTTTTTTGTGAAGGATACCACAGAGGTTCCCAGTAGCACAGTAGAGAAATCAAATCAGGTAAGTGCATTAAGATGTAATCAAGTTAACACCTTTTGGATGTGTATGCATATCCTTGGCTTCTTGCTGTGTGGCCTTTTTGCTTTTCATATGCAGAAAAAGACTTCAAGTACTTAGTCATCACATGGGGTAGCTAGTCTAGAACATCAGTTAAAATCGATGAAAATGTATGTGAAGAAGGTGGTTATCTTATTCTAAACTATTTTTAATTGTTGATGTAAAATTGCATCATGATAGCAAAAGATAAAAGTAAGGAATAGGCATTAGAATCGGAATTTCTATACTTTGGACAGGGTACTTGAAGCACTCTTTGAAGCAGAGACCCGAACAATGCTACATCAAGAGATCTCAATGTAAAATGGAATCCTGTAGTTAAATCGACTGTTTTTTCTTATCTCAGCACTGACAAAATATGGCACTAAATAGCTGGAGTGCAGTTACCAAGCAAGAGGCTCAAACTTCTAACTGGGGAAGATGCTATGTTGTAGGGTTTTTTTGTTTGTCGCTCTTATGTAAGCTGCCTCTTCTTCCTTTTGCAATCAAATAATAGCCATCTCATAAAGCCAAAGCCTGCTTATCTGGAAGAATAGTAATACTGGGTAATACTGGTGGGGTTTCTTCCTCCTGATGTTTTTTTCAGGAGGAAAGTACTAGTATGGAAGCAGTACCAAATGAATAATTGCACCTGTGTAGGAATACAGTTTAGCAGTCTCCGATATCAAAATATTGCATGTCTTCATTTTTAGCTAGTAAGAGAGTATCTCAAACATCTCTTTACTCATAAACTTTTTATTAAACTCCAGGAACTTATTGTAAATAATTCAGCCTCTTTATATGTTGCTGCATTCTTCATAATAACAGTACAAAAAGGTTACTATGTCAGTGTGGCTTGCATTTCAACTCATACCCTAACATTTGGATGGTGGTCTCCTTTTATTTTGAAAATGCCTCTTTTTCACTTTCCTGTTTTAGGAACCAGTATCATTGGCTCTTGATCTATTTGTTTCGGGGGCAGCTTCTTAGAGGTCCTTTATTGTGTGTTCTCCTTGTTTCAAAGCTTAGCTGAAATTCGTGCTTACATATATGAATGGGTATGTGTCTCAGGAACAGATGAAAGGACCCAGTCAGGTTTGTGATACCAGCTCACTGACTATTAAAGGCATAAATGTTGTCATCATCTCTGAGGAAGAGTAATTAATTTACTTATGTCTTGAAAACCATTAAACTGTGTTCAGCTTATAAGGAATTTTGCAACTAGATTTCTGAGAAATTATAGATCTTACCAGAAACTGAAATTTAGTTGGGAGTCTCTGGAAGTATGAGCAGTGTTCTCTTAATGTAGAACAGTTTAAACTTTGCTTTTTTTGTGTTTGTGTGTGGTGTTTTTTTGGTTGGTTTGTTTGGGTTTTTTTTCCCCTGGGTGTTGCAGGGAAACATCTGAGTTTTGGAGATGGTTGTGAGATTTGCACAAAGTCTCTCAATACTCTACCAGTAAGACTGAGAAAAGGAATAGTACCTGTTGCATTGAAAATTTGATCATAACTTTTTTAGTGACTTTAAAATTAGGAAGAGAAGCAAGATAACACATAACTTTGTTATGCAGAAGCAGTCCTGAATTATTATTTTTTTGGGGGGGGGGCAGGCAGGCTGTGCCATAACCTCTGCCTAGTTATGTAACAAGTCCTCTAAGATACTGCTTTGGGCACAGAAGTAGAATTATTTTTCCTCGGTTTAGTGACAAAGTTTTTTGTTGTTGGGGTTTTTTTTTCCCCCTGCTTTCTGTGAAAGTTAAGTGGGGAATTGAGGCCTTCGAGACCTGGATAAGTAACGGAAAATTCAAGAAGAGCTCTTCATATTCTTGAGGTTGATCATCATAATGTAAAATTGGGTGTACTTCAATGGGTCATAGGGTATCAAAAGTTGGAGTATCCACCAAACTCAGTGATGTCAGCATAAGTCAGGCACTTCCCTGGAATTGAGGGAGATGTCTTTTTTTATTTCCCCTTGAATCTTGATCTGCTGGAGAGAGATACAGAGAAATTCCACATACTTCAACAGCTGGTTTGGAATTATCTGTTGTTGAGTGGTGTGAGCAGGTTTCAGGGAGGTTCTTCAAAGCATTGGTGTTACCTTAAGTTTTCTTCTCAGACTTCTGTCTTACTCTTCCATTCCATATTTGTTTCTCTCTCTCCCTAACAAAAACCAGCAGGCTTGCAGTTGAGAAAGCAAGTCTGTTCTTAAGCTAAGTTCCCCGGCTGAACTCAGCATAGTTTCTGCAGCAGTTCAAGGCAAACCAGCAGACTTTGCTGAACCAGCAGAGTGGTACATTCATGTGCTTTTCTGCTGACTTTTTTTAAAAATGGAGCTAGATGTTTTGTTAGATGCCTGCTAAGTGACCATGTACCTTACCTCTTGGACATGAATGATGTGCAGTTCTGTCTTGTTTGAATAGATTTATTTTGGTATGATAATGAAGCTTTTTGGACATTCCTTTGTACTTTGACATTGGAACCATAAAAAAAAGCTACACCATTCTATAAAGCTGTCTGTTGTGGAATAGCAAAGTTAACTCAGTAATAGTTAAACAGGCCAGTGTCCTGTTCAAGGGGGAACATAATGAGGTTTAAGGATGATACGTCCTTCTAATTGGCCTGTCTTGTTTTGCCTTTAAAGGAGCAAAGAGAAAAGAAAGAAAGAAAGAAAAAATGCCAGTAGCAAGACAGGCAACAGATCAGAGGAATTAAAGTGGAAAAGATACTGAGACTTGCAGGAAATATTGGATCAGAGATCATCCAAATTCTGTCAAAAACTTTGGCTATCTTACAGAAATTTTCTACTGAGATGGTTAGTTTGGCTTTGATAGTTCAGCAGCTTTAGCAGGATGTTTAAGAAATTAGAATTAGAGCAAAGCCGTGGGTTCTGTGCAAGGGATGTTGTGGCTTAGAACCACTGGTCCGTATCTGACTAGCCTGTGTTTGTGTGTTGTCAGGAAGGACTGGTTTATTTCAATTCAGGAGAGACTGCAAAAAAACCCCTTTCAAACTCAATGTCTGGTTGTTTCAGATTTAAAATGGTAATAATGCTAAAATAGTTTTTAGCATATTGAATTAAAACTGTAGGAGTGAATGGCATATCATGGAGCCTGGCATCGTGGGGTGAGAAAAATAACTGGAACCCATTAAAGTGCCATACATCTATCTAAAATCATGTTCACCTTATCTGAGCCTGATTTTGGTAGTTCAGTACCCTACTTACATAGCTGTGCTTTCTAGCATTGGCTACTGAAAACTTCAGGAGCAAAAGAAGTAAGCATAAAGAAAGTGTAAAAGTCCCTAGTATATGTTCCACAAGGGCTTTCCTGGCTAGCATTAAAGAGAACATTAAGGATTTTGTGCTGGCTGTTAGCATAGGAAGCTTTCCAGAAGAAAAGAGACTAGCGGGAAATGCAGTTGTGGTCTTCCTGAAAGTAATCATTGTGGGTTTTGGGCAACTAGGACATAAATACTTTGAAAGAACAGATCCTTTATAATTTTTTTTCACATTATGATTTATTGAAAGACTTGGCGAAATTATTGGATGCTAAAGGGAAGTTTGAAAAAAAAAATTAATTGTACTTTATTCGTAAGAGTGAGCAGAAAGGAGCTTCAAACCCAAGAGATGTTACTGAAGCAAATGCTAAATTTGGGTAAGACTAAAGGGTAGACAAGTAAGGGAAATTCAGGAACTTAACAGAAGAAAATTATTTAACCTGTGTGCAGAGCCATGAAAGTAAGAGAAGTGTGAGATTGATGCAGAAGAGAAGATCAGGGTGATAACATTGGTCTTGCTGCAGCATATTGAGCCTACGGTGCATTTTAGTCTAGGTCCTGATTCTCATAGCTTCTGTGACCAAAAGAGAACATGTGTAAAAATATTTTTGATAGTAAGAACACATTCTGTATTTTTTACCAGTTACTGTCCTGAGAGTTTTAAATGTTGTAGTAGGAATGAAGAACAGTTGGACTTTATGTAAGATGTTGGGAATGTAGTAACAAAGCAAGGTACAAGTTTAGATCTGATACTAGATCTGGATACTAAGACGGCAAGTCTGACTGGCATAATAGAGCAATTAATGAGGATAATTTAGAACAAAAAGTTTCTCTGGTTTTTGTATGGTGCCAGAGTAGCCACTATGTATTCTTCCAAAGAACTAGTATGCTAAATAGCTTATCAAAGCTGTAGCAGAGGCCAAAATGTCTTTGAAAGCCACTGGTTTAGGGCAGTGGGTAATAGACTCAAGAAGAGTCCCAGTATGGTTTTGTTGTGCTTTGAGGAGCGGCAGCTGTTGATGGGATGTTGGGGAAAGGAGGATATGTTGATCAGGGTTCATGCATTTTGAGATACCAGCACATGGTTCATATTTAGAGTTACATATAGGCGAGACTGTCCCAGAAGACAGGCGCTGTCTTTTAGTGATTTTGTATGTGCCAAGAGATAGTTACGTAAGTATTAGCATCAGTTGGGTTTGGATCCAATAGGGGAAACCAGTGCATCTAATTTACACTGGCGAAGTTTGTAATGTTAGCTCACTGAATATTCCTCTGGACTACTTTGCTCTCTTCCTTTGAAACTCGGAAACCTTAGCTTGCTTATTTAATCTCATTAATACTCAAAGTATATTTAATTGGAAGAGTGGTTAGTTACTACAGTAGCTGTGAATACAGCTCTATTAACTCTTGCATGTAAATCTGTTTTTAAGTAAATATACAAGCTTTTACAACTGAAAAAATAGTACTTACCTGCAACATGCTGAGTAATTTCAGCTTTCGTTAAATTTGAATGAAGGCTGAATGAACACTTCCTGCGGTTATACATATTAAAACTAGTAACTGAGTTAAATATAATTACAAGGAAGACTCAATTAAAAATAACTATCTGTCTAACCAGAATAAAGCCTTACAGGTTAACTTGGGGAGAGTTTTCTTTGAGATCACTGAAGCACTGCTTGTATGAGTCACAAAAATAAGAGTGAAATAAGTTTTAGGTTTTATAAGAGTATAGCAAATACTTACAGTAATTGTACTTCCATGTACTTTAGCTATGTGGCTTATTCCAATAGCTAGGAGTTCTAGCAAAACACAAGCTGTATTTGGAAATTTGTATTTTGGATAAGAAGTGGGTATAAGCAAATCTAGTTTCTACCTAGAAGGCATAGCTATTTTGACAGCATGAGTTATGATGACTCTGAGAAATTTTAGAAATCTGTCTCTTTCTCCCACTTGGTGGCTTTGAAGAGTATAAACCTGGAATATATACTTTTGGGACTACAAAGGAGGAGTTTCTGTTCATTTGGCAGCACCTGATTATTGGTTATTGAATCACAATCTTCATCTCATTCCAAGTAGAGCAGGTCAAACCAGTTGAAAAAAACCCTAAAATGTATTGAAAAAATAAAATAGACAAAGATCTTGGAATCTAGGAGGAATGAGTAACTTCAGAAATCCTTTGAACTTACTTAAATACCCTGGCATGCAGCAAGTTTATCTGCCTAAGTTTGCTAAAGGTGACCTGGAAAGGCTGTTCTGATGGTTTTTTTCCTGTTCTGTGTGTGTGTTGGGGGTGGTTTTTGTGGGAGTTTTTTTGGTTTTGGGGTTTTTTGATGTTGTTGGTTTGGGGTTTTTTTAATTGGGTTCCTGCCTTTTTTTTGGTCTTTGTTTTGCTTCTTTGACTTAAAGAATGCCTGAAAGACTTTTTTGTTGTTATTTTTTGCTTTGCTTATTTTGTTTTCACTGTTGGGTTTTTTACACTAGAAAAACAAATATCCAATCTCTTATTCTCCACTCTAACTTGCAAAAACACCTCTGGGTATCTGGGGGCATAGCATGATCGTACCTCTCTGGCGACAAGGCTGATATTAAAACTTTTCTTGTCCTGCAGTAGTTCACTGCTCAGTCAACAGTGCTGAGGTAACTGATCCTTGGGCTAAAATGATGTAATCAATCTGGTTTTACACCACAGTCTTGCAGAGGTTTGCATTGGCACACCTGTGGAGGAGACAACTGGCAAAGGAGAAAGGAGGGAATTTCTTTCATGGGAGTTTCTGCCAGAGAACATGTAATATTGAAGTAATGTCTCAGTGATACTTGCTTGTTCTAAATTTTTTTTTTTAAAGAAGCTGTGCTGAGTCCTTGAGAATACTTCTCTCTCTCTCTCTTTTTTTTTTTTTCCAAAATAGTATTGAAATTAAGGGTTAAGAGCAGGTAAAAATTTTCAATGTCCTGATTTCAATTCACTTCCTTTAATTGCTTTACTTCCATTTTCTTGACTTTTTTATGATGTCCTTACTTTGATATTTCTCCCTAGTCAACTAGTCTGGTTAGGACTAGAATTTTTATTGTTAAGAGAGGAGGGGGAAGAAAAAAGAAAAAACAAGCACAAGATAAAAAAATTTTAAGATTATTTTTAAAAATAAAATTTTCAGACCTCCTTTTTGTAAAGAAACAGAAAAAGGGGCACAAGCCCAATTTTTTCTCCTTTGCAGGTCACCTTTTAATGAAAATGAACTGCTTCAAACTCCAAGTGACAACAAAGAGGGGTCAACAACCCTTGTGTTGTAACTTCATTTCTCAGAAGATATTTGCTTTGAGAGGCAACATGATCCAGAAGAATAAGTACAGCATTGGGAATCTGGAACTCCTATCTATGTTCAAATTCCAGTTCTGTCAGTAACTTGCTATGTGGCCTAAGGCAAGTTTTGTGCTAATTTTCCTCTTTCTTGAAGGGGAAACTGGGACATAGTTCTACATATATATATTATTTCTCTGCATAGGATGTAAATATTTGCTTCCTTTGTAACTTAATGTACATTATTTATCTTGTGCAGGTGCAGAAGTTGGATTTTTTTTAATGAAACTGAAAACTAAACTGAAATCTAAAATTTTCTCCTTGTTGCTTCTGCTAGCAGAATTCTATCACTGTGATCTATAGGATATAGCAATCTTGAGACATCTTGAAGCTTTTGTTTGCAGCAGTGCTAAACGTTGACAGAAATGGATGGTAGTTACCTAAACGAGTACCTGCATAAGCATGTTCACTATTTTTACCACCAAAACCCCCTTGAAAGTATGACTACAGAGGCATTGTAAAGGAGGAGTTAAAAATGAAATAATGTTATGAACATGTGAAGTGGTGTTGTCCATCATTCATAGTTTTCAATCTGTTGTTCAAATTGTGGATCCATAGGAATCTTTTCTTGTGTGCCTATTGACTCTGTGCAGAGAGGTTTTGGTCTGCTCTCAGATTTGTTTTCTTTAATTAATTTTTTTCTCTAGATCTCTTGGGTATAGTCCAAAAAGCCCCTGGAATTAACAGACCAGAGTTTGAAAATTAGTATGCGTTGTTTGCAAATCTGTTGTAGGATAGCTTTACTGATAAGCTTAACTGGAGTGCTGTCTTTAAGTGGTGATGCAGAGATTCTTGGGAAGAACGCTGCTATTCAATACTGTGTGTGCTTCTGAAACTCTAAACAGGTGAACAGAAACTAAAATTAAAGCATCTGTGTAAAATGAGGGAGGCTTCTAAAATCAGAGCAGTGCTGATCGTGTTGTGTCTTTTAGTAAACATTTCACAAGAGCATATTGTATATAGTAAACATTATATAGCTTCTAAGTATGCAGTGTTGGGCAGAAAGTAATGGTTTGACTTTTATTGTGTCAGGTAAAAGTGTTAGAGTAACACTGACAAAATGGCCACTTTCTTTGAAAAGTCACGTTCGATTACTTTTATGCAGTTATTTATAGTGTTCCTGTACCTCAGGCAGTTTTCTGTTCTCGTTTCACTGTTTTCAGAAAACTGTAAAAGTGCACTGATGATATATGAGCAATAGCTCGTATGTATATTTTGTATTTATTTTAACAGCTACCTTTTCTTCCTCATGTCAGGTCTGCACAAGCTGTGAAGATAATGCAGAAGCTAACGGGTTTTGTGTGGAATGTGTAGAATGGTTGTGCAAGACCTGCATCAGAGCTCACCAGAGGGTTAAATTCACAAAGGATCATACTGTAAGACAGAAAGAGGAAGTATCTCCAGGTAACACACTTGATTTATAATTTCACAGAGAATGTGTGTCTACGTTGGAATACTGTATTAGGCCACCACATTTCTTTTTAAAGTGATAAATTTCAAAAATTGCGTTCCTTAATCCTAGTAAATGTAGAAGGAAAGATTCATTATGATATAACCCTTTGGTGCATATGAATTAGTGGAACCATGTTATTTTTCTGGTTGGTAATGGATATGTTTTAATAGTTTCCTGCCTCCCAGTCGCTTACTTCAATTTCATTGCTGAAGGCTGCAACCATTTGAATGAATTCTGATGGTTTTTTGGCTGCTTTCCATCTAAGTGGATCTCTTAAGATCCAGCTAACAAAAGAGAAAACTATTTTAAGCATTAGATGCATTAGAATGTAGCTACTGATAAGGGAGACTTTGTCATGGCTAGGTGTATGACAGCCATTTTTCCGTCAGATATGCTGCATGGTGGTAAGAAACCCTACAGATTGGTATTTCATGCGATTTTTGTGCAAAGTGTTTTAAAACAATAAATACACATAGATTTTTATCTTTCACCTGGTTTGATTGCAAATTATTGTCTAGACTTTAGAGATCAGCTGCAGAAAATACTTCTTTATGCATTTGGCTCCTCTAGTTTTTTCTAGACGTCTACCAAATGGTTTATATGAACTTGATTGTTGTATGCTGCTGCAAAAGGAGCACTAATAGACTATACTTTTTCAGCACTCTGATAATAAAGCATGCTCTGTTAGCAATAAAGTGTGCCAGAACTCATGTTTTAGCCAAGTATATTTTAAGTTTGAAATGTTTTGCTTGAAATTTTGTTTGAAATGAAGTGTTTTTAAACACTTCATTAATGTTTAAGGGAATTATCTTATGAATTGGAGTGTTTTTCCTCAGTAGGATCTATGATAATTCAGGTTGGAAGGGACCTCAGGAGATGATCTAGTCCAGCCTCCTGCTTAAAGCAGTCAGCTATGAGATCAGATCGAGTTGCTCAGGGCTTTATCCATTTGGGCCTTGAGAACCAACAAGGATGGATGTGGCGTACAGTACAGCCCCTCTGAGAAATCTTGACTAGTCTCATGGTAAAGAAGGTTGTACTTTTATTCATTGAGAACCTCTTTTGTTTCACTTTATGCCCATTGCGTCTTGTCTTTTAGTGACATTTAGGACAAACATAAACATAATAGGATGCTGATAAACATTCTACCGGTTCTAAAAAGTCCATTGGACTTGCATAATTTATCTTGTAAATGTGTGTGTGTGTGTATATATATATATTATTTTTATAAATTATTATGTATTGTTATAAAATATGTATTATAATATATATTTATTTTCATTCCATCATATCTAGTCCTGTGAATTTTGTATATAATGTGGGCTTTCACTTCTGTAATCTTTATTGCTCAAAGGGTAGCTTCCAGTATGATACTTTGGAGATATGCACTGTATTGTGTATCCCACTTTCAGATGTGGTTAACCAAAAGTGAGTACTGAGTGTACTTTCAGGAGAGGACAAAAGCAGTAGGCAAAACTGTCTGACTGTTAGGCTGAACATGACTTGGTGGCAGGAATGCTCTCTGTGCATTCAGGCCTCCTCTGAGTCTGCTGGTCAGTTTCAAATAATTTTGACTGAAGGATACAGATTGGAAAATAACTTCTTCCAGGTTTCATGACAATAAGTAAATGAATAGGTATGGAAAAAGGACCTTATTGATCTGCCGTGAAGGATGGGCTGCGGTATGAAGCCAGTTTTCATTACAGGCAATATAATCCTCATGAACTCAGTGTCCAACCCAACAAGAAATTAGGCTTTGTCAGTCAAATTGTTGGAAGAACAGTTTTCAATTCTATTATCTGGTGGTGTTTCCTGTGCTCTTTGGCATATGCTTACTAGAAACTGAAGTGAGACCTCGCACCCATTTAGAATGGGGTCCTGAAGGGACATTAGTAACTTCTGGTTATTATATTCTGTATGTTTTATGCTTTTGAATGCCTGTGTCTTGGTATCTTCAAACCCCTTTTCACCCACTTGACTAAGAAGACAGAGCAATGAATTAAGTCTGCAATATCCTCTTTTCCATGTAAGAAAGAAACTTGCTGGTTGTGCAGTGTCTTTTGCTAGTGCAGCAGTACTGGCTACTCCTTTTGTAAATAGTTTTGTGCGACCATAATAACTTACGGTAAAATAGGTTCTAGGCATTTTCCATGAGAGAAGGTGTTAGCTCCGTGCTTGATCAAGAGTGAGATGTTGCAGTTTGAGCTTACAGCTCTTATATTCTTGATTAGGTGGCCTGATCCACACTTCTAGCATCTAGGTGAGGAATGTGGTAAGGAAAAACAGGAGAATGCAAATCTTTAATAATTTCAGGAGACTGGACTGACATCTTCCTTTATTCACAGAGGCAGTTGGTGTGACCAGTCAGCGACCTGTGTTTTGCCCTTATCACAAAAAGGAGCAGTTGAAGTTGTATTGTGAAACCTGTGACAAGTTGACCTGCAGAGACTGTCAGTTACTAGAGCACAAAGAGCACAGGTATCGAAACAAAGAGTATCTTTTCTGCAACTCACGTACAGGAAGATAGCTTGAAGTTGATTGTAGCTCTAGCTGTATGGAGTACAGTCAGGTGAAAAAAGTGCAAAATAAAATTTTCTGCTCAGAAATGAAGCCCACACATAAACAGAGATTGTATGCAAAAAGAGTGTGGCTGATGGGTGTGTGATAGTTTAGAATAAAACCTAATTTTTCCAGTTGTTAATCTGGTGATTTAAGCACACGAGCTTTCTTTACTGTCAAGTTATTTGGATAGAATTTGTTGCTGTGCAGCTCATCAGAGAGTCCTTAGAAAGCACAGGGGCTGTGTTATGCAACTGTACACTTCTTTAACTTCTCCATTTGTTCTTCAACAAGATGATTATATAATGGAACGTTACCAAACAATTTCAGAATGGAGCAAATGGACATATTTTTTCTGTGAAGAGCCCTTTAAAAGGAAGAGTAAACCTAAAGTTTGGCTATACTGTACTTTGACAACACTATTTATAACAGTGAAATCTTCTGATTGCTGTTCTTTGGTCATCTCTTATCGGCCACAGAAGCTGGAAAGCAGGATTATAAACAACTTCTGGGTACAAGACAATAATCTTGCTGGCTAATGCATACAGTAGTGGTCTGGGACAGATGTACTCTTAGGTTAAATATTAATATGCTCACTATACCTGATGCAGCCACCCAAAGAACTTGCTTGCCTGACCAGGTGAACATCAATAGGTGGAGAGGTGTTGGCCACTTTTTCTCCCTGGAACAGGCTAAACCTTGCTCTTGCAGAGTTGCAGTCTTTCTCTTTAGTTCTTTTCTTAGGATTTATATCCCTTTCAGAATGTGCCACCTCTTTTTTTCCTCAAATTGTTGATGATTTCAGTTCCTTGATTTAAAATGTTGCTGACTTCTACTGACTCGGCAATCTCTCTTCTTTCTTCTCTTTCTACAACCTTATCTTGTATGAAGTAATAGCTTACATGCACTTTCACTTACAAAGCGATGACTACAGCACAACATTAATTTTCCTTTTGCTAAAATTGGGCTAGGGTCATGCAATATCCTTTCATATTTATGAAAATCGTAAATTCTCAAAAAAAAAGACAGGAAGTATATACTATAGATTCAGCTATATTATAAATAAAATATATCGGCATTTGCTGATACATGTTTCCATGATGACAGTTAAATTATGGACTTGAGCAGCATCTTTATTCAATTAAAGAACTCTTTTGTAAGGCACTCTGCTTTTTAGCAAGTATATCACACCTTTTGCATGTGTGAATACTCACTGTTTTTTACTACAGGTACCAGTTTATAGAAGAAGCTTTTCAGAACCAGAAAGTGATCATTGAGACACTAATCACCAAATTGATGGAGAAGACTAAGTACATAAAATATACAGGGAAGCAGATCCAAAACAGGTATGTATCAGAATTTGAGGTTAAAACTGACACAGAGGGCAACTTTACATACACTGTGATTTCTTGAAATGTTTAGATTAGTGCACTTTGTACCTCTCTCCTTTTATCCTTCCAGAAGGAAAAATTCTAAAATCTTCAGTTTGCTGTAGTGACTGTTTAATGTGCTTGATTGTGTTGGGTAACTCTTCTGTTCAGCCTGTGGACTTAATGGGCAGCAATAGCTTGGGTGCAGCAAAACAACTTATGCAATAAAGACTGTAGAAGGCGGTCTTATATTCTTCCCCACCATCAACATACTTATTTTCTTAGTGTAGATCCCTCTTAGAAAGTGAAAGGTTATGACTCATGTCATTATAATGCTTGTGACACATATTTGAAGACTTATGTAATACTTTTATGCTTGGGGCTGTATTCACTCGGTATTACAAACCTGGGAGAAAAATAAATCTGTAAAACGTGCGCTGCAGTAGGCCTTTGTAACTGCTCCTTCAGCAGAGTTCAAAGGCAGTAGCCAGGAAGATTCAACACAGTATGGGATGCTGAGTGCAACTTGAACTTTTCCTCTCTCTTTGCCTGTCTTTGAGGATGGTGGAAATGGAAAAAAACAGCAGAGACCCTTTTCTTCTTTTGCTGCATCTGAGTGGTTATTCTCCCTTGCATCTTAGCAGAAGTGATTTTCACAATATAAGAATATACTTTGCTGTTACGAGTTTGAGTACTATTGGTGAAATAGCTAAATTAGGAAATCTGTTTATTGTTTTTGTTTCTGGAGTGCCATTCTACCTTAGATGGAAATAAGACTTAAACAGTTTTGATTGCCATGGACCATTCCAGAAATGTGCTGGCCAATTAAAAATCAAGAATTTCAATTACAATGAGCATTTAATTTTTCTCAGTGACAGATGTCAGTAATTTTACAGACTGATGGCATTAGAATTTTCCACTAGTTAATTAATTTTATTATAGGTCACTGTTACTTGCTCTTTCTAATTCTCCCAGTAATTTTCCTGACTATAAGTATCTGATGGTATATGTATTAATTGGTGCATATGACCAAGAAATATTGCAGTCTCAGCAATGGGAAGGGGGGTGGTTATACTGTTTGGAGGGTGGGTTTGTGAGCTAAAGAACATTATTTTCTATACTGTCTACTTACAGAATTCTTGAAGTGAATCAGAATCAAAAGCAGGTGGAACAGGATATTAAAGTTGCCATATTTACACTGATGGTAGAAATAAATAAAAAGGGAAAAGCTCTACTGCATCAGTTGGAGGTAATTTTGTTTCTATCATAAGAAACAAAAATGTCAGTATTAATATTTTTTTGTGTAGTGTCACATTAAAATAAAATCCATATCTAGCATTAGCCACCTGCACGTGTCCTGTCGCAATTCCAACGTGGAGAGATGTCCCACACCAGGCATTTGAGCAAGTGGGGGTTTGGTGGGGAAAGGGAGGAGGGTTTGGTTTTTTGGGGGTGGTGGTTGTTTTGTTTGTAATTATTATCGGTGTTCCCCACTTTGTGAATCAGGGCTGTCTCCGAGCCTGGTTTCTTTCTCCATGCTTTTGCAAGTCATAATTCTATGCATCATGCACAAAAGTGTTGCGGTCAGAATTTTTCATAAATTCAGCAATCCAATAGCAAATCAAAGGAGAGAGAATTGTCTAGAATGGATACCTGGAAAAATATTACCTTTAATTGTGTTTTGGAAAGTGGGTGTGTATAGAACGGCACATACATATACACATACGAAAATGTGTCATAACAGACAATGGGATTCTGCACAGAAACTCCTGATATCTTGAATAAATGTATACTGACTTTTCTGTTTGATAGCTGCAGTCAGAGGGCAGGAGTGCTTTTTAGGAGAGCAATGTGAAACCACTTGATCATTGTGAGTTACAAATGTGAAAGCTAATGCCTGTTAACTGTAAATTGAACCCTTTGACTGGAACTGCCTTTCTACTTGCAGACTCTGGCAAAAGAGCATCGGATGAAACTTCTGCAGCAACAACAGGAAGTGGCAGGTCTCTCTAAACAGCTGGAACATGTCATGAATTTTTCCAAATGGGCAGTTTCCAGTGGGAGCAGCACAGCACTACTGTACAGCAAACGCTTGGTAAGGTTAGGACGATACCTCTCTCCATTTACTCTCCATTTACTTAGAGACTATAGTCAAGGCAGATACGCACGCCCACGCTTGTCAGTAACACTAGGGAATTAGACTTCCTAATGACTTTCTACTAATTGGAATATTTGTATATCATTTTTCATGGTTTTCTCTCAAACATAAATAAAGAATGTTTCTAATAATGTAGCTCCCTGGTCATGATTCTCTCCTGTTACACTGCCATAGAATTGTTGTAGATCTGCAGAAGTAGGGACAACTCCTTTTCTCTGGAGTGAAAACCATGAGGCCGTGAAACACTGGGAAAAATGTTGCATGTCCTACATCATCACTGAGGTTCTTTTCAGTACTTGTTAGAGCTTCTGAGTTCAGAGAAAGATAGTATTTCTAAATTGTAGAGTCTGATATCTGGCATTTTAATGTAAAAATCAATGTATTGCTTTGTTCTCTCAGATTCATCTTCCACTAAAAGTCTTAAAAAATTGATAAAACTGAATTGAGCCTTTTGCTTGTCTGTGCAGAGTTATAAAGCTAAATATTTCAATGCAATAAGGAGACTTAAGATCTGAGTGCATGTGGACTCACTAAGCTGACTGCTCATGATGAACAGAAATCCTAAAAGACTTGAATTAAAAGACAAACAAAGAGTTGACCATGATTTGTCCAGAGGTTACTAGATTGTGCTAGCCTGATGCCAGAAATCTGTGGCAATGTTGAGGAAAGATGCTAGATCCCTTTTTTTCCCAATTCTTATAACAGGATCACAAAGTTTTTTCTTTTTCTCATTGCTTAGTTGAGAACCTACTGGGGGGCGTGGCAGTGGGGTTTTTTGTTTGGTTGCTTTTGGGGTTGGTTTGGGTTTTGGGTGGTGTTTTTTTTCTTCCCTTTTTTTTTTTCTTTGATACCCATTAAAATTCTGCAGGCTATAGCAGATAGTGGAATATTACTTGCTTTTTATCAACTTCAAGTAGTTAAATTCATTTGGCCTGCCTTATACTGCCTCAGCAAGTCATATTTTTTAATTGCATAGATGTCATGCAATGGAGCGGTTTAGATTGCCTAAAGAATCACCTCCAATGGTATTAATAAAAAAAAAAGATTTAATAGGAACTTACATAAAAGCGTGACTTCACAGAATTCGATGGCAAGGTTCAGTCTATTACTTAATACATGGATGAAATGCACAAAGGAAAATTAAGTCAGAATCAAACTAAAATTATGTATGCAGAGACCAAAGATGCAATAGGGTAAAAGAGAAACATACAAAGAAAAATTGGGTTAGAATTGATTTTTCATGATTTTTACAGAGATTGGGAATGTAGAAAGGTAGGGGAGACCCTCCCGTTGAGCCACGAGGTTCAGAGAAGACCCCTTTGCTTTCTGAACTCCTGTTGGAGTCTAGGTGCAGCTGGATCAACTCCTAGTCTCAGACTTGGGCAATGGTTTATATCTAAAGGGATTATGAGTATAATAGCAGCCCGGGATTCATTCACAGTCAAATAAAGCTCACGACAGTAATTTAGGTGTAGATTTGAAAAGCAATGTTTGTAATATACTTGCTACAGAATATTCAGGTTAGCACACACATATGGATGAAGTCACTAAGAGAAATACTTGTAAGCGAGTACAAGAGGTATACCTGTTAAAAATTCCCCTTGAGCTCAGTGAAAATATTCACAGCAAATGCTTCGTCATCTTTCTCAACGGGCAAAGGGTTGAGCCTCAAGGAGTGGAGGGTATCAGCCCAAGTCTTGCTGGCTTTTGGTGACAGACCTCCGATCTTCTCAATCAGAAAAGTTTGTGAGCTCTGAGAGGCGTCCCGCTCAGAGGGAGCCCATTGCGGTCCAGGAGAGCTCAAAGGGTCTCGCTTAGTACCGCGCTTTATAGGCTTGGGAGACGATTGGCTTTAGTCATCAGCAAATTACGGGGATTCCAGCTGTGCTGGTACCATTTTGCATGAGTTACGCTTCAGATAAGGACGGCTCCAGGGCTGTCGGAGAATGAGTTAAGATTCAGATAGGGGCTGCTCCAAGGCAGTTAGGAGAGGACTGAGATATGTCCCAAGGTTGTTACGAGAGAACAAGTTATCTCTGCTCCTGTTCCCCGCCTCTGCTGAGCAGCAGGAGTCCTTGGAACGGTCAGTACAACTCCGTGTCTTAGCCATGTAAGAGTTCCTGGTACGGTCAAGGGACGCTTAACCGCCCAACTCGTTACAGTTACGCTAAGGGCTAGCGAGACGTCCCGAGTTTGTAGGTCAGCCCGGAGAGGGGGAAGGAATGCACCACCACAATAGAGAAAAAGGGCATCAAACTGCGTCATGTAGTTTGTAACTGCTTAGTGTTGCTGCAAAGACTTCTGTTATGTGAGTAAGAAAACAAGTTATGTTGCAGGCATCTTAATCTTACAAACATTATGTAGTTGAAGAAAAAGACCATCCAGCCCATAAAGCCTCAGCAAATGAGAAATATTTTTCAAAAGAACAGATGAGCTTTAGGGTCCTGGTTTTTTGCTGAAAGTTGGTGTTATTTGGGCACTGAGTAGGTAACCTGTCTGTGGATATCTGGAAAATCTGTTCCTGAACAGTGATGCATAGAGGAGCGTGTGAAACTTCTGCTCCAGCATATCCAATGACGTGAAACTAGGAGGGAGGAATGCCCAGCAGGCTTAAATGCAGAGTCAGAGCTAGGAGGCAATGTCTGGAAGACATCAGTTTCCCAGCCTAGTCCTCTAGTGTGAACAAAACACTGGTAGCTACTGCTATTACTGACAGGAGGTAACTAGTCTACTCATGAGTTTGTTTACAATATACGTGTGCGCACAGTAGGAGGAATATATGGAGCAAACTATGACAAGAATTGTGTGCAACCAGTATTGCTGACAGGACAAAAGACTAGAATTTCTATAGTGTAATATACTTGATTTTGGTAGTGTACACAGAAATCCTAGGAAATCTATAATCAAAATAGTGCACATAAAATTTTCCATGGTCATTAAAAAGATTTAAGTCTTGCTAAATGTTTTTTGTATTTGGTCTAAAACTGACCTGCCTAAAACTGAAAGAAAAAACTTGAAGCTCTTCTAAAATTCCTGTGTAAAAGATAACTAGTATCATTTTAAACAGATGATTTTGCCAAGTATGTCTTTTGAACCTTTCCAGGAAATAATCTATTAGTCAAGAAAAAAACCTGTTGAACTCTTAAGTTTTTTCTGTATCTGCTGTGTGTTATTCTAAAATTAGTGCCTGTGTTAGATATTTCTACTGAAACAACTGCAAGAAAATATTTTCTTTCTAGGAACTAGATAAACACTGAGCATTTGATAGAGTATTCTGCTTGTGTAATGTAATCATAGTGCAGTCCTTTGGAACCAAGGAGTTGGAAGAGTCTGAAAATACCTGTGAATCTGAGAGTTTTCAAAGATGAAGTTTATAAAATCTCTTCTTTGGGTTTCTGAAGAAAACTTAAATTTATTACAAAGGACAATTCCCTGTGATGATACTTGTTGCCAAAAGGATGAGTTTCATTTCTTTGGAAGAAGACTGAATGGGCTAACACAGGTTTTGGGGGGCTTGCAAGTAGTTCAAGTCATTGAATGTAATGACCAAGTTTGTGGAAGGATATGTATTTCTACAGGGGAGAATGATTAAATTTTTTTTAGGTTGTAGTTGATTGCTTTTTAAAACTACTTTAGGAATAAGGGAAAGATGTTAAGAATATCTCTCTTATTTGTAGCTTGGACAAATTTCTCTGTCTTTCACCTCAATTCTCTAGGTGCTTGTTCAGGGTTTTTTTGTTGCTGTTGTTTTTTGGTGTGGTTTGTGGTGTGGGTTTTTTTTTGTTCTGGGTTTTGGGTTTTTTTCCAAGACTTTTTATGCTGTTTGGATACATGGCTCTGGCCCCAGAGAAAAAGATAATCTTGTTTTGTTCCTGTTTCAGATTACATATCGACTACGGTATCTTCTCCGAGCAAGGTGTGATGCTTCACCGGTGACTAACAATACCATCCAGTTTCACTGTGATCCTAGCTTCTGGGCTCAAAACATTTTCAATCTAGGTATGATAAGGTTTTATTAGCCCTTTGGCATCTTCATCCTATTTTGAAAGCAGCTTGCTTTCTGTGAAGATACATGACCTCCACACTATTAATTTCTTGGCTTACTTTGTTAGATTTATTTCCTTACCTGTAGAAGACATTTAAAGTGTATCGTGTGGGAAGAAGTATTATTTATGAGTACTTATGATAAAGTATTAACAAACTTACCTTGCTTGAATGGTAGGTGTGATGGTGACACTAGCAGCTTTCAGTTTCCTGGACAATACACATGCCTTCTACCTTCTGAAACAAGGAACACAATTTCTAACCCCTACAATGTGTAACAGCTCTACCAATGTACAGAGAGGTGCAAGTGTGTGTTTCTCTACAAAGGCAGAGAAAGAAAGTGTTAAGGCAGTGCTTTAAGGTGAACAAGCTCCTTTCCCCACACACCAGGACATTGGATGGTAGCAGGGAAATTCTCTAAGTTCCTTCTTTGTAAATAATTTTGTTCAGGAAAGAAATCAAAAGTGAATCTCTTGTTTCCAGAAACCAACTGTCAAGCTGTGTGGTGATAACTGTGAACTGCTGCTAAATTGAGATGATGCTTGTCAAGAGGGGGCTTTTTCTTGTGTTTGGTTTTGGGGCTCCTTTTTTTTTTAAATTTGTTTATTTAATGAGCTGCTGAAATATGTTCCCTTAAATTCTGAAAATTGCTACAATAGAAATGACACCTCTGTAGATCAGCATAGGAGTTCTTGTAACAGTTTATCTATTTAAGTGATAGAGAAGAACAGATCACGTTTATCTATCTGGTTTCAGAAATCGCAACCTTTAGGCTGTTAGGTCTGTGATCAGACATTGTTCAGTTTCTGTAGATAAAGCAGATTTAAGAACCACTGAAGGAAAAATAAAACAAGGTCTGAGTAAAGAAACAAGTTACTTTGGGAATGGCTTGAATTCTAGTCAGGCTGCATGTTGCTGACAAGGTGATAGCATCTGTACACTAATAGGATAGCTCTCTTATGGATTTCAGAATGTATTTAAGAAAAAAATACAACATTTGAAGTGTTTTAATTCCACAAATTGTATGATAACCCATAGTTTTCTAGAATAATAAAAGGGAATCATTCTCTATAGTTCCTTTGAGTAAGTAGCTATACCATAGATGTTAAGGCTGGAAAGATTTTTGAAGATGTAATTAGACTTGGAGAGAACAGAATGAAAGTGCGGTATGGGTTTGACAGTGGATTGTAGAACAGTCAATAGCGTTCTTTGTCAAGGTAATTCCTATTCTAGAGAAAGAAAATAAAACAGATCTATTTTGACTGTAGTGAAATATTTCATATAGCTGTATATGCGAAGCAGTATTATTCATCTGCATTTTTCTCTGCTCATTTTATAGGAAACACTGACTAGACCTGTTACAGGCTTAATAAAGGGTATTAGGCAATAGGTTGGTAGGTTTTTTTTGATTTTGTTTGGCATATTTAATATTTTTATTAATGACTGATGTGGTAGAATCATAATTAAAATGTATGCAACACCAAAATTACCAAGTGTCAATATGAAAATAGTATTGTTGTTAGCTTTCTGCCCTACTCTGCACTACAGTATGTTGGCTGGCCTAGACTCCCTCTGTCCCTACGTCTACACAGGAGACTAGAATGATGCTACTTGCATAGCTTCTCAGCTCTTGGGATGAAAAAGAGGAATATAAAATACAAGAAGTTTCCTCCTCCTTCAGATAATCTACCCCAAAATGAGCCGGGCTAGGCTGCACAGGATCCACAGAGACTGATGGATATGAGAAGTGGCAGAGGGTGATTTCAAGTTCTGCTGTAACAGGGATTGTCAAACTGCCATGTGGTGTACCTACCTCAGGAGGTGAACTCTCCTGGGAAGCAGCCTTAAATCTCTGGGAGAGAAGGGAGTATGAGGTGTCTATCTCCCACTTGTATTGAAAAGCTGTTGTGCAACCTTCCACAGATTATTGAAATTTTTTAACTCTTGGTCTCGGACCATAACTTCCCCTACTTCACTCTATTTTAAACAAAGAATGTATCTTTGTCTTTTCCTGTACAGTGTGCTACTTCCTTGAATCAAATCAAACTTTGTTGTAGTTGGAATTCATGTGTCTTGGATGAGGTAGCCAGAATTTTACATGACAGATTCATGTCATCACACTATATGCCTCTTCGGATAAAATCTCTCACTCAGCATTAATCTCTAAAAGTTACCTGTCTAGTCAAATTTCTGAGTCAGTGGAGAGAAATAAAACATCTCCTGGAGGTGCTCATCACATCCTAGAATTGGTGGTGTGTAGCAACTGAGAGTATCATTTGAGAGTATTCCATGATGTTGACTCAGAGGCCAGAAAGGATCACAATACCTTTAAGTTTTATGATACAGTTAAATTTTTTAATCAGGTGATTGGATCAGGATACTCTTTCCCTTTGAAACTTTGCTCCCTTGCTCTTCTGGAGAGGCCAGGACACCTTCCTAGGAGAATCCACTGTATAGAGGAGGCTGCAGCACAAGACAGTTTGCTATAAAATGGAACCCTTTTTTTTCAGGGAAACAAACAAAATAAATGGAGTCCTCTACCTCATGTTCATCCATTCTTTACATTACAATAATGAATGACGACCACATGGTATAAAAGGAACTCATTGTGAAAAATAGCATTTCTGCTAACTGCAATATTTTGGTATTAATTTTATTTGTTTTGTTTAAACTAGGTTCTTTGGTAATTGAAGATAAAGAAACCCCGCCACATATGCCCAAGAGCCCTGTGATGGAAACAAACTTGCAACCACCAGGCAGCTTACCCTCAAACCAGCTGTCTAAGTTTCCAACACAGATAAGCTTAGCTCAGCTCCGACTTCAGCACATGCAGCAACAGGTCATGGCTCAGAGACAGCAAGCTCAACGCAGAGCAGGTCCAGTAGGTTTACCAAATCCAAGAATGCCAGGAGCCATGCAGCAGCCTCCTGCTTCTCATCAGGTAAGTTATGACTATTTCCAGAGAAGACTGTCTCTCTCCCATGGCACTGAAGGAGAAAGTATAGAAGGATAAGAAAAAAGAAAGAAATTAAGTCTAGATACATAACTTCAGATAGCTTCACCTTCAGCACACAGCTATGTAAATGGGTTAGGGAACATTTTCTTTAGTGAGAATTGAATGGGCATTTTAAACTTGTCTGGCAAAATGTGTGATAGCACTCAGCCTGTTTTTATTCATTTAAAAAAAAAATCATATGGTATTCAACCATATATAGTGCTGAGCTATATATTTTGTATTTTTGTCAAATGATTAAAAAGTGAATTTGTCATTAATTTTTTCCAAGGCTTTTTTGCATAAAATTCTGTGATTCTCCCATATGTCTTTCAAAGTTGGAAATACTCTCACTGGCTCTTGTGATGTATCTGTATTTACTGTATCAGAATAATTCAAACCCATCTACTAGGTTTTGGTTTTAACATTGAAAATCAATGTGTTGTTTGACCAATCAGATAAATGGTGTGGTACTATTTGTTTGCATCTAAGTAGTTAAGATTTTCAGAAGTTTAAAAGGACCACTTGGTAAAAATTTCTGGAACATTGAATAGATATCGGCTAACTTGCAGAATTGTTTGTTTGTTTTCATGCAGGCACCTCCGCGCTTGATTCATTTTCAAAATCATAGTTCCAAGTCTAATGGTTCGGCTCTTCCTGCACAACAGATGAGATTTCCCCAAAATCAGAACCTACCAAGGCAAGCAATAAAGCCCAGCCCATTGCAAATGGCATTCTTGGCACAGCAAGCGATAAAACAGGTAGAGTTTCTTTTCTTTTTTACTGGCCATATAGAAATAAAACATCAAATGCGTTTTTTATCATCTTGCATTTCTAGAGTGCTTTTCAGGTAGAACAGAGACTACATTTTTCTCTATGACAAGATGCCCACAGTTTTCTTAATGAGATAACTGTCAAATTTCTTTCATTTTGACAGTTCTAAACAGCTGAAGCATTACAGAAGTGAGCCACTGTGTGTGCTATGTAGGTGTTTCATTTTCTTGTTTGTTATTACTGTGATTTCTGGCCACATGCAAAACTTAACGTGGCCATGGTCTGCACACTACAATCAGTGACAAGACAAAATAGAAAATCCCACTATTTAGCTTGATGCTAGTGACTTCACTAAGAACCAGGTAAAAGCTTGACTAAAAAGCTATACCTGCCACCACTTTCCAGAGTATGCCAAATCTGAACTTTTACAGATCAGGAGAGAAAACAAAGTTGAGACCTCTGCTGAGTTAGACTGATCAGTACCCAGCTAATAGCAGCTGAACTGGGGCAGAAGCAAACACATCATGTTTTCTGGATGTTCGGGAAGGCAAATCTTTATTAAAAAGCATATTAACCCATGAGTTGTTAGGTATGCAGAAGGAAGGAGAAAATCTTGTCCCTAGAGGTAAGCAGGGAAGAATCAAATGAATCTGATCTGTGACCTGAGAAGTGGAGTAATACCATTCATGTTAGCAATGCTTATGATGTCAGAGAACTAATTCCAACTAAATTGAAGCAAGCTGTACAATATCTAAGAGAACCTGTAGTAACAAAAAACAAAGTCACTTCTAGTCTGTGCCTCTGAAAAGGAATATTCAGCTGTCTGAAAGCATTTCTTTCAAGTATTTTCATTATCTAATAATGTCTTTCTGAACCTCGAAACAGTAAATAGAACAACTGACTAAAAAGGAATTGAGCAGAGTCAAATTTCACCTACAGTTGCCATAAAATTCCATTAAAGTCACTGAAAACTGCATATGTCTAAATGAGAAAGAAATTTTGTCTGACTTGACTGTGCACTTCATATCATGGTGTTAAACGTATACGTGGGTGGAGATCCAGTCAGCGTTTCAAATTCTTAATCACTTTAAGTTGTTAAGGGAAGCACAACATCAAATACTTGGTGGCGTCCAAGTGACACTATAGCTATTTACTTAATAAAGCACTGGAACAGTTGTGCATTCAGCCTATTATCTGTAATACTTTTACTGTGCTAAAACTGTTATGTTTCTCCCACAACACTGTCAATGCAGCATGAAATATTAATAGATACTTAACATTAAGATACAGCTTTGAATTGAAGAATTCACATTTATTTCTTCTACCCGTAGTTTTCAACTACTTGTCATCTTCCCTTGTCTTCTAAGATTGGTTCTTGAAATTAGATAACTTCAGAGTAAATCAGGATTTTATGTTTGAATTCAGCTTCCTGAACTAAGCTGCTTGTTTAACTGCTGAGTTAGAACCAGTATATGCAGTAGATGTGATCTCTTGAAAAAAAAATAATGCCGAATTGTGGATTATTGTCTTTTCTTTTTAGTGGCAGATCGGTAGTGGACAAACTTCAACTGCCCTTTCAACCGCAAGCAGCACAACATCTACTCCATCCAGCCCCACAGTCACTAGTGCTGTAGGATGTGATGGGAAGACATATGGTCCCCCTGTGATAGATCTGAGTTCTCCAGTGGGTAGCTCCTACAATCTACCATCTCTTCCTGATGTAAGTGTAACATAAGAGCAATGGTTTATGGATTCTATTTTGAAGTAAGTCTTAAAGTTTGTGAGAAGTAGAAACCTTTTAGACTGAAATTCTTGCTCTGTTTTGTCAAAATGAGACAGTTCTAGAAAACAACAATGCAGGATTGCCTACATGTTGCTGGCAATATTCAGAACTGTTCTGGGAGCCAGCTGTTAGGACAACTAAGAAAAATAACATTGCAGGTTGTAATTGTAATTGGACTTGTTTATTTGGATGCTGCCTATTTTTTCCCTAGCCCCCACGATGATACTAACAAAAATGAGTTAGCTTAGTTTTCGTTCACCGATGTCCATAGATAGCACTGGTTTGCTGATGGTATTTCTGGTAAATATTTAACTTTTTTTTTTTAATATATTTTTAACTCATTGAAAGGGCTATCTTAGGTAGGTAATAATTGTTGGTATACTGGCTGTCTTCCTTATATAATTTCCTTTTGGTACTTCTTTATATATCCTTTAACATGCCTGTGAGCCAGTGATGGAAGGAGCATCATAAGATCTTTTCTTAAGTTCCTAAATTTCTTTTTCGTAGCTTCTTCTGATTGGTACGTGTTTGTCAGAGTCCATGTTAGAGCTGTTGAGTTTTAGTCAGTTGACTTTATTCTTCCAAATAGTTGCCAAGCCTATTTTTGTGATCTAAGGTTTGTAGATATCTGAAACGTCATGGTTTTCTAGTCACATCTTGCTGTTACTCCCTGTTTCTCCCACCTGTCTTTTGTTCTCACCAGTAAAATATTAGATTAAAGTGTTCTATTTTTCAAATAGAGTACAGAATCACAGTATCTGTCAGGCTTAAGGTGAACTGCACAACACGATCATAAAACTACTGAGTCTGTGAGACATTTCAGCATACTGATTTTTGTGCACAGTGTTATGAACTCTTCTACTTGTATTTGGTTAAGTTTATGCTATTAAGATACATGGCCCAAATCACTGTAAATATGCTGACCTAGCAGAGGCTTCTGCATCCACTTCGGATAAGTCTAGCTTATAAATAGAAGTTTCAGTGGTCAATGCAGTTGATAGCAGTGGATTTGTGAGGTGTCTGGATAATTGAGAAAACTGATACCAAGGTGACCTGTTTTCTTATCAAACATGATCTTATATATTGCAAACCCCCTAACGTTTCAAAAGGTCATTTCTCTTTTTATCAAACCAAAATGTCTAATTTTTACAGAAAGTTAGAATGGTAATTTGGGAGCCCCTAAAACGGAGTGCAGTTGTCTGGCCTGGGCTGTGGGTGGAAAGAGCAAGTGTTGGTTTTCTGTTTGCATTTTGAGTCCCACATGCATAGACCTTGCCCAGAAGGTATGTAGGATAGATAGAATTCAGTGTCCTTTGAGGTTCTTCCAGTCCTGTTCAACACTAGTGGATTAATGGGTGGTTTGTGTATTGCTTACTATCTTTTTTAGAGTATATAACATGAGCATGTCAAAAGAAGGTATAGAGGTAAAAATTCATCTCCTGCTTCAGTGTGTGAAAGCTCCCTGTCTGATGTAAGTCTCCTCTGTAGCTGAGGGAGAAAAATTGGCCCTTACAGAATCATCTGATCTAAAAATGAAGCACTGTCTGGATTTGGCCATTTCTTTTCTTTTTAGAGAAAGCAAGATGACCTGTTTTAAATTAACCACCTCACTTTTTGGATGGCTAAAGTTAGGTGAAATGCATTTTGGTCTTCGCCTTCAAAATAAGAGTATGGCAGAGGCATGGAGTGGGTGGTTGTTGTTGGTTTTGAGGGGTTTTGTTGTGGGGGTTTTTTCCCCTCTCAGCACTAACTGCTTCCCCTCTCTTACACACCTTTTAGATTGATTGTTCAGGAAACATCACACTGGATAATGTTGTAAGGAAGGATGGCACTGCAGAGCAGAATCAGCCAAAACCCCCTTCGAACAGAACTGTGCAGTCACCAAATTCATCAGTACCATCACCAGGCCTCTCAGGTAATTTGAATGTGGTGCAATTATCTGTTTAAGTGGTGTAATGGAAAAATCTAATGTGGCAATGTTAACACTGATACCAGAATTAATTACTTCTGGTTTATATCAAAGATGAGAAATACAAAAATGAAGATGAAGTTGTAGGAAACCCTAGTAGAAGGTAAAGTTGAGACAATATTTTAGCACTGTGAACAAAAGTAAGTGGCCAGATCTTAAAAACATGGAGGGAAAAACAGTAGATTTTAGCAAATTGCACAGAAATCCATAGAAGAATGGCATTCTTAGGGATATGCCAAATTAAAACCTAGAAGCTGTGGTAAGAGGCAAGTATTTGAAAAAGCAAGATAGGATGTTACAGGAGACAGTGACTATAAATGGTGACTTGGGAAGTTCAGCTGGATATTAGAAAATCTTTTTCACTGGAAGGGTAGTGCAGCCCTGACACAGGTTGACCACAGAAGTTATTGTTATGGGTAGCTGTCCTGCTTTCGGCTGGGATAGAGTTAATTTTCTTCTTAGTAGCTGGTACAGTGTATTTCAGATTTAGTGTGAGAATAATGTTGATAACACACTGATGTTTCAGTTGCTGCTAAGTGGTGCTTATTCTAAGTTAAGGATTGTTCAGTTTCCCATGCTCTGCCAGCAAGCAGGTGTACAAGAAGCTGGGAGGGGGCATGGCCAGGACAGCTGACCCGAACTAGCCAAAGGGACATTCCATACCATAGAACGTCATGCTCAATATATAAACCGGGGGGAGCTGGCTGGGAGGGGTGGATCGCTGTTTGAGCATCAGTCAGTGGGTGGTGAGCAATTGCATTGTGCATCACTTGTATTTTCTTGGGTTTTATTACTCTGTCTTTTTTGTTTGTTTGTTGGGTTTTTTTGTTAAATTCCTTCATCATCATCATAATCATCATCATTATTAATTATATTTTTATTATTATAATAGTTATTATTATATTTTATTTTACTTTAGCTATTAAACTGTTCTTATCTCAACCCACGAGTTTTACTTCATTTTTTTCTGTTCTCCTCCCCTTCCCACTGGGAGGGCGGAGGAGTGAGCGAGCGGCTGCGTGGTCCTTAGTTGCTGGCTGGGGTTAAACCACGACAGTGGCCAAGTGTAGGGGACCTGAAGGAGCCAGGGGATTCCTGTCACTATGCCTGGTGGCAATCAGCAGCTACTCCTTACTCCCATTTCCCAGTCTGGCCTGTAATGAAGCTATGTGAGCGTGAGTTCCCAGTAAGCACTCGTGCAATGTTCGTGCACTTGCGTGGCGTTCACGCACTCGTGCAGATGAGCTGAGACAGTTGGATAATGCGTTCACGGGCAGCACACAGAGCCCACTCTGGTTTCTCAGAACCAATGCTCAGTGAAAATTCCTTCGCAAGCCTTTCGGCTGTCTGGTCCCCAGACCTTTGGTCTCTTTCATATCTGGTCCCCAGACCTCTTTCTACTCATTAGCTCGTCTGGCTTAAAGCTTCCTAGCAGATCTCCTAAGAGATCTGCTAGAATTTAATCAGGTAAGACAAAACAAACTGCAGTGGTCAAGTGTGGAGGGGTCAGCCCCAGGCAAAGGTACTGACCCATCAGCCTGCTTACATGCAATGGGCCCGTTTTTACTCCTCTCCTTCCCTCTATTATCCCATGCTTCTCATCCTCTCATGAATTTGTATTAAATGAGATACGAGTTAAATAAATGACACCGCAGGAGAAATTTTCCCCAAAACTTGTGTACTTCTGAGTCACATCTCGGACTTGGCACAGACCTGTGTTTTGTTCTAACCCGATTTTTCTATCCCAGCAGGAGTCAGTGTGACAAATATACACCCTCCAATTCGTTCACCCAGTGCCTCCAGTGTTGGGAGCAGAGAGAGGTAAGGAAAGAGTGGGAGAGAAGGAAATGTAGCTTCCACCTCCATAGAACATGCCTCAGTGTCTTCTCTCATTAATGCGTATAGAAGTCACTGCCTCACCTTCTCTGTTAACAGGCCAGGCCTGATGGTTATTACAGCACTCTTTGCATTCTAAAAGTAGTGATTTCATTTGTAATGTAGTAATAGCACATCTAAAAATGTATTAGCTCTGTAAATGATGGCTAGGTTGGCATTATTAAAAGAATGCCAATTCTAAATTAGGTTTTAAATTCAGAAAAATCAGCCAAAGGAAAAAGTTGCATATTGAAAGTCCTCGTGAAACTATAAATGACTTCAGATTAAGGAACTGATGTTACAAAGAGGGTTATTAAGAATTTTCTGCCATAATACAGTTAGTTAAGTGAGTACTAGATACCTACTGAGTGTCTACACAAATGTTTTTATACCTTAGTGATGGAATATTAATGAACAAATAGGTTTACACAATGTTGTTTGAAGAGTGCAGATCCATTAATGTGTTCCAATAAATTAGAGCATACATCTGACACAAGATTAATTTTTCACGCAGAGAAAAATCAGATGACATTCATCCTACTCAAATTGGAAATGCAGATGCTTTTTAATATAGAATACCTTTTACTGTATTCCATTTACATGGTAAATTCTGTGAAGGACTCTTATGAACTGTTTAAATGTTTGAAGAGTTTTTTACTTGCATTTAAAAACTGTGATTCTATCTGCTGCTGCTTGAATTCATTTTGTTAGATTTAAAATTCTTCATTATTATTAAAAAAATGGCTGGTATGTTTTAGTTTGTTTATGACTAAACACATGAAAAAAGGACAGATCTAGTTCTAAAAGTAGGGCCCCAGTTTTGGTAGAGCTGTAAGGCTGGAAAACTCTTCCAAGAAATGTAAATATGTGTTTTATCTGGCTTCTTCGCTTGTGTGGTTTACAATGATCAGTTCAGCTCTGGAGAAACTCTGGCCTTCCCCAAAATACAGCTGTGTCTCCTCCAAAGTGGGATAATGTTCAGTCGAAGCACTTTTTTGTGTATGACCTAAAAGAAATGGAGATTATTTGCAAGTCTTGCACTAATGGGAAGTCAAACCATGAGTAATTCTCTCGTTCTGGAACTGCAGCATTAAATTTTCCCTTTTTGTAATGCCTTTTCAACATACACAAAAGGAAGTAAACTTGGATGTCGTATTCTATAAAAGTAATACTGTAGTGCTCAGGATTCAAAGCAGCAAAATGGATTAGCATCCTGAGGTCTCAGAAAGCATCGCTGTACAAAAGGTGTCCAGTTCTGACTCTTAATTTTCTTTTTTCCTGCTTCTGTCTGTCATTTACAGTTCTGGCTCCTCCAGCAGGCCACCAGGAGCTGATTCTACACACAAAGTCCCAGTTGTTATGTTGGAGCCGATCAGAATTAAACAGGAGTCAAGTGCACCAAATGAGAACTTTGATTTCCCAATTGTTATAGTGAAGCAAGAAACAGATGAGGAATCCCGGCCTCGGAATGTAATATTAACACTTATAAAGATCTCCTTTCTCTTTGGTGGAGGGTATTTCGCATTTATGGGGAATAAAATAATTTATTAATATTCTGTTGGGGACTTTTGTAGGGGAAAACTAAAAAGCTAAATAAAAGGAAGAGGTGAAATTCAGAATCAGACTAGCTCTAATGCCAATTCAATTAATTAACTGGTGTGATCAGACTGCTTTTACCCATTGAAAACCTGGGAAGACAGGAAATAGCTTGCAAACATCAAATTTTCATGTGGTGCTAGGAAGTGTTTCTAATTATAGTGCAGTAATATACACAAATAAGGTTGCTAGAGTTTGGGGGTATCGAAGATAAGTTTTGGTTTTTTATTTATGTTGCAAGTTGTACGGCTGCTTGCATGTAAGTTTGTAATTCTGGTCAGTTTACTTGTTAGGTTCGTGCAAATTCACATAAATATTATAATCTGGCTTCCTTTTGTTTCTTCTTACAGGCGACCTTTTCGAGAAGCATACTTACTTCATTGCTGTTAGATAGCAATCATAATTCCACTTCTGATGAAGCTGTCTTAAGAACAGATGCACCGGACAGCACAGATGATCAGCCAGGGATACTGCAGGAGAATACATCCAGTGGGAAGACAGGATGGATAGGTTCCTCCCACATCGGGGAGGGCAGAAAAGAGGATGATCCCAACGAAGACTGGTGTGCAGTATGTCAAAATGGAGGGGAGCTCCTTTGCTGTGAGAAGTGTCCCAAAGTATTCCATCTTTCTTGTCATGTTCCTACGTTGATGAGCTTTCCAAGGTAATTATGAGCCCTTCAATTCCATCTAAACTTGCATTAAAAGGCATAAGCTTTGTATTGTGAAGCCCAGTACGAGAAGCTTCAGCCTCAAAGGAAGCAGTGTGTTCTTGAATCCAGAAGTTTTATTAATTGGTGAAAATTGGAATTTGCTTTGAAACTCCAGTTTCACTTTCAGATTGGCAGTCACAATGATAAAACTCTTCGCTTATTTGGCAATTAAGCAAGATCGCTTACATCTAGGGCATCTATTATTAAAATTGGGCTACAGAATTACCAATCTGTCATAAAATGTTTAAAGGATGACATAAAAGATTTACATCTCTTTAATAATAATAATACAAAACTTAAAGAAAAATCTAAGCTAATATAGTATTAAATATATTATTATCTGTACTGCCAAACATGGCTACAGTCCAAGCATGGGATGTAGCAACTGGCGTCTTCTAGTAACATCTTGTTCAGTGTCGAAACAAGCAGTAGGCTTTCTTGATTGGCTGTTACAAAACAACTACTCAGTTTCTTGAGTTTCAAAATGCACTCTTAATAGGTTGTTGTTATAAGAATTACTGGCGTTTGCTTCTGGAATTAGTGTCTTTGATTAAAATAAATGGCGTTTTGCAGTGTTCCAATGTGGAAATGCCATGCAATAAGCTTATTAGTATTACAGGATAAAAACATCTGTCATAACACGCACATTGTTTAATGCTTTTATAAATACTAAGTTTTCTTATTAAATATCAGCATAGTTTGCTGGTGTAAAACATTGGGATAGCAACTTAGTTTAGTACATTGATTATCTCTGCGCTACTCTGAACAAGCATACTTCTGCAAGCATATCTACTCTTTTAAATGTCACTAGAAATGTCACATAAAAATATTTCTTTTACCTTTTGAAACTACAAATTACAGGGGGGTTTGGGTTTTTTCCTTGGGTTTTTTAATAAAAAGATGCTATGTTACAGCTTTGTGTCATAAGAAAAACCCCAGTAAAGTTACAGTGAGCACTTAAACTAATAAACATTTGTGCCTTTCTGACAAGAAAAAAAATAATCTTTAAGCAGGTAGATAACTATGTATTTACAAGGCTTTGTTCCTATTAAAATTAAAGTTTCAAGAATAAGTCTTTAACATTTCTCTTTTTTACTGGATCATTCTGTGGAAACTGAGATGATGTCCAGGGGCAAGGGAGCTAAAAGCAACTTTTCTGACAAATGTTCAGCTTTGTAAAGGTGCATATTGATACAAGTGCACTGTGTTCCTGGACTTCAGAACCATAGTTCGCTTAATTTCCCTCCTGGTTTCAGATGTATCAGGTTTGTGTTCTCATCTCTGTGGGGTTTTTTTACAGCTGTAACAGTCTCCTTAACAAACTTTGGTCTCTTGTTCCTTCAAACACACAAAATAATTCCTTTATTATTATGTCAGAAGTGTCAGTCTACTTCTTTAATGATTGCTTTTTGTTCTTGCTTCAGGTGGATAGAACAATTTCCCCTATAGATTTACAAGGTCACTGCATCTTTTTTTCCTTCAGTCTAACCCACCACACTCTTCTGGATTCTTGGATATTTAAATGCATCGTTCCTTCCATCTTTCATGTGTTTCCTGTTTTGTTGTATCATAAGATCTTTAGATCGTGGCTTGTATCTATTTTTGTGTATCTGCCAGCTCATTTCTCTGATGCTAGTCCAAGCACAGAGGTCACACTGTCATATAAATAACTCCATCAAGTTAAGACATTAGAAGGTAAAAGTCTCTTTGAAGGAAAATACCCATTATTCACTACTGTATGCTACAACTAGCAGATGATGGAAATCTTTGGATTACTCTGAATAAAAAGCAGTAAGATTTTTTTTTTTAACTTGGAAAGTCTTGTGCCTTACTGTCGAAATGAACTAAAAGGCACTGCAGAAACTATTTCCTATTTACAAAGATCTTATAATAATAACATACCTCTGAGTAAATACACACAGTTAGATCTCATAACGGGTTATTGCTGAATTCTGTCTGCTACCTAAGAAGTACAATTCAGCCCTCTTGTGGTTATCTGCAAGCGTGCAAGTTTCTTCGTTTGTGGAGAACTATATTAAAACCATAGACTGACTCTTCATAGGTTTTTTAAAAACTTTGAGGTTCACAAATTGTATCGGAGCACCAGTGAACATAGCTTGCAGAACTAATTTTGTCACAATCTTATGCTGTCATTTAAATCTATAGGGTTTTCTTAGACTAACTTATAAAATTGGGAACATCTGAAAGTTTTAGGGAGTGAAGAATTTCCAGTTTTCCAAAAAAATCTTGTCAAGGGTAATCTATGTAGAGTAGTAATATGTTGTAGATCAAGCTTGTAGAAAAAATATATAGTTCTCGCCATATAACACTAACAATTTTCCTTCTGTTCGGCCTATACAATTCCTTCAGTCTCTCTGTAGTTAGAAAACAGAACTCCTAATAGTGCTTTGCTTGAATCCTATAAGTTAAAGTGAAAAATTTCAGTACTAACAACAGGAGACACTGTTTGTCTGTTATGACAAACCATTTTTTTGTTATGACACCAGTGCTGTTAAAAAGGAAACAAAGTTCTAATAAAGCATTTTTACCAGCAGTCTCTGCCTTTTGTAGGGTTTAAAAAACCAACAACAACAAAACAACGCACAATGCAGGAAAAAACACCCCACAGATGAGTAACTTATCCAGAAAAATGTGGAAAGCCTTTTGTCAAGAGTGTCCTACATCACTGAGGTCAATGTGTCTGTTTGTCTTCTTTAGTGGAGAGTGGATTTGTACATTCTGTCGGGATTTGTCCAAGCCAGAAGTTGAATATGACTGTGATAAACCCGCTCACAGCTCTGAAAAAAGAAAATTGGAAGACACGGTGGGTTTGGCGCCAATAGACCGCAGGGTAAGGATAAAACGAGTACTGTCATCTTGCTGCTTGTGTTCTGAAACGTACGTGTCTTTTAAAAAGTGGTGGTAGAAAAGAAGAATTAACTTCTTAAATAAGCTCTGAGATGATAACAGCCTTCAAGTAAACATGCTGAACAACACGTGATGAATGTCTGAGAAGTGACTGTGATCTGGTGCTCTGAACTGGGACTGTGTTCTAGGAATTACCAAGTGCTGTTTCTAACACAGCTTTCGTACACAGTGACCTTGCACTGAGACTTTTTTTCTTTGTGCTTTCCAAATTTGGCATAGATTGACGTTATCAACTAATGGTTTTAGTCATTAAAGCACTTTGTCAACATCCTTTTAAAAAATTAAGGTGGTTCTTTCACAATGAAGATATACAGAGATACAATACTGATCCTGCAGAGATTAACACAAGTCTCTGGAAATAACAGCTATCCTTTTGCAGCTTTGAATAGTCTGGTGGAAAAGCTGCAAAGCAAGCAGTGGGTCTCCAACTTTTGTTTTTCCCTTAAACCTCAGAGTTAAAAGAAAAAAATTGTGCCTTTGAGCAGACAGTTGAACTGCTTGACAGAAACTTTTGGATTCTTGGGGGTTTTCTGTTTATTGTTCTTTTTTCTTTGTAGTTGTTCTATTATTATTTAAAACTTTTTTTAAGCAATTTTGAGCTGTATTGGAAACTTTCAGCAGTGTTTTACTTGGTTTCACCTGGCAACTGCTGTAAATACACTGAAATTAGTAATTTATTGGCAGTCATAGTCTACCTGTAGAACCATTATTTACATGTGCTGCTATCTAAAAGGAAAAAAGCTAGCTGTGTTTGTATTTTGCTTTAAATGTAAGTTATAAGTGCTGTAAATATTCCGATAAAAGATCAGCAAGCATGAAATCACACAAAACTATCATTAGAATCTCTTTCAAGGATCAAGATCCGGTTTAATGTATTTGGGTACACAAAGAAAAGATACCGCTTCCCACTGCTAACAAAAAGCACCGTAGCCTTTGCAGTTACAGAGCAGTTATACCCAGATGAGGAATAATATGACTGCTATCTCTGAATATTTGTAAAGCAGCGAGAGCCATGCATGCTCTTTTATTCCCTGGAATGTCTGCTGGGCTCAGCAAATGCCAAATAACGCTGTTAGTTACTGTATGAGGTTTCATAGCATGCATTTGAGAGTTGATAATGATATATCTATTGCAGAGAAGGAATACTGTAGGCCACTATTTATGACAGTTAATCTTGCTTCCAAATAGAGTTTCCGTGCTCACTGTCCTGCTTAGGGGCTGAGGGAGTACTGAGCATCTGTTTGGTATTTTCTGTAGTTTGTTATTTTAGAACAGATCATGTAGGATTCTGTAATTACTTGGCTATCAATTTTTCTTGACACAGAAGTGTGAAAGGCTGCTGCTGTACCTCTACTGTCATGAAATGAGTCTTGCTTTTCAAGATCCAGTTCCTCCCACAGTATGTACCTCACTTCCTTCCATTTTATGTTAGTAGCATAACTGGCATGTTTCTAATGGATTTTTTATGTCCCATCACGGTCCATTATCAGAAGTTAAGGTTCCCATACATTGAGCATATTAAACATGTTTAATTTTATTAAAACTGTCTGAAGGGGAGTTAAAAGATGAAGCATTGGGTTGGAAGGGGATTTGCTAGTAAAATTCCCCAATAACTGATTTTGCTTAATACTTCAAAAATAGACAGAGAAAGTAAGTTCTAACACTGTCTGCTGACTTCATAATGCTGAGTAATACCACTAAAAAGGTAAATTGGGATATGTTTGGGTTTTTTAAAAATTACCTGATTTTGAGATTTAAGAGTACTCTGTAGTACTAATATGAAATTGAATTTCTTATTATTAGCTTGAAGTTTATTAGTTTAAAATGGTAAACAATACCTGGGTGCATTAGAAGTCCAAGGATACACAGAAGAGTTACCAGCGTGATCAGATGAAAAGTACCTCTCATGTTCTTCAAGACAAGTCAATGGGAAAAGAATTCATGAATAAGTAATATGCTCCTATGCACCCTTTTTATTCCATTTGAATAAGAATTCTTCTTTTGAAGAACATTTCATAGAATTCAATAATAAAAGAGGGCACAAGAGATTAATTGATTAATCATATGATGGTCATGTATTACTAAATTCAGGTATTATAGCATTTCTCTTAAAGTGTGAATCTAGTTAGAAAGAAAGTATAAAAATATTATCATTGGATTTCATATCTTATTTTCTAATTTCTAATTCTTTCTAAAGAAAGAATAAATCTTAATTCTACAACCACAGGTTTGAGATGCCAAAATCATTGATAACTCTGACATTTTCCACTGTTTCCAAGGTCATACTCCATGACCAAAATTCCTTTTGAGCAACCCATGTACTATCTCCATTTGAGTGGGTTGCCAAAGTTATCATATTGTGGTCTTGAGAGTGAAATTGAATACATGGCTCATTTGATTCCATCCAAAAATAATGTCTAAATTGTTTGCTCTATCGTATGTAGTCAATGTAGGTGGGGTTTTTATTTGTTTTTCTTTTATTTTAAAATAAGCATTGGGAGGAGTATATTTTAGCTAGCAAAACTAGCATACATCACTTATTCCAGAAACTGTCTGCATGTATGTTAAAAGTACAGTTCTTACATCTTAGAATCGTACTTTGAAGATGAGACTAAATCTTGCCCTCTCCCTCAGAGCTAAAGGTTTGTACAACACTAAGTGATGAACATGACTGCATTCAGTAAAAAAAAATTATTCTCCATGTAGGTTCCTGATTACTACAAAATAATCAAAAAGCCTATGGACTTGTCAACCATCAAGAAAAGACTTGAAGAGACCAATTCATTCTACACAAAGCCGGAAGATTTTGTGGCTGATTTCAGACTGATCTTCCAAAACTGTGCTGAATTTAATGAGGTTAGAAATGTAGATACTTTATCTGATTTTGTAGGCTTAGTTGCTTTCAGGAAAAATGTAGTGGAGGTAGAACTTACAACACAGGAATTTATTGTATTAAACTTATTTTGATGATGAGACTGCAGTGAAAACATAGATCACATTTGAAACTACTGTGGTGTTAGATGACTGTGAAGTGTAGATCCTTCCATAGAAGGAAGGAGGATTGTAACAAACATGCCAGCTGAATGGCAGGACAGCAGGTAAAGAATAGGACAATTGTTTATCAATTGTGAGCATTTGATTTAAAAATTGGGTTTAATCCCCCTTGCCTCAAATCTTAGATTCAGTGGAATTTTCATTCTGGGAGGTCTGTACTCACCCTTATGATTTCTAGTTGCATGGTGAGTGATTGTTGTTATCCCTCACAGCACTTAAGGGAACACTGCTGAAAAAGGGATGCAGGTAGTGCGCGGACCACGAAATGAGAGAGAATTACACTGGGAATAAAGACGTCTCTAAGTGGCCTCAATGGGGTTCTCATCCAGTCACCCTTGATAGCTGGGAATACTTCCTGCCATGGTGACCTCTGCTTCAGGAAACCGATCAGCCATGGTGGCTATGACTGGCTTTGGGACTGCCTAGTCTTCCAGGTTACAATCATCATCTATCCTAGTTTCACCTTAATTAAAAAAGGTCTATAAGCTAGAGAAATTCTAGCGTTTCAAGCAGTTGTTCCAAAACATGTTTAACATCCTACAGGCTACTTATATATTTCACAGCATAACCCAACTTTTTTGTGTCAGGATTTAAGAGGTTTTAGAATCTCTTTATATAGCTTTCAGAACCCAGGCAGTATGGCTTTTGCAGTTGGCTTCTGTGATAATCCATCAGAGAAAAAAGTCATTGGGAGTGTTGGCCAAAAGATCTATCCTTGCCCTCTGTTTTGCAGGCTTGTGGTCTTTGGGACCATGTGTTCCACAGGTGCCGTTCTTACTGCTGATTGTTTGGGGGTTTTTTTGTAGTTTGTAAGAGCACCTAAAAGACCTAATGTGATTTAAGTATAAAGCTGTTTCGTGATGCATTGATGTTGTTAATTCACCCAACAGCCTGATTCAGAAGTGGCCGATGCCGGCATGAAACTTGAAGCGTACTTTGAAGAACTTCTGAGCAACCTTTATCCTGAGAGAAAGTTCCCTGTACAACCCAACTGCCAGAGTGAAAAAGATAATCCAGAACTTACTGATGAGTCAGATGATGACTTTGTACAGCCCCGGAAAAAACGCCTCAAAGGAGAAGACCGTCAGTTGCTTAAATGAGCTGCATGTGTTACAATGGAACGTTTTTTAAAAACTAAGAATATTTATCACTGTTAGTTGCAAAAAGGGGAAAAATCATGACTGCTTTGACTTGTAGGTTTGTGGATATTTGCTAGACTTTCTACCCCTTGTCTGAAACACAAATCTAATGGAGATCAAGGCATATGGAGAGCTTCTCTGAAGTTCCAAACTTTCATTGTACTTCTGGAGCAGCACAGAAATTGCCATTTGCGTGGGGTGACAGCTGTTTAACTTTACTTTGAGGAAGAAAAGAAGTTTGTATAGAATTGAACTTTAAAACATTACATGGGTTCAACATGTGGCTTCCTGAGTTTGAAGAAAATGTGATCTCACCAGACTTTTAATTTTACCAAAGGCATGTGGCTGGCCATGATTTGATTTCTTTGTACTGTATTTAACACAAGCCATGAAAACAGATGGTGTAATATTATTGTCCTGCAATACTGACTGGTACAATTAAAGTGTAGTTGCCCCCAAAGAAGTTGCTGGTAATTTTAAAATGTAAGGGAGAGTGTATTAAAAATAACTTAAAAAAAAAACAACAACCCAACCAAAAACAAAAAAGGAATTTGAGAGTTTTTAATGGAGGAAGTTAAAGACAGAATACTTTGGTTTGTGCCATTTTTCTCACCGCCAGCAAGAAACAGTGGTATTCCTGTACTATTTTGTTTAACAGGTGTCTCAAGTTTGATGTACCTCTGTTTAATGGAGTTGATGACAACGTCTCAAGGGGAAAAATGTTTGCTTGCAACTACCACTCAGTCTTTGTGTGTGTTTAGAGAGGGGATAGAGTATCCCTTCTGTCCACAAGCAGCTCTTGTTGTTTTTCCAAATTTCTAAATATATTGTTGTCAGAATGCAACCGGTATTGTTATTCACTTGGAAGTACACAAGTTTGAAGAAGTGGAGGAAAAAAGAAAAGATATTGCTCTTCAACCCTTCATCTGCCCCTGTTAAAATCACCAGAAGGTGAGGACAGATTACGTTTTTTGTTCTGTCGACTTTCCAGAAGCACTGACAACAATATAGATGGTTGTTTCTGCCCTCAAAGATTGCAAAGTTAGAGAAGTATTTGTCTATGGTTGCTGGAGCTGTTGGTTTACACTCTTCATCTATGTCACCTTAAATGAAAACCGAGGTTTTGGGTGAGCAGGCAGTCTTTTGTATTAATTGAGCTCTGACTGTGCCAGAATTTTGCAGAGGGAATTGTGAAGACGTGCGAGTGTACGCAGGCCTGCTTTTGACTTGCTTTGTAGCACTGATGTGGTGCTGTGGATAGATCATTGAAGAGACTAGATACAAGTGCTGCTTGTGCCTCCCTGCTGTGTACATATGCACTCAGAAAAAGGCCCTTTTTTTGCCTCTCACCAGATGAGATACTACCCACCTGTCTTTGTCATAGGGTGGTACTGCCCACTTAAATGTAGCGGACACTTCAAAAGAACACTCAGTTCTGTTTGCAGCAGGCCTTTGACATAGCTTTTGAAATGCCATGGTCACGCAGTTGATTTTTAAGCTGCCCAGAGTAATGCATTTATTTTCCCTTTTTCCTTATTTTCTTTTTTGTTTTGTTGTGGGGTTGGGGGGAGGGGTTGTTTGGGGTTTTGTGCAAAGTTTTTATCACCTGAAGAGAGTTGCTTGTAGCAGGAGTTTTCCTATCCCAGAGTACCAGAAAAAAAGGAAGAGAGGTGAAGGAGCAGAACAAGATGGTGAGGGAGACCATTCTAACAAAACGGGTGTGATCAGTGCACACTACAGTAGCACAGACTGAAGAAATAAGAGGCACTGCCATTGCAACATTTGAAGTCTTAAAGATCTAGCAATGTCTAGAAGTCCTAGATACCTTGTCACCAAGTTTAACAGTGCTTCCAGAGGAAGGTGCTCTGTGGTTCTCCAGACCGTAAGTTGCAAGCACAGATTTATTAGGAGGCTTAGTGCATTTAGAGGTGAAGTTGAACACCTATACATCTTCAGACTAAAGTTGTTCTCCCAGTGTAAAATACTGGGGAGAGGAGTGTGTCCAGTTACTTATCTGTCTGCTGTAAACTGTTTGAAAATGTCTCTGTTTAAACAATCCACTGGAAAAATCTGACTCAACTTTGATTTTGTGGTCTTGAATGTCACCCTAAGAATCTTAAGAAATTGTCACTCCAATTAGGTTTGAGGTGTTAAATTTAACTACTTTAATGCACATGGTATTTGCACAAATAGTTGAGGAATGCTGTTTTATTTATAAAGGGAAGTACTATATTCTTTCAAGCTGCTATGGCAAAGACCATATCTACTTTGTGTATTTTCCCCCCTTTGCCTCAACCCACGGAGTGGTGGCTGGTTTGGGGGGTGGGGGGGTGTGTACACTAACAGCAAAGAGTCTTCATCTCACTTCACAGGACAGGCACAAAGCATCTATTTATTGAATGATAAGAAAGGGAACGTCCTTGAGAAATTTGCCATTTGTCTATACAAATCATAGCTCTTACACTGTTCAGTTGCAGTTTTTAATAATGGAAATGATATGGAGAAACAATCAACATCAAATGCAGCTCACAGGAAATGACAGATTCCAAAGGTTTATTTTTCTTTCTTACCCAATCCAACATCAAACACTTGCTTTCATTTTACTTGCTAAAAAGGGGAGAAAAAAAAAGTACATAAAATTAATAAAAGGCACATGAAAACCAACAGAAATGGATACAGGGGAAAATAATATGCATTTGGATATGTCCAAAAGGTCTTGCCTCTGACAGGCAATCCCCATGACTGCTTTGAGAGTGCACTGATGCTGTCCTAATAAACTGAAATGAGTAGATATGCTTTTTAAATGCATTGTCTAGATTTCACAAAAAGTTACTTGCATATTCTTTATTTAGTTGGTTCATTTAGACCTAGCTGTAAGGAGCACAGCTATTGCCTGGAGCATTAGAACTAAATGTTGCCATGTTAAAAGAGCTTTTATGTCATGTATTTAAATTCTTGCATGGATTGGATGACTGTACTGTCTGAGAGCCTCGGACAATATGTTCAACAGTCATGATTCAGCAATCCCTGAATGACTATGTACACAAATGTAATCTCTGAAATGACCACGAGATAAGAGTTAGCAAGTTGAATTGTAGATCTAATGGTGGCTTCTCCAACTACACCGCTAGTTCTGCAGAGTTTTGTTTTTCTGTCCTTTTGACTTGTGCATGTAAAGGCCAGCAGCTGGAGCTTATAACTCTTACTTGTAGCAAGGAGGATAATAATGCTATTGAGTTAAGTCCCCAGGAAAAGGGAGGGACCCCATTAAGGAATCATTACACTCCCATTTTCTTGACCACTGTTAGCCAAAGTTAATCCAACTGTAGCTGAATCAGAGTTTTCCTTTTAAGTCTAAAGCAGTTTCAGTGAAGTGTTTTGCTTAGTAATTGTTGTAAATCCAACCATTTGAAGGCCTAAGTGGCTCTCTGGCCTCTGTGCAGGGGATTGAACTTCACCGACAAGGGAAGGTTAAGTTGCTTTGTCCACTTCCTTATTAAACATTGGTTATTTTTTTTCCCCAGTCTTTTACAGAATATCACATAGCTATTTTAAATGGCATAAAGACATAAGCATTTAAAGAAGCAGGTAATGATTAATATGTTGCTTTTCTGAAAACCCTAGGGTTAACTGTTCCATGCACCTTGTGGAAACTTTAAATGATGTGACCCAATGAAGTGTGTGTGTTTGTGTCTATATGTATGTAATATGTGTGTGTTTGTATATATGGTTTTTTTAAAGTCTGGTTCTGAAGCCCACCTAAACCAGTTTGATCAAACATCTGTCTTGCTCTAGGCTGCTAAAGAATGTGGATTATTTGAGCCTATGATCTTCTGGTTTATACAGGTAAGACTGCAGAATAATAGGCAGGGTGATGTGACATGAGAAGTACCATGCTGGTATAGCTGAATCGACTAGAATCACAGAACTGCTCACCACCTCCTGTAATTAAACTAGCGCAACTTGGGCATGGGAGAATGTCTGAATTTGAACTGCCCCCTTAATCTTTGTGCTTAGTGTTTTGGCTGATTGCTTATAGGAAACACTAGCCACAGTGGCTTAGCTAGCAGGCTGATGCATTTGGGGCTTTTGACTTGAATTTGATGGAGAAAAGGCTTTAGTAGTTCAAGGTATTACTTGTATCTGCTGTCCTCTCGCCTTACAGCACAGGCAGAACAGAATATGTGCCTGTGAAGCAGCAACTTCAAGTCAGGACTGGAGACAGCAGTAAAGAGGGGCTTGCGCTAGCTGAAGCTAACGTGCTGGCATGAGGGAGCTGGGGTTGGGGCAGGCCTTCTCCTTTGTTCTTTTATGAGAAATGAGCTTTAGGCAACTGCGATGACAGTGCTTTAAGCTGCTGCAACAGCGCATTCCTGTGCTTGCCTGTCAGGTGTTCTTTGGGGTTATGAACCCTTGGGAGGATTTGGTTTGGGTTCTGGCTGAATCATAACCTCCTAGTTTCTAAAGAGCATTTAGATACCCAAGAGCGGTAACACAAACCTGCAGTGCCCTGCCTTTGGTCTCGATGGGCAGCGTGAACGCAGAGATGGCACACACGAAGCACACAGATGAGAAAAGGCACAGGGCCCCAAGGAAAGAAGCACTCATAAGAACCTGCAGGGAAATGAACAGTTCAACCATCAGCTCAGTGTATGGGGTGGCTGGCAGTTAATTAGTCATTAAAGAGTGGACAAAGGGTCACAAACACCTGTGAGCCTCAACAGTAGAAAATTGCGTATCTATGAGTTTTCAGAAAGTAACTTACTAGCAAGCCTAAGCTCTGGGAAGGGAATTTTGCAGATCTGCTTCTGGCAAAGACCACATAAGTACAAGTACTCTGTATAAAACATCAGATAAAGAACTAATGACTTGGAGAGGGAACTGAATACTTTTTTTTTTTTTTTTTTTTGTTTTTGGTGAACTTCAGGGACATTTCTCTGTATGTTTGATAGCAATGATCAGCACAGTGTTTACCAACATTAGCAAGCGTGCTCTTACTTGTGATATAAATGGGGCCACCATAGCTCCAACACGGCACAATGACCCACTTGTTCCCATCCCCAGGGCTCGCATTGTGGTGGGATAAACCTAAAACAGACCAGAAAGAAATCGGATTAATGCAACAATGATCTGTGATATGTGTTTTGTTTTTTTTTTTTTTAAATTATTATTTTTCTTCAGAGACACCCATTATATTATCAAGGGCAGCTAGTGGGCTAAGATATAAAAAGAAAGAAAGGCTCCTCTGGGTCTCTTTTGTGCCATTACAAATCTGCCACTTTTTGCCCCAAGTAAAGTTTTAGGACAAGTCAGTCAAAGCTGGATGTGATTCCCCTGCTGTTTGCTCCCTGTCCTGTGTCTGTTCCCCCCCACCACCGACCTTTCTCCCAGTTGGGCTGGGCAGCGCACATCAAAGTCACAGAAGATAGGCTGGGTGCTAAAGGAAGAATTCAATTTATATTACCAGGCCCTGTATCTGGGAAGCAGGAAGAAAGGATATTGTCTGCAGCCTTCAAGACTGCCTATTTATTTGTATCAACAGCACTTTTGTTTAGGAGGAAAAACAGATCCCAATAAGAAACCTCCAGGCTTAGAAGAATGTCTTTTTCATGTCTCCCAAAAACCTGTGCCAATAAAACACTTAAGAATGTGTTTTGCTTAACTTTAGTTAAGTCCTGTTAATATCAATAGATTTTAGCAAGTACACCCCTGTAAGCCTTTGTTTAAATACTTTAACTGGGCCAAGCCAATGGAGGTAATTCAAGAATAGTCCAGGCATGTGGCCCGAAAGGGGATTTCCAAGTTTGGTTTTGGTCATTGATTAAATTCTGAGTAGTATTGGTTTATGATATGGCTGTTGCAGCAATGGTCTTTACATCAACAGCATCCGGTCCAGGACTATTAGAAAGATGGTATTTATTCAAGCCTGGTGCGTGCTTAAATAATATAGTGTACTATTAAAAGAAGTATCAGGCCAACCCAGGGAGCTACTTCAGTTTGCTTTTTATCACTTTACTCAATCTGAAGGGTAATACATTTAACTCTACACCATTGTTTAAAAAAAGAACAAAAAAAACACCCAACAATGCATACTTCACTCCCAGAACTCACAGCTCCAAAGTTTTATGAAGGACAAGCTCTCTGAAGGATTAAAACTATTTACAGACAAAACACAGTAATTTCCATTAAGTAAGTGAATAAATCATATATTTATAACATATACTACCTTATACTATGACATCAGTCCCTTAAGTAAGTGCTGGAAAAAGTTCCTTTCAGTGGTAGTCTATTTTCTAACTTTGCAGGGGTTGGTGAGAGGAAAGATTGTGGGGTTTGGAAGATAGTGGTACACAACATCCTCAAAAAATAACATTTTGTAGTAGCTGACCAAGAGGTAGCTCAGTAGGGCATTCCTCTTCCACCTCCTTTTGTCATCTCTCCAACTAATTATCCGATTTCTTCTCTGATCTTGCATACGAAAACAGCATGGCAAGGAAGCCAGGGACATTTTGTTCAAGAAAGATGACTCTAAAATAAATACGGCAGCATTGCTAGGTATAGGCAAACGGGCTTTCATGCCCCAGAGCAGCTTAACATACTTTCAGAAGGACCTACCTCTGCTGTGTAAATGTAGATGGTGTTGAAGTTTGCTGAAACCAAGGCACGCAGCATGAAGAGAAACCCAATCACGCCTGTGCTAGAGAGAGAGCCATGTGGAGCAGAGTTAGTATCACTGAGCCCTGATCAGCAGAGACACAGCCTAATATATTCACTGTGCTAGGGCTTTTACCAACTTACTATAAGGGAAAGCATAAGGAAAAGATGGTTGCTGACAAGTGTAATCTTTCTCTGGTCCAGTGACAAGACGTGTTTGACAAGGGGCTATTATTTCACGTTAGGTTTCCTTTAGGCCGGTGTTAGAGGCTGGAGGGAATTATCTGAACAGGACTGTACTGGCTCAGCTGGTGCCTTCAGCGTTACGGTCAAGTCTGACTTCCAGCCTAGCCCTCGCTTTCTGGTCCCCTGTAAAAAAAACTGTTGCAGGCAAATATGATGGCCAGGCTCAGTTTCAGGGAAAACTGAAAATAGTAATAATAGCAGTACAGAGGCCAATGCCGTACTGAACGACTGTAAGCTTCCTGGTAGGGCCTTATTTAGTTTAACGCCTATTTGCAGCCTCCCACTCCAGCTCCCAAGTATTTAGCCAGCCGCCAGGGCCAGTGGCCCACGGAGCAGGCGGCAGGGGGACACCACTGGCGACCAGCCATCAGGCTACCAGCCAGTTCAGAGGAATCTTCAGCTTGAAACCACCCTGATTTTCAGTAACCATTAAGCTCTGCCAGCTTGAGAGGGGTCTTTCTTACACATCCTCGCAAATCAACCTGATAATTACAGCACTCGTGGCACCGTTTCTCTTGATGCCTTGAGCTCCTCTTGAAGTGCCCACAGCTTTCCCAGGAAGAGGAGAGAACCAGTCAGAGGGTTTTTTCGGATGTACAAGAATTACTGGTGACCTGAGAATACTCTAGGTACTGCCCTCGGCACTGCACACCCCCCAACAAGACCCACGTGCTGATCCAGACTACCTCGAGGTGCAGATATTAAGGAGAAGAAAGAATAGGGCCGTACATCCCATGGTGATACACAGGCTTAGTCGTCTTCCAAGGAAATTGATGCCGAGAATGTTCAAAGGATTTACTGGAGATAAAAAGGAAAACGTACAACGTTAGAGGACCTAACTGCAACGATTGTCTGTCTTGACAGACCTTATGCAGTGTGCCTCAAAAATACCTCTCTGCAGGCCCAGCACCTACGAAATGCTCTATAAAACGCACAAATGCTGTAATTCTCTTCCTGTAGCCAAACCCTGTAATTTGCCCCTACGCCCTTTTTTTGTTTGTCCTTCCCCTCAGAAGCTGGAGCCTGTCCTTCCCGGAAATTTCCCTGCTGTACTACGGCAGGACACCAACGCCTGTCCTGAGCCATGCAAGGAAGGCACCCGCTGGGTGAGCACTGCAGGCCTGGGTGGTTTTGCCCCCTCCGGCCACAGCCCAGCCAAACACCAGGGCCCGGCGTCTGCCCCGTTGAGTCCCCCCATGAGCCGGGAGCCAAGCAGACCCCTGAGCGCACCCCTGGACTGGTGCAGGATCCAACAACCGGTCGCTTTGTAGCTCAGTTGCTGAGATGTGAACCAGGGAAAACGTTTCACCTCCCAGGGGTGTTGCAATACTAGACCCACGCGCAGTGCCAGGTTCTTTCACTCCCAGGCAGGCTGCACCGGGAAGCATTTTCGTTAGCTGCAGCTCCCCTGGGCACGTACCTGTCCTTCACCGTAGTCCTCAGCACAGGACCTGCTCCTGAGGCCGCCATCTCTTGGAAAATAGCGCACTTGTGTGGTGTGTTCAACTACATCAATCTGACTATTTGCAATCCTTGCTTGTTTATGACTTACTTTCCAAAAACTACACGTCTGGGAATTTGGGAAGCCAGGCTCAGTTCTGGGTAAGTTAGGAGCAATTTCCCCTGGAGTTTAACCAAGACCGTTAGTATGTACTAACTGCAAAGGAGGTCCTTGGCTCTGCTGTTGGAAGGACCCATGCTGTCATCAGAAGCTGAATTATTCACCTGGGGAGCAATGCCCTACCTCGCCACCAGCTCATGTCTTGTGCCCTGGACCTGCATTTGAAGAGCCTGCGCCTGGCACTTGCCAGCAACACTGAGGACATTTGGACCCCTGGCACATCACGAAGCGCATGCACAGCTAAAAGCTTTGCAGGGAGTATTGGCTGGCTGCAAGAAGGGGAAGGCAGGGCAGGGAGGGGAGAAGCGGTTACGTGCGATCTCCCCGACGGTGCTGATGATCGTGGTCTGGTAGGCGGCGGGCCCAAACAAGCGGCAGTGGCAGGGGCTGCGGCTCTCCTCGGAGTCATCGCCGGAGTCCTGCGCCGGTGGGGCCGCGGAGCCGCAGACGAGGTCCCGCTCCAGTAACTCGGTGCTGGCCAAGATGACGCCGTAATAAGCAAACGCTATGCCAAGCCTGTGGGGGGAAACGCTGCAGTGAGCGGCAGCAAGGACGGAGAAAGTGAGGAAACTGAAATGCAGCAGGTTTGGGGTGCGCTGGGACCCCCGCTGTGTGCACCAGCTCTGCGTGATGGACGCCCTTAGCCTGAGCCTAGCAGGGACCCGGGTACCCACCAGGTCACTGGTCACCCCACTACCACCTATGTCCGTGCACCCCTCTTCCTCGGGGGACCCCACCTCAGCTCTTAGTTTGTCTTTTTGCTTGTCCCTTAGTGCTGGTTCTCGCTCTGCAGCAGGGGAGAGCGTGCCCCTTCCCTCAAGCAGGGCTGCAAGTGGCGACATTTCCAAACCACCCCTTCCCCGTGGACCGGGGATTCTCGACACCAGGCCCCGATGCTTGCAGCTTTCACGAAGCAACTGTCCAGATTTTTTTCAGTCCTTATCCTTTCTGCCCAGGGATTTTCGAAAGGAGTTTTCATTAACTGGCTGGAGAGGCTCACGTCGCACCCTGGCTGGCTGTCCAGAGCACAGCGTTGGTGATGGCAGCCTGGCTGTGTCATTATCAAGTAATTCAGCACACGCCTAATCATAAGCAGGCCGGGAAGTAATTTTCACTTTTTCATCCCCCCTGGCAGTTTCAGAAACGAGCAGCAGAATCTGGGCTAGGAAACGAGCTGCCTGGGGAGGTGGGGGATGCTTAGGGCACAGGGGGGTGAGAATGCAAACCCGAGAGCAGGCCAGCGACTCCTGGGAGGACTGAGGGAGAAAGGAGGATTAAAAAACAAAAAGAAAGATATTTCATAAAACATTAAAAATTCAAGGCCTGACTCGCCTAGCAACATTTTGGGTCAATGAGTTCCCACGGAGCCATTATTTATACATTTCCATTCCAGACAGCAAAGTCAATGAAACTTATATTACCTTTGCATACAGCTACCAGGAACATTGCGTATGAAACCTGTCTCTCTTCAATCTTAATTTTCCCTGGCCAGTGGCACTGGTAACCATTAATGAGTTTCTGTTGGAGCCCTATTTCACTGATATATTGGCTGGCCTGCAAAGGTGACGCATTTCTCCTCCTCGCTGGAAGACCAAGTCTACACCAAGAAGGGTAGCGGAGTCGTGGGCCCATCGCTGGTGCGCGCTGCAGGCAGGGCTCTCGCCTGGCTCCCACCCCACGTCCCCTGAGCTGCCCTGTCCCGAGGAAGGACTCACGGTGCCCTGCACCATCCTGGATGTCCAGCCTTTTTCTGCCTACGTTAACGCCGACCGACGCAGGGTGCCTGAGGCATGGTCTGAGATCAGGACAAGCAGACCGTGCCCCATGCCCACATACTGCCCCTCCAGCTGCCAAGGATCTGCAGCCACCTCCTGAGGCAGAAGTGCTGCCTTGTAATGGCAAAGTCAACGGGAGACTTCTGCTCTCTGCACACATTCAACTGAGAGAATGAGGTGATAGGCAAGAGGAAAAAAAAAAAAAAAGCTTTTTTTTTACCATATGATCCATATCTGCAAAGTGGTTCTGAAGTATTTGGGGTGGATGAGGTCCTTGAATCTTCCTCTCCTTTCCTGCAAATTGTTTGAGAGAAATAAAAGGTTTCAAAAAGGCATCTTTTGTACAGGACCCAGTGTTCTGCAGCAGCAGCTGGCACCCCAGCCCGCCCTGCCCTCACCCCAGGCTGCCGATGACAGACAGACAGACTGACAGATGGTGCAACACAGCACCCCATCAGCCCTCCGGAGAGGAAAGCCCCTCTTCCCAAAGGATGCCCACAAGAGGACGTGCTGCAAAGGATGGAGGGGAGGAGAAGAGAACACCCCGAGCCCTCCCAGCCCACACATGACCTCCCGGCTCCCTGTAATTTGGCCCCAGCATGAACATCATGGTGCTGGAGGGGGACTTGGTGGCTGCTGGGGGGACCAGCACTGCCAGAGCTGCTGGCAGCTCCCATTGCCCACGTGCTGGGGAGAGAGGACCAGCATCTGCTGCTCTGCCTGTGAAGCAAGTTTGTGGCCACATACGTCTTGCCAGGAGGCCTGAAATGCCAGCGAGCAGAGAGGCGAGCAGGCACCAGGGGGCCCTGCCTGCCCCACTGCTCCCCAAGAGCCAGCAGCTGCCCCAGCATCCCACTGCTGAGGGGACACGAGTTCACATGGACGGTTTGGGTTGCCTTTATTTTTATTTTCCTCATCATTGGTTAAGCCTGAGAGGGTGCACAACTAACAAAAACCCTTCCCACAGCCAATGCGGGTCCATTACATAAATTCAATTAAACTACAGGGAAGCTTTAATCCTAATTAATTCCAATACAATAGCACCATCTTGCATGAATTGCTAAGGACAATGCTTGGTGCCTGTGGGATTAAATAAGCAGCAAAGAGTTCCAGGAAAGGGACTTAAAAGAGCTGGATAATAGTTTTAAAGCCCTGGACAATAGTTTCACCCAATCTTCCTCTCTTGGGGAAAGGAGCCACCTGAATAAGTCCTCCCACCCTGCAGCCAGCAGGGCCTAAACTGGGGGTAAGGGGGGAGCAGCCTGGCCCTCAGCTCCTCTCCTGCCCCACCTGCAACACCCACACATGCTTTTGGGAGGCAGAAAGAGGCAGAGTGAGATGTGCTTGGTGGTCCCGCTCCCTCCCCAACCCCCTGATGCCGCAGCCCTGCCTGGGACGGAGGGGCCCGGCAGCGCCGGGGTTTGGTTTACCTTGGCGGGCTCCCTCAGCACCCCCTCGGGCATCACCGCCCCGTTCATCTCGGCTATCCTCTGCAGCGTGGCCAGGGCAGCCGCCACGTTTCCCGTGGAGATGTTGTACCGCGCTGACTCTGGGATGAACTGAAAGCGGAGCGGTGTCAGAAAGGCTTTCTGCGCCTCCCTGTCCACGCAAACCCTACTCACAGCTTCCCGTCGTGCCCAGGAGCCCGGCCAGGTTAGCACAGGGCACTGCCTGAGCTGGAGCAGCTTTTTGGCTGTTCTCCTCCCTAGCCATGCCCTGGGGCACCCCTGCATGTCCCAGCTCCCCGTACCCCATGTCGGGGGGCTCACCCTGCCCAACAAACCCATTTCTTGGTCCAGCTCCCAGGGGTCGGCTACTGAGCCGTCTGTGGCAAGTACTCATGAGAGGTGGAAGCCAAAGACACAGGTTCAACAAAATCAACCCTTAATTAGTTGAAATTCTAAAAAGGGATGAGGCACGTGTCACTTAAGCAAAAGTCTTGGGAGACTTAACAAGGCCATTGAAAAAAAAGGAAGGCATGGATGAACTTTAGGAGCAAACTCACAAATCATCAGCATTTGCAATGTTCACCCACACCTGTGCTCTTTCCAAAATAAAATCACTTTTCATTAAATGATGGCTCTATTAAATTATAAACAATTACATCTTTTTCACTGAAATATGAATTAAAGACTCCTTTCTTTTAAAGGTATGTATGCTGACTGTGTCTTTTTTTTCTTCTGGACTAAAAACTTGTGCTACCCATTTTTTTCTGGCAAAAATGACCAGGGAAACCAAACGTCAAAGTTAGTTATACAAGTGGATGTTCACAGCAGCCTTGGATTTGACTGCCCAGGTAGCACCCCAAATGGATTTGTGCATTCACTCAGCTGCAGGAAGAGCTTTCGCATCTGCATGGCTTGCACTCGCCACAGCTTAGCACTGCAGTGCCCATAAGCACTGTAATAGGGATTTTCCACATCACTCTCCACAAATAAGATGACCCTCATGTCCAAGACTGATATTTCTGAAGCATGAGCAAACCTGGGGAAGCAGCAGTTGACCCTGACACCCATTTGCTTTGTGAACATTATATTGAGGCTTCTTTCCTCAGCCCTAGCAAATGTAAAGACTGAAGAGGGTACGCTGTGGCCAGCACTAGACCGAAGATATTTTACTTGTGATTTTTTCTATACCCTGCCTAGCCTGTCTTCCTCTTGATGCCTGGCCAATCACCATGGTCCCTGGGGTGCTGGAGGGATACAGCAGGGCAGCAAAGCCAGAGGCTTTGCAAAAGCAAAGCAAAGCCAAGCCATCTCCCGCAGGGTGACATCTCCCCAGCAGCTGGTCTGCAGCCCCCCCAGGCCATCAGGACCTTCCCAAGCCCCCTGGGTGACAGGGCTGTGATGGTGAAAGGAAGACACAAGGACAGCCCCAGGCTTGCAGGGGGTGGAGGGCAATGCCTCTTGGTGCCTGGAGAGATGCCAGGTCCGTGGCGGTGCGGCGGGGAGGGGGGAGACGAGCTCTTCCTACCTTGAACACCAGGATGAGAAGGATCCCGGGGATGGAGGCAATTCTGATCAGCCACCGCCAGCCGATGGTTGGGTTCACCACTGATGCCAGGCCAATGATTAGCAAGGATCCTGCCAACCAAAACACCTTTCCGAGGGAAAGGAAGGGGTTAAAACATGAACACATGGCAACAATTTGTTTATTTTCTCCCCTTCTGGTCTGGTTCCATGGATAGGTGGAGATCTGTGCTGGGGAGCACTGTGGTTCAAACTGAGCCATCCCATGGGTGTCTGAAAAGCTGAGCTTGGGTTGAAGGAAAGAGGGAAAGACAGACAAGGATTTGGGGAGGGACGGCTGAAGATAGTCTTAATTAGCTCCACATGAAAACAGATAACTTGCTGTGGCTACCATTGTACTTAAAGCCACTTCTTTTGTCCTTCCAGTCTCTTCTCTGCTAATGCTCATGCCCATGAATTTTCCTCTTGTCTAAATCTCTGCAGGGGAGCACCAGATTTACAAGCACCGAAGGCAAAAACGGGCCAGATTTCCACTGCTGGAAGTTGGTGGATCTCCAGTAGAGTCAGTGCCAAGTTATACCAATGGAGAATCTGGCCCCTCGATCTCCAAGTACATTCCTCCCCAAAGTTCACTTGTTGCCATTAGGGGCCGCATCCCTTTCCAGGGGACCACCCAAGGGAGCTCAGCCAACACAAAGCACAAACAAATATATAAAAGCTGCAGCAAGTTTATGAGTAATCTGTGGGCAGCAATAACAAATTTCTGGGGAGAATACAAGATCGTTCTTTTTTATAAACCTTCTTTGTGTTTCTGATGATACTTTGGTAATGAAGCCCTGGGATCAAACAGGCAGTAATGAAAAGCAAATTATCCCTGCCACAAAGACCATATACAAACACTTTTGGTTCAACAGTCAGATGAATTTGTGTGCTCAAGGAGGCCTCCGCAGATCATTTGCACATGCAGCAAGTGCCCATTGCAGAAGTAAGCAACAACCCGAGTCACGCTTGCTGTGGTCTTTGCCCAGCAAGCGGGCGCAACCCTCCCAGCACATCTCAGGCTGAATTTCGGACTATCTATGCTACCCTATCCTACACAAAGCTCTGTGCCATCCCTGAGCAGAGACAGGGAGACACCCAGATTAGGATCTCATCTGGGAATCACCTTATTAATACATTGTTATTAAACAAGTCCAAAGAGAGGAGGGATGAGCCCAGGCCCGGAGGGGGCCAGTGATGCTGCTAGCCCCAGGGCTGGCTGGAAAGGGTCATTGGCACTGGCCCCGTTAGAGCAGGCAGCACGGTTATTGATAGGGCATCCGAGAGGCTGAGTGCCAGCCGTCAATCGCAGTCCCCATGCGACGTTCGGAGCATCCAATTATTTGAGAAGATATTGCCTCTCTTCTGCAGGCAGCTGCCTGTGTACATCTTTAATAACACAGATGCCGTGCTCCGGGATGCAGGAGGCAGCACTCGCTTCAACCCAGATAAGTGTGAATAGTCTGGGAGAAAGGCTGACGTGCTGGAGACCCAGCTTCCAAACAGCAGTGGGACAAGTCTCCCAGGACTCAGGGCTAGAAGAAACAGTAACGTGCTCACTCTTACCTGAGATAAAGGCAACATGTATCCTCGGTATTTGGTGGGCAAAAATTCCGTTTTTATGATAAGCCTAGTGAAAAAGGGGGAAAAAAATGCGGAAATACAGCAACAATGAGAATTTCTATGCTAATCAAGTAGCAGTTCAGCTCAGCTCAGTCAGTGCTGGACGTTGCTGCCCGTAGGCAGAGTACCATTCCTCTTCCACCACTGAGCACCCTGAGACAGGGGATCCCTGCTCGATATGCCTTCCACTCAGGCAAGCCCAAATTACATGCAAGGGAGATACATGGCATGAATCCTTTCCAGGCCACGGCCGTAGGATACAGGCAGGTAAACACTGCAGTCTGTGCATCAGGAAACCTACGGGAAGGTCCTGTGGGTTGACTGAGGCATCAGCACAGGCATAGGCCTGGGCACAGGCATAGAGTGTGTTTGTAGAAATGAACAATTTTTAGTGAATCTTTTTTTTTTTGTTAAATAAAGAAAACAGTCTGTTCCACTTTTTATCAAACGGTTAGATAGCCCTTGGGGGAGGGCCTGGCACTGGCATCTCCCAAGCTCACAGGCATGACTTGTGCTTCCTCGGCTGGAAAGAGAGAGGGGTGGGGAGACATCCACGTTGGCTCCTTCTATCTCAGCTATTGAAGTGTTTTATAAAATGTGCGGTTTCCCTCCATCCTCATCAGGTTCATTAGCAGCCTCCATGGCCAGGCAATGGGGGCTCTCCCGTGAGGGAGGCAATGCCCGGAGCTTGGCAGATGCGTGACCCAGGCACAGGGTGCCTTCTCCCCCCAACAGCACCTATCTCCCTCCTGTCCTTCACTTCGGCAAAGGGTCAGCACAACCGGTTTGGGGCTTTCCTTTGTGGGCAGCAACCAGACTTTGAGGAACCATGGAAGATGCTGAAATGTTGCATTTGTTTCCCTGAGAGAGTCGAAAGAAATAATTTATTTTGCTAGGCTCCTAGTGAAGTGGTTGTTAATATTGTGGATTTCTCCCCCCTCCCTCCATGTCCCCCTTTCCGCCCCAACAGGGCAAAAAGTTTCATTTAAGTGGGTATGTTTTACATCAGTTCAAGAAGAATCTGCTAGTTAAGCAGAATTGTTGTGACTTTTTTTACGAGGAAGCAGCCTTTGCTCATCTGTTACCTGTCTAATTGTTTTTATAATATATGTTCTTAATAATCCCTCTGTCACTGGCTTAACGTAAACCAGCTGCCCCCTCTATTCCAGGGCTCGGGAGTCCTTGGGAACTGCAATTTAGGTTGATCGACTGGGATTCAGTAAAGTCACAGCACGGTGTTTTGTTTTAAGGCTCTGTGGAAATTTGCTCCCTTTTCCACTTCCAGCCCCCGAGGAGGCCCCTTCCCCTCCATCTCCTCCAGGTCACGGCGCAGCCACGGCTTATCAGGCTCAGCGCGAGGGAAACCAGGCACTCCGCCAGCGTCAGCCAAAACGACCTGAAGGGCTTTTCTTGCCTCGGGTCCACGGGTGCCTTCGCTAACCTCCCTGCAAAGGCCGCCTCGCCGCTGCCCGTGCCACCAGGCGCGGCCTTACCCTTGCGCGTGGCCCGACACGCCGCCTCCTACCATGGCCCGCAGGAACACGAACCAGATGTAGGATGGGGCAAACGAGGTCAGCAGGGAGAAATAGGCTGCCCAGAGGAACGAGAGCAGCAGAATCTGCAAAAGGGGAAAAATTAGAGTCACCAAACCACGGGCTCAGCCAGGCGCGTGGCTCCTGGGAGGCGTAGGAAAAGGACGTGCGGCCCCCGGCGCTCACTCACCTTCCAGCGGCCATACCTGTCGGCCAGGAGCCCGAGCACTACGCTGAAGACCATGTAGCCAAAAAACACCATCTAAGGGGAATTGAAGCACGGCTGTGGAGACCCCGCTCCCAGCAGCACCGGGCAGCTCTGCCCTTTGAACTGTGGGCGAGTCGAGTGTTTTCCGAACAGCAGGATGAACTGCAGCGCCCAGAACCGTGAGCGAGGCGCCTTTCAGGGGTTGACTTCCTCCATGTAGGCGCTCAGCGCTTCGACCCTCAAAGCTGGGGGTTGGATGGCAAGGACTTCAAAATAAGAATACGGAACTGGGGGCTTGTTTTGGCATTACAGCTCTGGGCACAGATGTGTGCTCACGTCAGCTCGCTTTCTGGTTTTCTACAGTTGCGGTGGTGTTCTTGCACCTGAGAGGAGGCCCTAGGAATTTATTTGATCCACTGGGAAATGTACTTTACAAAGCAAGCCCATCGTGGTGCCGCTGACAATGACCACGTAGTGGATGACCTGCATGAGGGGAACACAAAGTCACTCACCGTTGTCACTAAAGCCACCTGCCAGTCTTGAAGCTGCCACTCGCATCGGATGAGAGGGGACACAACGGCTATCAGCATGATCTCCATGGCTTCAGCCACCTTTGGGAACGAGTGTGCACGTTAGCAAGAAGGGAAGCCACAAGGAGCCCATGGGGGAAAGTCCCTCAGTCCTACCAAGCCTGCAGCCATGGCAGTCCCACCGTGTCAAAACAGCGCTGTGAAGCCATGGGGCCTCCACAGTGGTCTGAGCCCTGTGCCTGATCTGGAAGACGTGAGCGCTTGGAAACAGGGAGAGAAAGTGAGAAAGGTGCACCTAGAAAGCAGGTATCTGGCTACACTGTGTATCTAGGAAGGCTGGAAAGACTCAGCTTTTGCAGAGGACACTCTTGCCCAGCTGTGCTAGTGGAAGGTCTTCAACTATCTCTGGAAACCAAGCTGCTTGGTTAGGTACCCTGCTGTGAATTTGGGTATCTAACACAAAGATGACGTAAAACTGGTTTTGATTAAACACTTCATTGCTCCATTGGCTGTTTGTCCCAGCAGCTGGCTTCAGTTAAGAAATGAGCCTATCACACACAGCTAAAGGCTCTTACACCTCAGCTGCAGTGATCCTCATGGATATGGCCCCATCCCATCTTTACCCCAGTCTGGCCTCAGGCTTTTGTCCCAGTTCCCAAACCAGATACACCATTAACATAAGATCCTGCCAGTTAGGAAATTTTTCAGGGAGCCAAGGGTGAGAGGAGGGTAGCCTATCCATGCCAGATTGCACAGGGTTTGGGTGCCCTGGGGATGGCATGGAAAATGGAGTCAGGAGGCTGAACGTAACCCTCAGGCACTATCGAAGACGTGCCTCATCAGTGTTGCCCAATGGGACAGTGCTCCAGGGCAGGGGCCAGGCCAGGATGCTCTGGGCCAATCTGCTCAGCTTTGGCCTGAAATAGGTCTGATATCAATTGTGGCCCATATTGATTTTGGCCGAAGACGACAACAGCAGAAATTATGCTTGAGAAGGTATGTGTGAAAAAAAAATGGGCTGCAATTTGTGCCCATGGTGCTTATGGTTGTTATTGCACGGTAATAAGGAAAATGAGAAAAGTATTTTCTCAGGCCAGTGCAGGTGGCTGCAGACACCTACCCCAGTGCTGCCCATGATCAGGAAAAGCATGATGTGGAACCTCCCAAACCCAATGGTTTCCACCGCTTCTTCCACTGTAAATGTCTTCTGCCCTGAACACCAAAGGGAAAGAAAGACAGAGGCAAAAAAAACCCTCAGCAGTCAAATTCTACCTCCTTTTTATGAAATGTCAACATTTTTCATGCTACTGTGCAACCACACCAGGAAAAAGGCTGGAAACATCTACCAGTTGTGTGTCCACTGACCAGCTACTGGGCACACTGGTGGCCAGGCGTGTCAGGGGGTTGCTGGAACAGCAGCCAGCAAGGAAGGGGCAGGCTGGGCATGGGGGAAGGACAGCCTTGTACTGAGTTACCCCAGCTGCTTCAGAAACACATGGCTGGGACTGCATCTGGGCAATGGTCTACTCTCTTTCCCTGCCCAAACTGCCGTGAGGCTCAGTCCCTCTGCACCCCTGGGGTACGGACCTGTTCCCAGCACGGGTGGTGGGAGCTGGGGGCTGCCCTGGGTCCGAGCCCTGCATGATGAGCACAGCCAGGGACCCTGGGCTCAGTTTCATCTCCTAAGCCTTTATTCCTGGCTTTTCCCCTGCATTTCAGGAGCAAACAAAGCATCTCAAGATCAGAGCTGGGGTGGCTTTATAAACAGACCTGGCAGAAAGCTTTCAGTATATATGTATACTTTTAAGCTCTTATTTAAGTAAAGTCATAGCTGCATAAATTTTTCTGTCAGGCCATTTATCTCCCAGCTAAGTCATCTCAAACCCATCAACATGAGCTCTGAAATGGAACAGAACTTACTGCAGAAATTCGGGAGAAAATTCTTTTTTTTTTTTTTGGCAGATGCAGAACTTCTCTTTTTATGCTTTTCTACATTTTCTTTCACTTTAAAATGCTTTTGAAATAGAATACATTTTTATTTTAAAAACTGAATTATCCAAAATTAAAGAATCTTTGAATTACAGGTATAATAAAACGTTTACACAAAGCAGAGGCCTGAGAAAAACCAAGCCAGCCAGCTCTTCCCTCCACCAGAGGCAGCAGCCACCAGTTGGGTAGCTGTGATGGGAGAGGGGCAGTATGAAGCTGATGCTTGTGACTCCACGAACAGAGGTTTTAGGCAGCTGGAGTGCCAGGACTGGGGACCCTCTCTCTACCCTGGCTAAATGACGACCCAAATTTCTAGTCCTGCCAATACAAACCCACCTTTTGGGTGTTCTTGTCTCTCTGTGTGGATTTCCTCCAAGCCAATGGCGTTTTCTGCCACTTTAGGTGCAACGGCCATCTCAGCTCCTGCTGGGATCCACCGTCGCTATCAGGCAAGGCTGGGATTTAACTGTGAAACCCCTGGGCAGTTAAAAAGCCATCTGAGGAATAAGCCACTGTCGTGGTTTCAGCCCAGCTGGTAACAAAGTACCACACAACCGCTTGCCCACTCCCCTCCCCTGGCCACGGTAGGATGAGAGGAAAATATAAAGGCAGGCTGGTGGGTCGAAATAAGGATTGGGAAGGATCACTCCCCACTTACGGTCATGAGCAAAAGACAGGCTTAACTTGGGAAAGAAACAAAATCAATTTAATTTACTACCAATCAAATCAAAACAAGGATATTAGGAAGTAAACCCAAACCTTAGCACACCTTCCCCCCAGCCCTCCCTCCTTCCTGGCTCAACCCCACTCCCGATTTTCTCTACATCCCCCTCAGTGGACCAAGACATGACCAGCAGCAGGTTGTCCCTGTTGGAGGCAGAAATTGCTGCCCCTCGGGAGCTGGGGTTGCGCGAGCGGTCGAGGTGCTGCACTCTGTAACTGCTCACCCTTACGGGAGCTCCCGCTGAGTAGGAACAGCCGTGCCGAGGAGCAGGGTGGCCCAGCCTGCTCCCCTAACCCTGGCTGCCCTGGGATGGCATGGCTAGCGAGAGACAAGCACCAAACTCCTTCTCACCCTGCCCATACCTTGCCAGCATAGCGCTTCCCACTGCAAACCTGATTTTCTGCCTCCCCCCGCCCCCGCTGTGCTAATCCCCATCCACTCAGGTCAGCGAGAAACACAGCCACGCGTTCCAGGCTGCAACAGGGGAGAGCTGGCTTCCTCCGCTGATGTTTCTGGTTTCCAATGCTATATCCCTTGGCCTGATCGCAGCCACTTTTCTCATTAGAAAAGCTCATCTTAATCCCAGGGCACAGATTAAGCACGCTGCTTGCTTTAACCCACAAGCTTTCCTGCCGAGTGTATGCTCAGACACCGGGGTGGGGGGCTCAACCCATCTTCAATTTGATGACACACTGTCCTTTGATCATCTCCTTTCAGGGGTGCTGGGCTTGGCCCAGGCAGCATTCACGGCCATGCAGCAGTGATCAGGGAGGCTGCAGTAGGGTGACTGCTTGAGGGAATTAATGACCAAGAGCATCTAATGGAAGATACAAAATCCCAGCTGAGATAGAGGGCAGCACGAACACGGGAAGCACAGAGTTACAGTAATCCCAGGCTGGATACCTTAAAAGCATTATACTGAGGTACGGCTATAAGGAGGTCATCAAGGGCTAACGGCAGATTAGTCGGTCAGATCACACACACTGACCTTGCTGTTACAGATTGTTACAGTCCAGCATCCCAGAGGATGTGTAGGATATTGCTTACAACTGTCTCTCAGCGGTGTCCCTGAAGGCAGCAGTAGTTGCCAGCAGCACACAGTGCCACCAGCTGACCATGCAGGCCACCAGCTAGGGACCATTTCCAAGTGGAACCAGCTCAAGAGCAACCAAACGAGGTGCTCGGAAGAGCCCGCGAGAAGAGGTAAAGCTTTACTGTGTGGCTGAACCACAGAGAGCTTTGCAGTAACAGAATCTGGGGACCTGTTTTTCTCCGTTTCTGTTCCTTTATGATTAGGGACCTGCAAACACATTCTACCCTAAGCTGCCACATCACGCCTGTGTCTGGTTAAACATCTGCTGTCCTCTGAAGCCTGGGGTGGGCAAAGCCCAGGGTACTGGCAGGCCAGGCTGGGGCAGGCCAGGCTGGGGCATGCCCAGGACAAGGATCAAGCCCTGGGCCCTTGCCCACCCATCCTGATGCTGGAATACTCCGTTAATTTTTGCTGAGAGGTGCTGGAGCATTTCACTGATGCTCATCCGCTCTGGGCACATGCCACCATTCTGGGAAGTGCTGCAGCTCTTCCAGAAAAGGGGACGAAACCCCCGTCCCTGGTCTTGCTATGCGGAACCCCCAGTGAGGCTCAGGTACTCAAGCAGAAGGGTGCAGTGCCACTTCCAACACCCCACAGTAGCCAAGACAGCCCCAGAGGCCTCAGGATGGCAGATAGCACCTATGGGAGACCCACACTACTCTCAAATAGCAGCAGGTGAGCAGGTGGGATACCTTCTCTAGCATCTCAAATAACACCAGAAATCTGTGCAGGCACCTGCATCCCCCTCTGTCCAGGTACTGGGGCAGCTGGAGCAAAATTCATTCATCCATAAGCAGACAAGAAGCCATCGTTCAGATAAGTCCCTGGCACTGTACGCTTTGCCTTAGCATTTATGTCCAAAAGACAAAGATTTAGATGCAACGCTTCAGTAAACCTCCTAACGGTTCCTATGGAACCCACGGTTTGCTCATCCCAGATCTTTGCAGCCCTGTTTGCCTTGATGGAGTAGCTAGCGTCTATCCTGCCTCTTCTGGGAGGCAGAAGTTTCCCGCTATTTGTAAATCCCACTGAAAACGCTAAATGCCAATTACATGAGCCAAAAACCCAGCAGTGACAAGCTGCTGCTGGCAGGGAAAATAGCGATCCTCCATCTAAAGGGAGCAACCAAGAGCGCAATGAAACTGCTGCTGGGACCCGGCGGAAGGATGCCGTGAGCCCACGGCGGAGGGTGCGAGGCCGTGAAAGGCACACAACATGCAATGCTGTGCAGAAGACCAGCTGGGAATTCTGTCACTAAAGTCAGAGAGCTTCTGCAAGTGACATACAAATGATCAGGTACCCCCCAATATTAAGTCAGAGCTTGATTAGATATTTTTTCTTTTTTTAATTTTGAGTGAAGCTTCCTTACCTCCGCAGTGTCTCAGGCACGGAGCAGCAGACCTTTCCTCTTTTCTAGCTGTTTTTTTCCCATCTGCTATTTTCTTTTTACAGTGTTGGCAGTCCTGTGGGTTTGGGATCCAGCTCCCAGGAGTCAGGTTTCCTCCGTGCCGGGCACAGGCGGGTCCCTCTCCACCCACCACCGCCCTCCCAGCAGTGGGTGCCACAGGTGGGGTGCCCCAGTGCTGACCTGTGCTGGTCCTGTGCCACCTACAGGTCTTCTGCAGGGGCTCCCCACCACAGGGACGACCCCAGGGAGACGGAGGGAGGGCACCGGGAAGTTACCCCTATTACTACACCAGCAAGATTTTAGCTGACAGCTTTCAGGGGCAGGTCCCACAGTACCAGCGCCCATGGAAGGGGCCTTTCCTAACCCCTGCAAAGCCACGAGCAGCACCCGGGCACTGCAGCCAAAAGACCCCTCAAGCCACGTGAAGCCAACGCAGGTGCCGTCACCATGAAAAAAATGGGGCCTGTTCATCTGCTTCATCCGTCTAAATTTCCTGACTGACTACCGAACTCCAGGGAGCATGTGTGGCTTAAACTGCTGCAGTGATCCTGACCTTACCATGCAACAAATCTCTGTGCTACAGGTTGGGTTGGTCAGTGAATCTGAACTACGGTAGATATGTGCTCTTGACCGGGAGTGTATGTGCCAACCTTTAATACTCAAGTGTGTTGGTGTTGGCTTTCGTTTCTCCCAGTGAAGATGTTGGGATGTTTTTTGTCTCTCTCTCCCACGAGGGTTCCCAAAATCTTTTTCTTTTGAAATAGGTACGCTGATCTGGCAGCAAAGCTGCAATAGTTTTATCAAAGCATTTAAATCCCATGCTGAATCGCATGCTTCCAAGCATCAGGAAGACATTTGCTACCAGCCAACATATGCTATTTCACAGCCTTATTTTCCTCTTAATAATATCTAAAATTCAGCTACACCCGTTATTGGCATCTGCTGAACTAGATGCATGTTGTGGGGCTGCCAGATTCATACCATTATGTTTTCATTGCAAAATCTCAGACAGAGTGCTTGCAATCACAGGCGGGTACAGATGTTTTGGCATTCCAGCTCCCCAGCACAGAAGGGAAAAAATGACCAAAATACCAGTAAAATTCTCAGCCACAGAGATGTGCTTTCAGGCCCAGGTGTTTGAGATTAACAAAGGGTTGCTATACCTATTTTTTTTTTTTTTTTTTTAACCACCTCATGATGTTTCAGTTATTCGCCACGGAAATGCAAAGACTGGTCAGACTGAAGCATAAATGGAAATGTCTGCATGTGTGAAAGCTCCAGAAGAAGAAACCAGAGAGTGAGGGGGAGAAGAAAGGTCTCTGCTGGCCAAGGACATGACAGAGAGCCATCACACAGGGAAACACTGAGGAAAGTGCTGTTTGCTGCAGGAGCCCAAGGCTGAGCTCCAAGAGACTGTGGACTCCTTAGGTTTATGAAAGCTCAGTCCAAAAACCAGTTCATCATCATCAGTCCAGAGGACCCAAGAGACTGGACGAGAACTCAATATCTGACTTTTCTCATTGTCCGTGTCACCAAAGTCGTCCTGGTGGGAGGACCTGGCCACACGCACAGCAATGGCTCTTGTGAGAAGGAATGAAAAATACAGGAGAGAATGAGTGTGAGTGACTGAAACCGTTTGATTGACTTTGTTATCCCTTTCCCTTCCTACATGGTCATTCACTGATATTTTTCATATTAATTTCCTACAAAATGATATTACTCATGTCACCATCTCTCAGAAACCAACACTTTCTTAGCAATGGATGAGCTTTGGATCCAGAAGCACCCGTTCCTACCTAGGCACTGATCCCGAGTCCGCCCCAGAGGGGCACACTGAGGTCCTGAAGAGTTCCCAGTCAGGTAATTACAAGTCACACTTCCTCCGGCAATGGGTAGAGTCCAGATAAAGACACCGGCATGTCATACCAAGGTCTACCAGTCTCTAACAGTGGTCTCTGCTGGATCTGACCACATCTGGTGGCCACATTTACAGCACCAGCTAGAAAACATGGTCCCATTCAGCTCAGCAGCTCTGCAAGGGAACGGACAGTCACTGCTCTGCTCCAAAATCCCCCTCACCTTCTGCAGGAAAACCTTTTAAAAACAAGGCACTCTGGAATATTTCTGGGGTTTTAAATAAGTCTTAAAAACAACCCAGGTGAAAGCCAGGGCTCTCCTCAAGGTGTGTAAGAACAACCCTGCCTCTCAGCAGTATTTCATCTGAATGATCCCTGATTTTAAGTGGGCTTGGTCCTCTTGTGGAGGGGGAAGTCCTGTCCCTGTATCACGAATGCAAAAGTGAGCCACAGGCTCTGCTGCCATATTCAGTTGTGCACAGAAAGGGAGAGCTGAACACAGAATTAAGCCAAATGTTTGAATCACTGTTTGGTACAGTAAACAGCAGACCATCTTGTCACCTGCAGTATTCACAGGATAACTTGTTTTTCTTGCTTAAAATGTAAACCTCAGACAAAAAGCAAAACACTAAGAAGCTCTAAAAGGAACAGATATTCTGTTTCAGGTAATCACCTTCTCAGTTACATTGCAATCACATGGAAAGGTGCAATAAAGATAAAATATGTGTTTGTACAGAAAATCCACCCACTATTTCATAAAGCAAATTGTTTTCTCTGCGTTTGGTAATGCATCAAACTAGTTTGGCCTTTCTTGCTTCAAGACAGCTTTTCTCCTGAATAGGAATAAACAAAATAGGCTGGAAGGAAGAAACAAAGGTAATGTGCATACACTGAGCGACTGACTGACTGCATTCATGTCCATGTGGTTTTTGTCCGTACCATAGGTTACCCATGGTGAAGTAGAGGTGACACAAAGAACTGGTGACACAAGGCCATGCGTTGCTCATGGACACACTCCTGTGCCCACCTCTTCTCAGGTCCAGCTGTGGCTTCAACAGCAACCTGTTTTTAAAAGGGAAAAAATCTCGTGGCTCTGTTGGTAACCAATGCCCAATGCCAGTATGGCTTCTTGAGACCACATGGGAAAAAGTGGAACAACTGCTTTGCCTGGGGAGGTATTTTCTCTCTGGTCACTGTAGCAGGAAGGTGGCTCTCAAGCCTGACTACTGCAGACTCATGGCCCATGATGACTATTCCACTGCGTGTCCTGCTGAGAACACTCCCAGGTGGGTTTCTTTGGTGGAGCCGTATATCAGGGGTGGGAGGTTTGAAAATAGGGCTTGTTTGGTCACACACCATGGAAGGGAGCACTGTCACCTCCAAATCCATTGGTGTGCTGCATTGGGATTTTACATCCACCGTGGTTAAAAAAAATAGCCTGTTATGATTAACACTATTCAGTTTGAAAGATTAGTAATTCATGAATATTTAGGAAAGATCACAGTACATCAATATTTCAAATTCATCTCAACTGTTTTGATTCCTCTTTTCTTTCTGTTCATTAGGTATTAGCATTTCTACACAGTCTGCTTTAACAACCCATCTTGAAAAATACAGCACAGGGGGAGTCATCTTAAGTCTTCAGCGAGAAACAAGTCAACAGAGAGAAACAAATTGGCTGCCAATGTGGAGACTGGCGCACTCTTTTATTTACACAGCTCAAAACTAACACTTTTGTTAAGTGATGACGTGTGCGAACGTCTATAATCCAGTGCTGTCAAGCCCTGGAGCAAATCAGATAAAAAGATGGTTGTTGTAGTAAAGCATGTAGAAAATTGCAAGCCTGCAATATGATCTGTCTTTGAGCTGGTTTGCATTGTGTGCTAAATGAAGGGCTGCAATCTTATAAGGGACTTAATCGTTGTCATATGATCAACCACAACTTGAAACAACAGCCAAAACATATTTTCCTCAGAAAGAAATACGACACAAAGACAAGGCAGTAAATGGAGCAAAACACATGCAAGCTATTAATAACCAGTTTAATTCAAAAGCTCCATCTCCTCTTTTCAACCAAGCAGTAGGCAGCTGACCTGATGGAATGCTGAGGACCAGGTACTTGGCAAAGAAAGACATCAGTGGAGATACTTAACCAAGGGTGCAGCCAGCCCAGCCGCTGTAGTTCAGCTCTCGGTTGATACAGCAGTATATGTGAATGCAGCTGGGACATTTTCATCTATAGCTGCTCTTCTTTCAAGGGCCACATCCCATATACCCTACACTGTGGTGAGCGACCACAAGAAAATAGAGCCTGGTCTGAGGAATGAAGCAGCGGTGCACTGCCTTCACTCTTCTGCAGTGCCATCGATGATGTGCTTGAAGGAGAACGGAGAAAATTTGTACCCTGCTCCCACGTAGAACTTGTTCTGGAACTCCACCCTGGGGAGGAGCGGAGAGGGGCATCAGTGCTGCCCGCAGGCAGGACCTGCGGCCAGCCGAGAGGACAAAACGTGACATCCACGGAAAAAGGAGACCATGGGAGATGGTGGCCTCTGAGCCAAGAATGTAGGGTCCTTCTGGAGCCAGCAGTGAGACACAGGCAGCCCAGGGAGCAACCCAGCACACATCACCTTTGACTTTCCATCAGTCAGCCTGGAAATGCTCCTTGTGAGGCCAGCCAGCAGGACCTTGCCTGCCCGCTAAACTACTTCTAGCAGCTCTGAAAGCCGGGATAACCACCTGGTGGTTGCACAGTCTGGCGGGAGACAGACGTCTCCCCCTCCCTTCACAATGACAAGCAACTGCCCCATGGTTTGCCTTGGCAGTGTTTGTGGTTTGTGGTGGGACGCTACGTGGTGAAAAAGGCCACAGAGCTTGGGTGCTCAGGCAGGATGCCAAGTTATGGTGGTGGTGAGGGGTGATTTGTTACCTTGGTCTTGCTTTACATACTAGCCCGATGGTGCGTCCGCACCGCTGTCCTTGCCTGGCCTGACATCTAGTTAAGGCAGACATGAGCTAACTTGAAACTGGTTTGCCACAAAGCCAAAACAGCCTGGAGCTCAACCTGGGCTAACAGCACAAGTGCTGACCCAGGTTTTCAGCAGGTTTTGCAGCCCCGGCTGAACTCTTGCTGCTGTAAGTAGACCCCAGCTGTCTTATTTGATGGTAACCCTGGGTGGGATACACAACCAGTGGTGTGGCTGTGGTGCCTTCAGGCCTTATCACGCGGGTCAAGGTGGCCTTGGTGTCTCTGCATGTTTACCAGGGAAGAATTGCAGGTTGCTGTTTGCCACACATGCCCACAGCCACCGCAGGCTCGGGAGGACAGGCAGGTTGCTCCAGGGAGCAGCTTAGCGATGGAGCAGGGAGCTCTTGACCTCCCTTTGGAGGAGTCTCCCTCGCTTCATTTGCCGAGGGGGACTGATGTCCTAATGCATAGGTACTAGTGCAGCACATCTAACACCTGCTTGATCCCTCATCCACAGCCTGATCCCTCCCAAAGACAGCTCCGGGAAAACCTCCAAAAGCCCGCACCACCTACCAGTGCAAACGCAAGGCGTGCAGAAAGGCGGAGAGGCCCTCCATGACAAGCAAGATGGCTACCGTCAGCACTGCAAATGCCGCGAAGATGATGAAGATGACGATGAGGCCTGCCCAGCTGCTGTTGTTGAACCCGTTGTGCATCACCATGGTCCAAAGGACCTCTGACAGTTCTGCAAAAGGAAATAAAGCGAAAACAGTGCTGAGCAACAGCTGTGGACAGACACAGCGTGCAGTCTGGCAGCTCACCTGTTTTTCACAGTTAGATGAGATGGCCTAGGATAAAATGTACATGACAGTAATCACGTACGGCCACCCTGCCTCTCCATGATGACTGGGGAAGCAAAGTGGATGCAGAGTGTTTTCCCTTGCTCCTCTTCACTGTGTTAGAAGCTGATGGTGCTGGTTTGGCTTGGCTTTGCACCACAAGTCCATGCAAGCACACTACCAAGACTGCTGTTGCCCTGGCATGATACAGTCATCAGTTTAATTTGCACCTCTTTAACATGTCAGATGATAGGCAATATGCGGAGCCTTCTAGGACTGCCTGCTGCTAAATCCCAGTGAACATGATTGATTGACATAGTCAATACATGTGTAGATTAGGTTATAAGCTGTACTGACTGATGCTAGCTGAGACCCACAGGAGACATGTAACTCCCATTTGTTCTCCAAACCACTTCTCCTAGGGTGTCATGGAGAAGCTGTGGTGGGAAAAAAAAAAGACAACTGGTTGGTCCCACTCAAGACAGGCTGTATTAGTGTTTAGGTTGCTTGCATGCCCTTAAAGATCTTTTTTCCTGCACAGGTTTATATCAACATTCACAGGACTGGTATATCTGACGTGTCCTGTCAGCTCAATAACATATTCCAAACTTAACTGCGCCAGTCATAGAGGATAGATTCAGGACTAAGCAATTTTCCTTTTGTGATACAGGCAAAGCAAGGACTTAGCCCAGCTATTCTCCATCCAGATGCTCCAGCCACCAGTTCAGCCTTCCATTTTGCCAGTCATTGGTCCTTGAGCCATATTCAGATTCAATGACCTGTTACTTTAGGTGACAATAGATTCAACGGATCCCTTGCAACTACTGCCCTCTGGAAAAATACTCCTGTCAGTGCCAGTTTGTCAGGCTACAAAGGAATATGGTTGTTTTCCAGGCAGAATTCTGACATAACGCATAGGACTGCCCTTAGCTAAGATTTTTAGTTATTTTATTTTATTTAGGTACCTGTCCTCCATGTAAAGCTAATGTTTATTAGCTTCCACTCGACTCCTACTAAGCTCATTTCTGTGCCAAGAAGTACAGCTCACTCCTGTCAATCCATGGCGTGCCTCTCCCCCCCACCTTTTGTTTTTCTTTTTTGTGTGCCCAATTCTTTAGGGCGGGCGCAACTCCTAGCCACAGGCAGTACAGCAATATTAATAAAAAACATTTCAGAAAAATTAGAATCGTTGAAGTTCCAGCCTGAGGCAATTTCTAGTATTTGAGCATTTGGTTTTATCTTAAATCAAGACAAAAGACATTGAAATGCTGTACATTTCTCATGGAAAGTGACGTTCCACTAAAAGTTGCTGGGAAAAGTCCCAGTGAAAATGACAAATTCCAGGAGTTCTTGAACCAAAACTTTCCTTTCTAGTTTGCTGAATGAAATGAAGATAACAATTTCAAGTCATTTTGACATTCATCTGCATACCCTAAGGCTACAGCAAGTGTCTCTTGGGAAGTGAAGCTATGGTTCCCATACTGCCTTTACCTCTATGGACCGGAGTACCCATTTGGACTGCACTTCCCACACACCATGAGGACTATTCCAGAGGGGTGGCTACAGAGTAGCGTGGGAAAGGAGCCCCAGCCGGTATATGCAGCCATATATATCAGTATATATGCCTGATATATAGCTGCCAGGTATCACCACTAAAAACTGTGATGGTCACCATGAAACGCTCGGACTGATCTGACCTGTAGCAAAACATTCTGAGACATAAATGTCCACAAGGAGAACTATGATTTCATGGAGGAATTCAGAGCAATAATCAAACACTAGCAGAAGCAGCAATCGGCATGGAGTTGCTGGCGAAGTAGCTAACAGGTAGTCAATCACTCACGTGCATGGGCTAAGCTCAGTGCCCAGAGCCGCAAGTAGGATGCTGTGTTGGAGATGCAGCCAAGGCAGTATTCAATGGTATGGATAGCTTGGTGGACAAATGTGTCTCCAAAATTGAACTGAAACAACATAAACCCAAACATATTTTATTAGGTCTTAGTTCAGCGCTTCCTGGTTAACAGGCCAACACTCCACCAAAGGCTCTTCATAATCCTCCCTTTTTCTTGATAAGTCCTGAGCAACACACAGATAGTTCCCAGATAAAAAGACTGCTTTGAAAATTGTCAGTTCTCTATGATCTTCCCATACATTCTCCCCAGAGGAATGCAACTCCAGTGAAAAGCAAATATTCAGGAACCAGCTCATATTCCAGTCTTATAATTTCAAATCTGGAATAAGATGGCAATCCAATTGCTACCAACCTTTGTGATTTCTTGTAGAGACAGAAATTCTTATACAAAATAGTGTTTTTCAGACTATCTGCCTAATGGCATATGCGTTTTGGGAGACATCACTAAATAAGCATATCTTCTAAGACTGTGAAGATTCCTTGTGAGTGGGAACAGTCAGCCATATCCACACTCAGTATTGTTGATGCTCCCAACTGCTACAAACACTTTTGTCGCTTTTTTAACTGTGTTGCTGCATACTGCAGAAGCCTTTGACAGTATGTGCCAAAGCAAGACTTTTCTCCCTAGCCGACACTGCAGGCTGCCAAATTTTCAATGCTCCTTTGCAATTTAAAGAAAGGAAAATTCACTGACACTTGGGGAAGGCTTGACCTTCTCTGGGTGCAATGTGGAAGTGAAACAACCCCCCCGGGCAAACAAAAGCTTGAAGTTTGTAAAAGCTTGAGGTTTGTAAGAATGCCTGCCCTCACCAGGCAAAACTAAGGGCAGAATTTAGAGGTATTCATTCTATGAAAATTCAAAGCTTACTGAGCTTGGAAACACAAGCTGTTGCAACAGTGTTTCTTGGTATCTTGTTAAAAAGAAAGGCTGGCAACTCTGCAAAAGCCTTCTGCTTGAACTTTGCATCTTCTACTATTGTGTCTGAATAATTTTCTGCCCACATTTTCTTACCTCTTCATCATCATCCTCATGTCCTCCATGGCCACCACTGTGGTCTCCCTGGGAAGCTTTCTTGGAGTGATTGGTCTCGGGGACGTCTACCTCATTTTCACCTCCAGGGTTTCCTGAGATGGCTTGAGACTGAATCTTTCAGAAACAAAATATAGTATGTCTTTTGTGTCATGCTACAGGTTGATACCAAAATGAAGTAGACCATGGCACGGAACTCCATCAATAACCTCATGATGTGTAACGTATGAAGGAATATATCATGAACATGAGGACAATTTCAACAATAGTCAGTCATCATGGACCACAGAAACTGAATACTCCTGCCAAATGGCTAATAATACTTCAATGTTTTTCATCCTAGAGCATTTTCCAGTGATTCCATCTAATTTGGAGCTAGTTTCTAGTCTCACAATGCACCCTTTATACCCGCCATGAGAAGATCCATCACTTTTGGCAAATGAGAAAACTGAGGCACATTAAAGCTGACGATCTCAATTAGATGGGTGCAAATCAAAGGAATTAGCATCAAGTGGAAGGGAAATGGAGCCTGAAAGGAACAGGTGACTTGATGAAGGTCACACAGCTCCTGGCATACAGACAGAAATATAATTCAGATTTCCTGATTCATTTTAAATTGACAGAAGCCTCATGACAACCCATCTTCTCTCTGTAATCATTCTTTACAGAGCTTTTCTAGAGGCTTGAACAACCTGATCTGAGCCTTACTCCAGAAATGACAGCACAGCATAAGAATAGCCCTACATTATACGACTACAACAGGACTGTTATACAGCATAACCAAATATGGACCTCATGGCTTCTTTCAGGTTCTGCCCTGTCACTCTTTATAGCTTCCAGCAGGTTTCATGGGCAAGGTCTCGTGATAACATATTGTTTCCTATTGCAGCAGTAATCATTGTCACACTCGCTTTATCTTTGCTTTACCTGAATGTCAGCATAGAGAATAGACTTTGTTGCAAACACATAAACCTGGGTAAATGTAAGATGTGATCAGACAGCTAACATGTGAAAATTAGGAACAGGAATACAGGGGCATAATAGGAGGTGGGGAAAAGCTGTCAGATGTTGCTAGCATAAAAGCAGGAGATGGAGTCAGCCATGTCAAGCTTTCATCCAAATCCCAGAAGAATGACAAAATAAGAAATTACAGCACAGAGGCAGGGCTGCAAAGGTCTCCCAGGGAGCTGGCTTTCAGTTATAGGTCAGAAGTGACTGGGTTGGAAAAGGTCATGCAGCACAACGAGCATCTCTTTCTTCAAATGGAAACATCTGTGCCCTATAAAAGGTACTCCAGGCACTAACTCTGCCTATAAAGAGAAGTAAATCCTGACAGACAAGTAAAGTCCTGTTAGCATAATAAAGGGGAGAATTAATGAACAACTGGGAAACTGCAGCTGCTGCAGTTACATGCTGAAGAGTTGGGCAAACCGCAGAGCCCATGGGAAGGACGGCTCCATTTATGTGAAGGCAATCACTTAGGGAAGAAATCAGTGCTGGAAATCAGGCAACAGCTTTTAAATCAAGCCTCTCTTCCAAGCAGTGTTGATCTCTCCAAGGCCAGGAGTATTGCAGATGCCCCGCTCCTATAGAGCGGCCAACCAGCGGTTAGTGGTGGTTGTGGACTGAGGTCTCTGCCCTGTCTTGGCTTTACAAGCACTTCAGTCTTTCTAAACCTTCTCTGGTTTTGGATATGACACTTGGAAGAGCTCAGTGTCAGCCTAACTCCTCTCCCAACAAATAGGGTATGGCCTTGTGAACAAAGCTCCTGCCTCCCGTTAAGATGGCTCGGCCAAATGTCCATACACATGCTCTCGGCGCATGTGCCGTAAAGCACAGTTTGAAATCACTGGAGAAACTCTGAGATCAGAGAAAACCAGAATTAGATCACTGCAAACAATTCTGGGAGTCTGTGTCCTCAGCTTTGCCTTTGCTGTACTGAACCCACCTTGCCTGATCAACATCCCTTACCATGCGCTGCGCTTTCTGGTGGTTGGCTCGGAGGATGAAGGGTTTAATTAGGAGCATCCAGGGAACAGCAATCAGAGCAAATATGACCAAGAAACTCTGCACTTCTTTCTAAAAGACAGAACAACAAGAAGAGCAGAAAGTTACTTTACTTCCTTTTAGCCAACTACATTTATGGTTAGAAACCTGATTCTATAAAATGGTATTTTTTTTATACAACAGATATACTCCTTGTGTTGGTTGAGCCTCTTCTGCTTGTAAGGACATGAAAATAAATGTATCCTGCTTAAGGCTCCAGAAAGCACTGCCAGCCAGAGATGGTTGGAGACTCAGAGTTGAAAGGCTTTCACATTGGAAAGGGTTAATTTGCCAAAAGCCAACGTTACTGACTTGAACCTGGCTCTCTAGTGTCCCAACTGAATGTCCTAAGTGCTGGATGAGCCAGTCAGTCTTTCTTGTTTTGTTCAAAGTAGAAAAGCTGCAGTAAGAGCCAAGTCATGCAAGTCTCCCCCAGGAAAGCAGCGAATCCAGAATTTGCTCTACATTTGCAATCCCAGAAGGGCATTGAATTCCCTTAGCTTAGGTTTGATAACACATTGTCCCCACATTATAAGGGTTCTTGTTGCAGTATGCTACCCTATTGCTGTCCTAACATAAGTGTTTGTACTCTAAGGAGAAAAAAAAAACCCAAACCAAACCAAACCAAACCCACACCACAAAAAACAAACAACAAAACAATCAAAAAAACCCCCAAAGTACAATTTCTGCATTTTTTTAAAGCTGGCTCACATCTCTGATCACCTTACGGTTGGTCTCATACAGTCTTTGCATTCAGGCTACCCAGGTGGATGGCACAGACTGTTACTGGTCGGGTAGGAGGATAGGAATATGAGAAAAAAATTACCATCTTGGAAAGGCTTTGGATTCTTACAAAGCCAAATATTATCTAATGACTTTTTGAAAGCTGGGAAAACTGTGTTTTCCCAAACTCCCCTGCAGCCTTAATGCAGTTACTTGGAACTGACTGAGGCTCTCTGCTAACTCTGACTCACTAGCAGCTCTAAAACTGAGCTTACATTGAAGTGCCAGAGTGTGCAACTGTATAGACGTAGATGCATACATGTGGCTGGAGGCAGCATTTGCTTGCAGATTCTTCACTGATGCTGCTGATGTGGATTACCTTTTTTCTTGCTTGATTTTACATTCTGAGCAAATAAATAGAGACGACTTTAAAAGGAGTTTTCTCTTAGGGGAGATTTTTTTGCTTTTGTTTTTTGGGGTTTTTTTTTTTAGTGAACTCCCCAAGGGAGGTATTTCTGACAAAAAGCTGCCAGAAGATCCTCTAGCTACTTCTAATATTTAGCTAAAAATATAAAGTTTTCAAGTTTTCCATGAAGAAAAAAGAAATTATCAAGGAACGGAAAGGCTTGCTTTGTCCCTAGCATTGTGCCAAGTCTTCAGGACAGTGTATCTGCAATACCCAGCTTTGCATCTCTAATCACCCTTCTTTCCTTTTTTCGCCAAAAGTATCTTAAATTGCATCATCATTCTTGTAAGGGTGACACTAAGAATGAGGTTTCCACTGCATCACTGATTGATAGCTTCTCTGTCCTACCTGTCTATAAGGCCAACACGAATACCAGAAGAACAAAATTCTCTTATGTGACTGGCATTTGTGATTGAGCTTCCGAGCCCGTTCCCCATCTTTACGCCCACTCTACGCAACATCCACTGCGAATCCAAAACCAGCTACAGTGGATTCGAGCTGCTTGATCCATACCTGATGCAGATATAATGGAGCATTTGAAGTGTCACTGTAATTGAACAGAAACATGTTGATGAAGTGGATGAGGATGCTTGGTGCACTCTGGGATGAGTGGACATCAAAATGACACCATTTGAAAATAATCATGAAGACCAGATAGCCAAAAAGAGAGATAATAAAAATCATCTCTGGAATGAACTGAAGGATAATGTTTATGTATTTCTTGAAGTAGCTGGAAAGAATCAGGAAAGATAACTACAATTAATACACTGGGTATTAATACAAAGTTGCACTCAGGGATGGCAGTACAGTACACTATTTGGTCTTTGGAAAATAGCATAAGAAACATACAACTATCACTAGCCAAGAAAGAAGTCTGTAACTGCAGTCTTGATTAATGAAAGCCATTATTTAAATATAAAAGCCTTGTCATACTGATTCTCTTCAGGTTTTTGTGCGTGACCCACCAGTATCTCAGCACATCAAAAGATTACTACATTGAAATAAACCCTGATTTTTTTAAAATGGCTAATTTACAAAGTAAGTTAAGCATTATATGCTGAGGAAGGCAAAACCAGATGTAGAATCACTTCTGCATGGGCAGTCCTCCTCTCTGTCATCTGCAAACACTTTCTGTCCTTGAAGGTCACTACACACCTTCCAACTTTGGAGAGTCTGTCAAGACAGTAGTGTCAGCCTCTCCACTCTCACACAATTTCTTATTTTTTGTTGCAAAATACAGAGGCAAAGGTATAGATGCACACCCACAGATCCTGACTAAAGGCCCACTAAGTCAGGTGAAATGCATGCACAGACACTGTGCAAGATTTCTGTGTGCTTTGGATTAGACCAAAGGAGTTTGTCTTTCAAGACAAAAGTTATCCATAGTGGGAGGTGCTATTTATTTTTAATTTAGTGTACTTCAGTATTTCTGCAGAATCAAGAATATAAGAGAGAAAGCAAAAAAGAGAGTTTATCCAAAAGAATATCTGCAATGTGATGGCCATCATTCTGGCCCTTGGACTCAGCACTCTGCACCAACAGTGGTGTGAATCTGTTGGTGTATGGAGCATTTCTATTCACCCTGGAGAAAGGGCAAAATTCAAGTAATCGGTCCAAGATATGAGGCTTTCTCTGAATGAAGGACACTAGAGGTGAGGACTTGCATGCTGCTGAAATGGGTTTGGTGAAACATACTTACATGTGGTTGAAGAGACTGAGTACCACCCCAAAAATCATGTGCACTATCCCTATGACAACCGACATCTTCATTTTGTAGGAGTTCAGGAAGGTCAGCTTGTTCAGTGCAACGTTCCAGATCTTTGGGGAAAGGAGCCAAGATAGAAGAACAAGTTTTTCAGGTGTGTGCTTAATAACAGATTTGTGGAAGTTGTTGCTTTGATGCCATTGATTTACTCCTACCAGTTCTAGTAAGAAGATAACAAGTGACAGAAATCTAGATGTTCCTTATCACTCTGCCAAGCTTCTCATCTAAAGTATTATTATCCTTGTTTAACAGAGAAAATAACAGGCGTTTAAAATGACGTAGTGACTTTGCTTCAGTCCTCCAGAAACCAGTGCAAAGGCTGGTAGCAGAACCTAGATCTTTTCAGTGTCATTCCTTGTCCCTGGGCTGAGTTATCTCCTTTAGCATACATGGAAAGACATGAGAAAATCCCTCCTGCTGCTACGGAAATTTGTTCCACCTTCACCAGAGAAGTACCGAAGGCAGAGCATGTTCAAACTTCTTGTCTGAGCGAAAAACCAGCTCATTCCAGCTCCCTGGCCATGGAGATCAGATTATCGCCCGCCTCTCTGTAGTAACCTTTCAGTTGTGTTAGGACAGTAACCATATGCCTCTTCTCAGTCCTGCCTTTTTTATGTTACAGAGCACCAGGGTTCCTTCTCCTTTCTTCTAAAACTTCCTAGACCCCAAACTCTTCTGACCCCAAAGATGGTAAGTAGATACCTCTTTTCAGATATTAAGTATAGTACCTGCACAGAAAGGAGGCAAGACAGGATTATTTGGAAGGCAAAACATTAGCTTATGTGCCTTTGTCCAACATGCTTTGCCTCTTCTATGGCTATGGAAGAGACTACCTAGCCTCCTCAGCTCAGGGTGCCTCTTTCTCTTCCAAGATATACCTCAGCCATCCTGCCAGGAATTTCAAAATGCAAAGAGCCATCCATCCTTCTGGGCAGATGACAGGGGTAATTTCCACAGAGAGGGCCACGCAGGGGCCAGTGCTTGCCAGCCTACGCCTTCCCTGCCAGCACTTGTTCAGCCATTCCTCCCTCCCAGCCAGGGGTCACAGACTCTCGAGCAAGCAGCAGCCCGGGTGGGAGAGGGGCTAGCCTGGGTTAACCTAAATTAGGGATGTGTTGGGGCAACGTACAAAAAATTCATCTTCCTCCGTTGTGACTTCTTGCACTGCCTATCTCCCGGGCAGAGCTTTAAAGCCTAGTTTGTGAAAAACTTACTACAAGGTCAATCTCTCTGCAAACCAAGGGAAGCCAGTGTTTCTTTGTGTGACCAACTGAAATGAGAGTGCATCCAGCAGAACAGAGGTTAACTGGCTGATACGAAGATTGAAACAGGGAAGCTTGATGTTAACAACTGCGTTTCAATATGTGATAAAGAGAGAACGGCAAGAAAAGGGAAATAGGACACAGAGAAGAAAATGTGGATCCATTAGATAATGCTGGCATTTACTTCACACTTCATACAATAAATACACTGCATAGAAATTAGGACTTTGCCCTCAAAATCTTGTGAGGTAGCTCTGGAATGGATTAAGTACTCAGGTAAGGAAATGTGAGTCCAGCAGCCTGGTGACATAGCGGAGACCGCAGCACAAGACCACTTTCCAGTGAAATCAAAGTTTCTTCCTGCTTATCATTTTGCTGCTCTCTGTGCAAAACTGTCAGCAATACATACCCTTGATTGCTAAAGAAAAGCATCACAACTACTATGTAAAGAAGAGACAAAGAGCAAGAAGAGAAGAGCATGTCTTCAGGCGAGAGAGCAGGGAGCTACTGATGTACCTGATATGTAACAGGATTGAAATACAAATTATCCTAGAGCAATTTAATTTAATTACCGGATCTATTCCAAATGGATATGGATTTCCAGAGTAGACTCCTGGGACTGCTGGATCCAACTGCAGCACCGTATTGTCCAGAAGCACATCCTTACTGCAAAAGAAAAGTGAAATGGCCTTTCCAGCTTACTCTCACTATATAAGCCTATGGTACATTTATGTGAGACGAGCTGAGGACTACTGCATGATACCTGTCACCAGCTCCAGCCTTCCTGTGAACTGTTATCCTGGGCTTGTGTGCACAGGTAGGGTTGGGGGATGTCTAAATGGGTCCTACACAATGACAGTCTCCATCACACTGATAATCCTCCATGCATCAGTCCCGGACACCTGCAGATTTTTATGCACATCAGTGCCTGAACAAACAGGCCTGTTCCCGGGGACTCTACATTTCCATTTCAATAGTGAGTTCGTCTGTGTGTGTCAGACAAAACCTCTGATTCATTCATGACTGCATCCACAGCAGGGAGTTCTTCCCTTCCCCGCACAGGCAGTCACTGTGTCTTTCTTTCAAAGCCTACGTGCTCCATTTGGTGTGTTTTTACTTGTTTCCCACATTTAGCCACTTACTTCCAAGTGCTATTTTTAAACATGGGGATGATATGCCAGGAAGAGCCAAAGATGTTGAAAGATTTGGAGAAGCAGTCATTGTAGATGAAGCCAGTGTACATGGAGAATATGCCCATGAGCAGGATCAGGTAGCGCCCACTGAAAAACGTGTTCCAGATCTGCAGGAGGAGAAGGCAGTGCCAGTGACCAAAGTACCTGCAGTCCCATCAAACTGTGGGCCTCAGCCAACAGGAGACATGATTGTACTAATATATATAATTACTCATAGGAAAGTCCGGGTCCCTTGGGCGCATCCAGGTCTCTGTGTAGAAGTAGGCAGAATTACTTGCCAAATCTGTGCCTCACAAGCATCTTCAAAGGATATTCACTCACCCTTTGGGAGGCTGGATGCCCCCTTTACCAAATGGGGATGACAAGCCTTTTTCTATGCTGATAGGGTGCACCAGCTCCCTGGTACTTACCTCATTAGTGCTTTTCTGGGCCAGAAGGCTCTTCTCATTAATGACCATCCAGAGCGCAAAGCCCAGCATGACAGCGCCGTGGCCGCAATCCCCAAACATCACCGCAAACAAGAAGGGGAAGGTAATGATAGTGTATGGAGCTGCAGGAAGGAAAGGACAAGCAGCTCAGCTCTTCCTAAACAAAAAGGTCGCGGCAGAGCAGCAGTCCACTCCACCAGACCATTCCTCACTGCTGCTGCACTTAAAGGCCTCCATGATCCCTCCCCTACTCACCAGGCAGCCAGACCTAGTGCAGAACTAGCTTTATCACCAGAAAGATTGTCCAATTGTATGACCTGCATCTTCCTTGCAATTTTAGCCTTCATTTCTTGTTTCACCATAATAAACACCATGCGCAGACAATTGCATTCTGTTTTGCAAGAGAATAATGAACTTGAAGTTTACTATCATGTTTTTCAGTCTTCTCAGCCTCAACAATCTGAGTTCATCTGGTCCTTTCCCATGGTCCCTGTTCATTCTCAGTGGTGTCTTTCTTTGAGATTCTCTACCATTGTTTCACAATTTTCTCAGCTCCTTTTGGCCTTTTTTTGCCTCAGCACAATGAGCTCAACTTATATTTGCCTTGTAAGCTTAGGTCTTTTCCTCAGAGCTGCTACCTCACCATTGTTCCCCATCCTGTATTTGTGTAGTTCATTATTTCTGCCACAGTCACTGAAGGCTGATGGCCAAATTCTTTGCCTGAGAAAATCCATGCCTATGCACAAAACTGTATCCATTTTTACCAGCAGAAAATATGGCTCAGATTTCTCAATCATCAATGAGTGCGTATTTTAGGATAGTGATGGAGCTCAAAGGCTTTACCTTGGCTCTAGCAAGCCACGTGCAGGTAGCTGAGTGTTTCTCACCTGGGTTCATCTCCCTGTAGTTGCCCACACCGTATGCATCCACGATGTTCTGAAATCCAGCTGTGAACTTGTTGGTCCTGTTGAAGGTGGGTGGTGCCATCCTGGTGTGTATGGCGGTAAGGATAGGGGTGATAGTAGAGCCACTGCGCTCCTGCAAACCCGGTGACAAGGACAGACACAGTCAGGGTGGCTAGCAGAGAAGAATCAGTCCCGCAGCACCACGGTCTGTGTCCAAACATGCACAGGCAACAACATGAAAGCTGGTTTTGAGAATGTTATATCTCAACCCTTTTTCTAATATCCAAATTTTTCCATTTTCTGTGCTATTGATTTGTTCAGGAAAAGCCGCCAGCACTGCTGACTCGTGGGTCGATCACAAGCCTGCTAAGATTTAATGATGACCTTAAACTCCCCTAGGCCAAGCAATCATGCAACAACCTCAACTTTAATTAAAAGAGAAAAGGGAGCCCAGCATTACGGTAACAGACAGCAGTCTGAACACACGGTCAACATATATAAACAATGCAGTTTGGGTGAGAGCTCGGGGGACCCAGAATGTTGGTCTCTTACCATTCCTTGATGGAGAGCTCTTTTTATCCGCCCAGCATCAGCCACTGGGAACCAGATCTCTGCAATGACGCACTGCTGGGTGACATCGATGTTACAGCAATTCAGGATGTGGTAGATGGCTTTGATTTTCTTCACCTTGATCCCCCAGGACCACAAGTTGGCTGCTGCCTCATGCAGCAGTCGCTGGCGGTGGGACTCAGTTTGGGTTATCACCTGTAAGCGCAGCACAGGCAGCGCTCAAGATAGGAAGGCATAGGTGGCACGATCTATTCAGCAGTTATTTGGGGAAGGCAGGTGGAAGAGGCTTGTGGAAAGGGAGCAATTCATATGAATGTATGGGTTATCCTGGAGGGCAGTGTGTGCAGGTCTGGACACAGGAGCACTTGACACGAGGTGCACAATGCTGTTTGCTAAGGACTCTCCCTGCATGGCCCCAAGCCTCTGTAAGTGTAGAGGAGACCATCGGGAGTTCCTGAGCTGTGGTACTGGCTCCTTACCCAGTTGCTTACAGACTGGTTACATCTCACCCTGCGTTCCCACCCTGCCATCTCCTGCAGGCAGCTCTGTGCCACGAACTTGGGGCACATCACATCCATGAGCGTGCCTGCACTGCTAAAGCTACAGCTCATGGCGCTGGTGGGACCTCCATGCATCACATGGCCACCACGGTGCTGCGGCATAAATGAGCGATGGAGATAGATAACACGTTAGGAAGATAACCTGTGTGGTCTACAAGTGCTGAAGAAGCCTAGCTGCCCACGATGCTCCGGAGTGAAAGTCAGTTTGGAAGCAGTCCTGCGTGCAGGCTTGGCAGTCACTGGCATCCACAGAGTGGGGTGACAGCAGGATGTCAACTGCTACATGGGCCACCTCAGGCAAACAGGGTGTCCACTGCCTTCTGCCTCGGGACCCACTGACTGTCACGCACGACAATACAAAGGTCACAGGCAGGAGTCCCTCCAAAAGGTGCGAAGTCCTGATACAGCATATGGATATACAAGGTACTGAGCACCCATAGCAACTGAAGTTGTAATTTTCAGCCCTGTGTTAAACGTTGGAGTAAAGAGGTTGGAGACATGTACTTCTATAACAGCAGTCTTAGCTTTCTACTGTTAGTGTGACAAGTCCCCCAAGATTTCCTTGGTAAAGAAAACCTAATTTAAATATAAAATAAATCTTTAGACTCCTCTCTGAGCCTAGTATAGTTGTACTATAGTTGTGACTGAACAAATTCGCTAGCTGCTGAGGGAAACCACGCCGTAAGAGCTAGACGAAACCATTTTGAACAATGTGCAATTTGGTTACAATACCTGTAGCCTGCTGATGACCTTAGATTCCACCCTGTAGCCCCATACCATAGGGTCTAAACCTCTGACTTCTGCACGGCCAACAGCAGCAAATAGTTTTTGAGCCCTCACATGGGAGGCTGTCCTCCAGCAGCTCCTGGGGGGTGTAAATGGGCAGAGCAGAGCACAAGCACTGGCCTCCGCAGCCGGCGGGGGGGACCGCTCCTGGGCTGGTGGCTTCATCCCCAGCCCCCGGCCAGCTCTGCACAGCCAGCTCCCAAAACAAGCCTGGGATCTGGCCATGGCCACAGCGTTTCAGACAGGACGAATGTCTAGGCAGGTCCCACTTGCAGGATTCAGACCCCAGTAAAGCCACTGCCACTTACTGTGTTTAAATCCTCGATCCTTGTGTTGACTTCATCAAGCATTTCTCGGCGCTCGGTGGCAGACTCTGGACAGGGATAGACGATGGCACGAAATCTAGTCTCGGTAAGAGAAAAGCGAAAAACACCATTTATTTGACTGACTTTTTCTTCCTCTGGACTCTTCTCAGCTCAAAGGTGGGGAAACCAGACTTTATTCCTCACCCTGTAGTATACTCTTCTTACATACTACAAAGTTGTGCCTGCTCTCCCAGAAAGGTCCGAAAAGGTACATTTACCTCTTCATGAGAAAACGGATCCCTTCATCTGTTCTAGCTGAAAAACCACTCCCTGTTTCAGGTACTACAAGGTACCTGATTTTATACAGTGGTCAGCACTAATATGTAGGCACCTCCCTTATGCCCACAAGCTGCCTGAGCTGCAAGAAGCCACAAAAGCCCACCCTGGCGAATGCAGCCCCCATAACCCGTAGCCAACAGATGTCCCTCTTGCACTGAGGCTGGAAAAATACGGTGTTCCCCTTCTCTGCACTACCCTCTCGCAGGCACTGGGGGAAGACATCAGCTGAGCTACCGCTGCGCGGCAAGCAAACACCCTTCGTGCATGCAGGCTGTGTAAGTAAATACCCTGGGCGGGGGAAGAAAAAAACAAAAAGCAAATGCCTGCATATCCAGGAGGAAAACAAAAGGAGGATGGCCATACACCCGGCTCTTGGCTTCTGGTCCATCTGTTTGGCTAGACAGCTTGGGAGCAAGGGAAGGATGGGTGAAGTTTTCTAAACACCTGAGAGTGGTATCCGTTACGTCAGCTTAGATGTGGTGTGACCAGGCCAGTATAAATGCTTTTATAAGCTTACCCCCAAGGCTCTATTTGGGAGATTCAGCTGGTTTGTTTAGTGTGGTATAATAAGGACTAATGTGGGCTTCTAATATGTGCGTGAAGGTCTTACCTCCATGCAGGTGTTGTATACTGCTTCATCCAGAGTATGCAACATGACCTTCTCTAGTGCAGATACAAGTCACACTAGTGTAAAGGTGCTTACAATAATACAGCACACTGCGGTGTCTTAAAGCCACTATATGAGCCCAAAACAGCCAAATAGAAATGAATAAGTTGCATGTCTTTCTGAAGATTGCATAGCTACCCGTCCTGCCTGCAAAACAAGCCCCAGAGTATAGTTCATGGACAAAGAGCAGGCACAAGGAGTTCCCACTGGACCTTGCAGATCACAGGGTGCACGGCTGCAAGGCTCTGCGCCTACAGGTTTTAACTGAGCGGAGGTGCTGCGGTAACTGAATAGCAGAGATCCCTCCACTTGTTCCTACTCGGTTTGTTCAGTGGTATCTAGTCCTTGTGCTAGCCCTGCACTTCAAGGGCATTATAAATGTCGTCCTTCAACATTGCCCCTACAGGTCTGCACAAAGAGATCACTGCTCTTTACAGAGTGGAGATCTTCTGCCCACCTAAGGCAACACACTTCCACCATCCTGCAGTGGAGTTACGCTGTTAGGGTTGCTGAAGGGCTGCCTTTCTGCATGTGAGATTAATTAAATGAAGATGTAACAGGGTCATAGGGGTCTATCTCTGTTTAAGAGACAAAAACGTGCATGCTCTGTGTACAGATAAGCATCGTGTTCTGGCTTTGTCTGAGCACAGAATATATCACCACCTGCTCTCCAAAATCAGTTCCAGCACACACACAAGTGAGGACAGTTCCAAATTGAACAGAACTCTCTGCAGTTTCCTAGAGATCAGCCCAGAGCTGTGTGTAATGACAGCACGCGCTCTTCAGCTAAACTTCCCTTTCCAAAATTGAATCTCTCCTCGCTCAACACCTGGTATTCGTTTCAAAAGGTTATTCACCCTACCTAATTATTTCCATCTTCTTATTCTTCACAGCTCTTAGTTCATATTTAATAAGGATTTTTAATCAAACTTGAAAGCTTATTCCTCTTTGCTGTACAGTTCCCCCGTTTCCAATAACGTTATTGCAGCAGTGTTGCTTTGATCTTTTAACAGCCATTTTGCATACTGAGTATCAGCTTTGCCCTAATGGCACAGACGTCTCTGAAAGCTCCAGGAGAATTCAGCAGGGAATCCTTACATTGATAAACCCAGTTTAGTATTCACATTAGCACTGAGGCAGCCGCGAGAAAAGGAGGAAAAGAAAAATTCTTACATTTTCCTCCTCCCTGCTCCCTCTACACCTTTCACTAATAAATTTGTGCACGGACTTAATGCTTATGAAATTGGCAGAGTAATGTTACCAATTAGAGTCAAGCGGGGACTACAAGCATAACCTGAGGCACACTGCTCTGCAAACAAGTCTTAGCCTGCCTTGCCCGAGACTGGCTTATACCAGTCCCATGATTTTTGCAGGATATTTACTTGTCATGAATGATGACTTAGTGCTAAGCAGAAATGTCCTGCTGGGGCTGGAATGACACTGCCATCTGCTTCAGGTATAGTTAACCCTGCCTTAAAGATGGACCAGACCAAAATGTCTTGGCCTGTGTACCAGGGATGGCTGATCGCCCACAGAACACAAAAGGAGAGTCATGGGATTAATACATGTAAAAAAACCTGCCACTCAGCAAAACATCCGTATATACGTGCATATCAGCAAGGAAAAAATTTAAAAGAGAGGAAGGAAAGACATAAAGGATGATTTCAAGAGTAGCCTGATTAGCTGGCAATAAACAAAAACCAGTGCGCTAACACCGCAAAGGACATCCTGTGAATTTGTCTTCCGTAGGTATGTTTTCCTTCAGTTACAAGGGCCTGAGAGAAACAAGTCTATGTTCCTTTCCATGAACCTCCCACCACATCCATGCCACTAGCTTATAACAACTTTGAATGTCATGGCCCACCCTGCAGGGATCTGCTCAAAATTCAGTGCCGCCTGGCCCCGTGCTCCCAGCTGCAACCTGCTGCAGGAGGACGTGCCTCCGGTTTGGATGATTCTGGGTTCAATCAATAACGAAAATGCTGACAGGCATCGCATTGCCCGTTCTTTTATTCCCACCCCAGAAAAAAGTATTGGGCTTTTGACTGCAGGGAATTTAAAATGCTGCGGGGGGGGGGGGGGGGGGGCGAATCCTCCAAAATTAAGCACCTGCAGCACTCTGCGGGCAACCCCAGCCAGCTCTAAATGTATGGTCTGGCAACTCGCAAGGCCAGGGGCAAATGCAATGGGAAGGGTTCACCACCAGCAAATGCCCATGAGTGCAGAAGGGGAGGAGGGTACTGAACAGCATCTAAAAAGCAGGCAAAGAAATGGGAATGGGACATAAGCAGGAAATTGTAATCCGGAAAGAGAATGAGACTTGCTGAAACCTCAGAGACCGCTGGCAGCAGCAGGCTGACCCTGCACAGTGGCGATGGCAAAACTGCTTCCACGTCTGAGGTTCAGGATCAGAAATCAGTGACTGACAGCTGGGAGCCTTCCTCCAGCTGTCCACACTCACACGGCTGCTTTACAGAGAGATGCCCAACTTAGAAGGGCTGAATTGCTCTCAGGATGAGCATTGCCCCGCCACTGCCCATAGAAAACATCTTGGAGAGTCCCATTGCTAATGCAGGAACTGTTAACAGTCCCCAGGGGTCTGTTGCTTCATGGGACTGAAGTCAATTCTCCCAGCTGGATGAACTGATCTTCCTGCTTTTATTCTGATTAAAGGCAGGATGTAAGGAAAGACCTGCCCTGAATGCACATGTCGGGTACGAGCAATCGCTCGCCCCCTCCCCGCGACCTCCTGCAGCCTGCAGGCGCTTGGCTGGCCCCGCTTGGCCGAGGGGCTATACCTGAAATGGATTCGGTGACAGCAGACAGATCCCCTCGTCAAATCTGATTTACACTGCAACAAAGCCCATCGGTCATCAGCGTTATGAAAGAGTAACAAAATATTCAACTTGAATTATCTTTTCAAGATGCTTAACAGGGTGGAAACAAGTCAGGTTGTATGAAGCTTTCATTTCTCTCCTGGGCTCTGTCTCTGATTACACAGATATTGCTCAAAGGCCTTGGGAAAGGGTTGAATAAACCACAGCATCATCTTTTCACAATGAAATGCAGGAAGGCTTGAGAGCAGGTCGGGGATTACCACGTTCCCAGTGGCCAAGTAAGGGCCCCTGATTTTCAGGGGAAGGATGCTGAATATTTCTTAAAAACCAGTCCCCTTTAGGTTGTCCCAAGTTAAAAACCTAGAAGCTGAAGCTACCAAGATCTTTATGTCACTTTGGAAAATTTAGAACCTCAATTTCCAAGTACCAAGGTAATGAATTTCTTTCATCATTAGGAGCAGCAGAGCTGAGGAGCGGAAGGGAGCTCAGTGGCAGAGCTGACAGCCGGAGAGCTGGAGATCTAATCTCCAGCTCCAAATTCAGCCAACCTGGGCTGGCAAGTAAACACCTCCATGGGAGTCACTGTGGCTTGCCCACAGACCTGCCTTACCCATCACAAATCTTCTTGATTTTTTGTTTAAGCTGCTCTCCTTGATAGAAGATAATGAACACGTTCTTCTTCATCTCTTCTCTCTGCAACACAATTCAAGCAGAATTTAATGCATCCAGAGCAAAGAGTCCATTGCGGAAAATATGGTGGGGTTCTTTTTGGCAGTCTCTCCACTGGGTTGTTCTTTTCCCCCAGTCCCAGTTTTCCAACAGTAATGTTTTGCCTAGATGTTGCTTCAGGGACCAGGCACGGGCGGCAGCTCCAGGTTATGGGGGAAGGAGCAATGTGGAGTGGAGAGGTAGGGGACCAGAGGTCCACTGGGGCACAGGGCTCACCCCAGAGACACCAAGAGGAATCGACCCTCCGTGACCAGCCCCAGGTGAGGACACCCACAGCCCACCTCCCCGGTGGTCCACGTAACACAGCCACCCTGCTAGGGCTCACACGGATCTTAACCAGGCAGGAAAAAGAAGCCACCTCGACAATAGCAAAAGGGGAAAGCAATGTCAAAAAACCCTCTCCCATCCTCAAACTTTCCTGCCTTTCTTCTCCAGGCTGCCTTCAGACACCCAGCTCTGGTGTGGCACAGCCAGGGCCCCAGTTGGGTTTCTGCAGGTCACAGGCATGCACGAGGAGCAGGGTGAAGCCAAACTAGGTTGGTACCTACTGTCACGGGGTCCTCGAGGGGGGTGTCCATTTCGGTGTACCTCAGGTAGATGTTTCCCCTGCAGGCTCGCCACAGCAAACGCTCAAAGGGTATCATCCTTTCCCTCTTTATTACCCCTGCTGTAAATCTGAGTAGAGTTAAAAGAGAAATAAATTACAAGCCCATTCTAAGTCTTTTAGGACCTGTAACACACATGGTTTTACAATCTCTTGTTTTCTAGTCCATGATAGCCAGGGCTCTGCTGCTGCTGTAGGCACTTGTAGGAAAGACCTCCTTGCTCAAGCCTGGCTCTTATCTCAATCTACTGACTTTATTCTTTTGCTCTTTCTTTAAAACACTGTAAGTCCTCCCCAGATCAACAGAAAAAGGAGACAATTCTGGCTAGAAATGGAGGAACAGAGAGATGCTTACAGTCACACGAAGAGAGACTGCCTGAACGACAGAGGTAGGAGGTAGCAATTTTGAAGTGCTGGTTTATCTTTACTCCCTCCTGTTTTCCCAGAAAGCACCAGACTGCACTTTTGCAGTGCAGCATGACATGCTGGCATACACCCACCAAGGCAAGCCCTCTGCAGGTGTATGCTTTGCTCATGAAAGAGTTGAACAGGACTTCAGAAATACCAGCAGGAGTGGCTAAAAACACTAGCCTGGAAGAACACCATCAGAGAGTTTCACCACACATAGCCGCTGTAGACACAAGGAAAAGCTGTTTGAGTCGATGCTGTCTACCAAATTACCGTCAGCGATACGCATGGTGGTGTTTCTGCTCCCCTAACTCTCACCCTCTGTGCCAATTTCTATTGCAGACAAAGCCCAGTGCAAGCAATCCCATGGCTTTTTGCTGTGGTTAGACATCCATCCCTGAAGACCAGGCTGGTAGCCAGATGCCTGAGTCCATAAGCCACAGGTGAGATGCCATAAGATAACAATTTTCAGTTATCTACTAAGGGGTCACTGGAATTGGTGGCCTGGAAGTAAAAGTCCATTTGTCCCACTGATCCATAACCTGACCATAGTTTTGATGATAACTTTAGAGGACAGACACTCTTTCATCTTCGTTAAACACCTACGCTTAAGGGGCTGGTGAGCAACCCCTGGTAAGGAGCTGAAGGAAGTGTACCAGTGTCACAGCAATGCAGTGCAGGTGGGGAGCCTGGCCAAGCTGGGGCCGTCACCAATACACACCCCAGCTTGGCAGCTGCAGCAGCAGGACTGCTTCTCAGCTCCAGTAGTCCAGATGTGTCTTCACTGAAGAAATCATCTGGCAGATTGGTTTCTGCCTGGAAAACATTAGTTTTAAAAAACTATTCAGCATTGCCAGTTTGAAAACTGTTTTCACATTTTTCTCCTGGCATTTTTTCCCCCAAAGGTAGCTTTCCACACAGATTTAGACCAAAGGAGAAAAAAAAAAAAAAAAAAAAGGTAAACTGTGTCTAAGCAACTGAAAAGCATAAATGCCATTTTCAAAGAGATCTGGGAACCAAGTTCTTGAGCCCCATTGACTCACGGAGTGATGCAGGCTCCAAAGTGACTGAGGTGCTTTTGCAAAAGTATCTTACTGGCTTGTGGTAAAGACTGCTGGGTTTTGATTAAAAATAAATAACAGCTACACACACCAAATGAAAATGTCAGCATTTTTAGGAACTTTCTACATCTCTGTTGGAAGAGCAAAGAGGCCTCTCACCTCAAAGAAGTCCTGGGTTTTCTTCAGCAGGTGTTTGAGCTCTGTCAGCTCGAGGAAGTTCTGCTTCAGTGTTTGTTGGTTCTGGTTGGCTTCCAGCAGCTCAGCTTCAAGTTTCTCCAGCACCGTCTGTTTAGGGTCCAAGCACATCCAGAAAAACTCTGAAGCGGATCAATGGGCCTTCACCAAGCTGATATCAAATCTCAAATAATAGATGTTGGGTTTTTTCAAGGGGGAATACAGAAATACTCAATGAGCACTTCAGTGAACACTGAGTTTGTAGGAAGATATTCATCAATGGAAATGCCTCATTTTCCCAATGTCACATTCCCTACTAGATGTTTTGTCCTCTTCTGGCATTAGAGTTCTGACTCACCTGACCAAAGCACAGGCAGGTAAGTGGGTGCACAGAGTGGGTGTCTCAGCCTGTCTTGGCACCTCTGTGTTTCCCTGCAGGACATCTCAGACCCCAGGTGGACTGGCTGTCAGTCTACTGACTACAAAAGCAGCTTATAACATGGCCATTAGCTTAGGTTCATTAGCTACAGGCCAAAAATTAGGTGAGGTTGTGCATCCAGGAACACACCAGGCAATCACCTTGCTTATGAAGTTGAAGGCCTTGGAAAGCATGATTTTTCTTCCTAGTCACCTACATGTGCAGCATTTGAAAATTACCCAGTCAGTAAACTTAGCTTCCAGCTGGGCTAGAATAAAGCATCCCTTGCACTTCTGAATGCAAGGCACAAATATTTGTGTCTGGCCCTAGGATTACCGTATCACAACCATACTCCCACTAGGACAGACTGCCCTGGAGTTTTTACGCAGTGAAGCCGGTTCTAACATCAGCTCTCCTGGTTAAAACCTTCTTATTCTCTCCTACAGAATGATGGGGTCATTCTGTGGTAGTGATACCTTCCCATTAATATGTGGGACCAGAGGGATGTTTCACAGGGGATGGTAAAAAGACTGGGCTCCTTTAGGAACATGCAGTAAGACCAGCCTTAACCTAGCTGCTGAGACAGTGACCCGGGGAGCATCTCCGCGGGCAAGCAGAGCCCTGTCAGCCTCAGCTACCGGGTCCTTCCTTGCAGGGGAGGGCTATATCGAGCATATTACACAGACATCACGGTGCACATCCCCTTCTCTCTCTCCTTGGCCCACGTCAAATTCTGTACCTCCATATCAATCATTTCCCGAGGCAGGGGGGTGTCTGGGTACTTTTCTAGTTTGACTATCTCAACATTGTCTTCCATCTCATTTTCCAGAAAACCTGCAAGGAAAGGACACAGAAGTCTCCATACAGTCATCCCCGCTGCATCATCCTGGTCACGGGCTGCTGCTAACCCCCCTGCCAGGACCGAGGCATCACACAGAGGAGTGACGAGATGCAGCGATACACAAGGGCCATCATCCCAGTGCATAGACACAACCACCAAGAACTGGCCACCCCACAGCGTCCTTTCTTAGTGAGGACGCTGTTTCTCCTGAAGTCATGGTAGCTCCTCCACTCTAGCAATGGCAAGGACTGTCACAGTGCCTATGGTGGGCACTGGTGTCGGGGGGGGGGGGGGGCAGAGCTCACAGGACACACATCCATGGGGCAGCAGATGCCACAAGCTCTGCTGCTTGGGTTTTAAGGATTTTTCCCCAGGCTGAAGCCATTGTACTGGTGTAAAAGAGTCAGGTTATCTGGATTAGCCTCCTGCCCAGCCCCAGATTTATCTTGTGATTTTACATAAGCTAATTAACTTCCTTTCAGTTCAGTTAACCATTTTCAAAACAGGGGCAACAATTTATTGCCCATATGGGGTGAAGTGGTAATTAGCTGACACATGCAAAACATTTCCAGGGGCTCAGATGAAAACATCACAATTTTGCCACTAATTCTGCTCCGCAGTGTGAGAGCACTTAACAAAGAAATAAATCCCACACCACCAGTTGGCAGAAAGCCGATTGCATTTGACAAGCATTTACTTACGCAGGATCCTCTCCAAGGATTCGCACCTTCTCACTTCATTCACAAACTTTCTCTGGAAGCTGTTGACGTTCACATTCAGCTAAAAACAGGAGGGAAAACAAGCCCGGGGCTGGAGGCTGAACACTGCTGCACTCATTTTTAACATCAGCAGAGAACGAATGCCTTCGGTGCGGATGGCCAACACTGCTGCATCTTACAGACTCCTAGAGGCAGGGCAATACCGTGGGTTTCCTTACGGCCAAGGACATCATGGCCTTATATTAGGCTCATTTCCACCCAGTCTTGCTGTGACAGCAGGAATCATAGATGGACTCTCATGGAGAGACCCCCCTGTTTTCTGGTGGTGGAAGGAATCATCCTAAGATTGTGCAGCGGGCGTGCAGAGCACTGGATGGGGACTCAGGGATGAGTCGGCTCTCGGCACGGCGATTGGCCTTCAGATCGGCTTTGGGGAAGTCCCACTGGGCTTTTTGACCACCCTGCAGGCGCACCTTCCCCAAGTGCTTTGAAGGAAGGACAAGCACGCCCCGGGGCGCATCTCCCACAGCTCCGCGTGCCGGCCGGGCAGTACTCACATCTCTGAACTGGACCAGACCCAGCTCCCCCAGCTCAGCCACGCAGCAGTAGGCAGCCTCCACCTGCAGGAAGAGCTGCACCAGGCTCATTTCCTCGCTCCGGAAGACCGAGGCCATTTCGCCTGCCCTCCTCCGACCTGGGTGTCCGTGGGGACCTTGGTGGCAGCGGCACAGTCTTCCTCGCCCAGGGAGGTGCCAGAAGGTGCCGAGCACTGCAGGAACATTGGGATCACTGAGTCAAGGTGCTGGAAACTAGCCCGATGCTGCCCATCATGTCCTTCAAAAGGGTTTCTTCCCCTCCTAAAAGCCGCCTCAAACCTACATGAGGCTTCATCCCACCAGAGCAGTGATAGATGCTAAGGTATGTGTGTGACACAAGGGAAGAGGGGAGCCACTGGTCCCCTAGGACAGGTGATGAGCAAATACCCTGCTCTGTCCTCTGCTAGACCAAAGACGCTTCAGACCACTGCACTCAAGCCCTTTATTTGGGTTTTGGCTGCTGAGCTCGTGAAGGACTCGATTTCTCTTTGTCTTCTACAACACAGAGAAGAAAAATCATTAATTTCACCTTGCAATTAGATGGGTGAAAGAGGCCTGACTAGTTTTTATCACTTTCATTGGTAGTGTGAACGCAATATTGCAAACACATCTGGAGCATGTTATATGGGGATGGGAAGGACACTATTTTATTTAAATTAAAACAAACTTTAAGATTTAAAAAACATTTTCTCCCCATAAAGGACAGTTTTCAAAATGAGATACATGACATGTCATGCATTTCACAAAAGTTCCTTTTGTCTAAATGTTTCTTATCATTTACTTCGAGTAACGTGAACATACAAATTGCCTTTAGTTGTTCTTGCACAAAATTAACTGATTGGCATGCACAAACAGAGTAATTATTCTTTCCCAGAGAAAAACATACAAGTAGATACACTTCTTTGCATGCATTTGATTTTGTAGCAAGCCTACATTTTATAAACAGCAAAACAAAATCCCTTTATAACCTTGCTTCTATTTGTTAACAGGGTTGGGAAGTCAGTTGTCCTTAAACCTCTCTATCTTCACGAACCTCGTCTTGCAACATTTTTTTTAATGTGGATTCTAGTAATTTTCTTTATAACATGTGAAAGATTTATCTTAAATGTGAGAGAAAAATTTTGCAAGGTATTAAATGCTTGTTTAACAGGAGCACTGCAGTCACAAATCTGTATTTGCTTAATTGTCCTGTGAGTTTTCCTTGTCTTACTCTCTGTACCCATTCACTAAATAATTTAAGTTGAAAATATAAGATAACTAGTAGCTTGTTAAAAGAAAACATATCATACACCAGCTCCAGTGCGTTGAGTAAGGATATAATCTTTAAAGTTGGTCGGACATTTTTTAGAAAACTATATTTTTTACAGGAAAGACATGAAAGCTGCAAGAGACCCCCACTACTCATGCAAGAAAGTAAAAAACTTCCCTAGCTCTGATTCTCAAAAAGTTTGAAAGATTTTCAAAAAGTTTAAAAGACCGTCAAAATGTCCCACCTTAACTTCTTTAGACTGAAAAGTGTGAAGAGACTACAATTTAAAGCAGTTTGTATTTCTAAACCTGCGGTTAACTTCCATAAAAAAATGTTAAAACCTTAGAATTAAAAGAACAAAACTCAAGTGAAATATTTGGAAATATCTTAGTTAAACTGCTTCAAACCATCCAAACCCAGGGTTCTACTTTTCCTCGGTAATCAGTCAGTGAAAAACCCCAAAGGCTCGCTTTCATCTTGATTTGGAATGAGAGAAAAATGAAAAATGAAAAAGAAAAAGAGAAACCTCTTTCCAGCCAGGAAACCCTTCCCAGCCCTGCTCTGAGGGAGGCAGGGCGTTCGCCCTTCTTCCATTCCTGCAGATACAGGAGCCTTGCCCAAAGGCACCGGCTGCCAGCCATGCCTCTATCAACACCCCCACCCTCCCCCAATTTTTTGCTTTGGCAAAAGAACAGTTAATTGAGAAACCACTCACGATTTCCCCGGTCGCTATTTTTCCAGGGGTATTGCACTGCATTAAAATGCATTAAAAAGCACCGGGTTTCGGGCAGCGTAAATCCCGGTGCCGTAAGATGCTTTGGAGAAGGCGTTACTCGGGTTTACCTCTCAACCGCCACGCTCTTCTCCGGCAGGACCTCTCCCCGGGGAAGGGGCGAGCTCTCCCCTCGGCTGGCCGCGTGTCCCGTCAGGCGACGACAGCAGGGCTGTGCTTTGGCACGGCTGCGGGCACCGCGCCGGGCGAGGAGGGCGGCCAGCAAAGCGCCCTGGCCAACTGTCCTGTGTCGCACGGGGCACGGCAAACCTTTTCTTTTAAGGTCAGAACCGGTCTGGACCAGAGGAGGGAAACCCTTTCTGTCCCAAAACAACCTTCGGGTTGTCCGGACCCGGCGCTTTCTGGCTGGGTCACAACCCTGGTATCGGGTCTGTCGCAAGCGCGAGCCGTGTTGTGGCAGCACGCGGGTTGTTGAGACTAATAACAGACGGGGCATGCCGGCTCACACCGCCCCGGCCACCCGAAAAACGAGCGAGAACCTTTGAAACCTGCTGTACGCAGAGAGCTATAAACCCACAAAAACATATTTGCAAGCCCTGGCTGGAGGATCAGTCACCAGGGAGGTGGAAAACTTCTGCGCTGTTTCTGGCTGGTTTTTCCTTACTGAAGGCAGCTGGGGAAAGGACAGGGGAACAATGGGAGATTAATGATTTTCCTGCAGCTGGGGGACGGGCTGAGCTGTAGAGCATAGAGAGAGCTGGGAGGGCAGGGGCTCAGTCAGCAGAGCTGCGCTAGCCTGGGGCAATGCTGACAGGGAACTTGATTCTCACCCCTTGAAATAACAAATGCTGTGAGAAAAAGGGGGTTTATAGACTTTTTCCCACTTCGGCTGCTAAAGCGAGGGCTCCCAGAGAGAAATTTTGTCCCTCCTAAAACCAACGGCTTAGCTCCCACTGGGGTCAGAGGAGGCAGGGTTTCATCCTGGTAAATAAGGCTGGCTGGGTCACTCTGAAATCTAGCACCCATAAGAAGTTTTATCTCAAAAGAAGAGCTAATGAAAATGCATGGCTATATGTAAATTGTAAAATAGTGCTAAAAAAAAAAATCCTTTCTCAGATCTGTTTTTTCAGAGATACCCAGCAGCCCTGACCTGACAAGCCAAAGGGTAAAGCTTGTCCAAGGGAACGATGCCGAAAGGCGAGGAACAGCAGAGAGTTTCCCAGCACAGAGGTTTTCTATTCAAAAGCAACAAAGCATGGCCCCGCTTCGCAAGGTCAGCTAGTGCGAGAGGGCTCCCACCACTTTCTGAAATCTGGCTGCCTCAAGCTGCACGACCCAAAAAGGAGGTATTAAAAATGATAAGGCAATTTTGATGGATGGGCCTAAAGCTTTCATTTTGCTCAGCAACCACCCAGCTGGGCTGGCTGCGGGTCTCCCTGGCCTCCCACCCGCCTCGGCTGCACCACGCTCCTCCCGTACCAGTCACCACCAGTGGTCAGCTCTGCTTTCTCCATCGGTGCTACCAAAGAAAGGGAGTAAAGGCTGATGAAATTCTGCACTTTCTGCTGGGAAATCGGAGCTTCTTTTGGTAAGGCAAAAGTGAAGTCATTGCCGTCGACCGCACGTCCGCCACACAGGGCTGTGGAGAAGCGGGTGTGGGAAAGGAAGGACATTGCCTTCCAGCCCGTGCTATAATGCTGAATAACAGGAGTCATCATTCAGTTCTCAGCTGACATATACTGACACAACAAAATAAAACAACTTCAGGCTAACCCCCCATCTCAGAACCTGCAGCACATTCTTCCCCCCCGGCAAAGCTGTTGTGTTCATTTGATGGTACCAGGATTTGCTTCTGGTTTGGACCTACGCTGCTCTTACACAGCCCCACAGTTACACTCAGCTACTCCCCTACAAGCTGTCGGGGCAGGGGGAGCAGAAGGGTCCCCCAACGCATACTTGATCGCCAAAGCAAGCCACACTACGCCGGCCACTCCAGCCCATTAGCTGAGAAGCAAGCGAACACGGAGCGCGGAGATAAAGCCATCTCTCTTGCCCTTCCCTCCCCCTTTCCCAGGCGGAGGAGAGAAGCAGAAAGCATATCCTATTTCATGCCTCTGGCATGTGGAAGAACGTTATTTTGTAATAATCTTATTATTAAAGATCAGATGATGATGGCTGATGACGAGGCGCCGTTCGGAGGAGCCCCATCAGTGGGTTCATTGTCGGTGCCGGCAGCTCTGCCCGGGCGAGGTGAAGGCAGCCTTTCTCAGGCAGCTCCACGCCGCCTGGTCTCGCGGTCGGTCCCTCGCTGGGGTCTCCAGAGGGACAGCGTGGGGTCACAGCAGGGCCACAGGCTCAACATTTGTCTAATAGCAACCGCAGCCTCGACTGGAAAACACAAAGGGCACGGTTGTGGGGGTTTTTTTAAATGCTAGAGCTGCTTTCCTCTGTGTGACAGAAAGCAGATCCCCTCTCCCCTTCTTTCATTGTGGTTTTGATTTTTTTTTCCTCCATATGCCTAGTTTTAAAAATCAAATCCCCTGCTCACAGGTAGCTTTATCTTAGATGGCCATTTTTTCACATCAGTGAAGATACCAAACAAAACGGCCCCCTCCACGATGGACACATTATTGGCATCAGGCTTAAGGTTTTGAGCTTTTTAAAGCCATTTTGAGGGCGTTATAAAGGCTCTTCAGCTTTTTTCAGCTTTATAAAGGCCACCTGGGAGGGAGCTCACCCCACAATACAAAGACAGTGGGTTGCTAACAGACAGACCTGCCCTCCCAACAGATGCCTTTTCTAGAGCTACACTTGGAGATTTTGCTACCTACAAAGCAAGCGTAGGAGATAGATCCACTCCGGTGGCCTCACCAATAGCACAGACCACCTAGCATCCTCCTTGGCATTTAGCACCACGACCTCAAAGGCTGCTCAGAGCCCTTGTGAATAATAATTGGGAATTGTTGACTAATCATCAACTTCAGTGTGCCAACACACAGAGCTCAGGGGGGTCCCAAACATGCAACCCTTCCAGCTGGGCTGTCATCACTTTTAGCAGCATGGGGAAGTTTCATGCAGCTGTAGGCGGTTCTGGGATCGGTATCTCAGTATAATCAGTCCACGCTTAGCTCCACCACGCAGAAGGTTTTGCGTGGCTACATGGGATGTTAATTTTTGAGCTCTCTTTCACCAAAGCTCCCTCCTATTGCAGCAGTTAAGCAGAGTAGCACCTCAGGTACGCTGAAATGAGAGTAGGGGTGTAGTTAACCCAACCTCAAGTGTTGTACAGAAAAAAAGGATTTGTCCTCTTGTCACTGATATGCCCAGAGATAATGTACCTGCTCTGCTGTGCTCTCGGGGGTTGTGTGTTTTGCCCTGAGTTAAATGCCGTGCCACAGCTCAGTTGCCATCCTGCTGGTCACTGCTGGGATGGAACAGGATTGGAGCAGCAATCAGCTTCCATTTGGAATTAAAAATACAAATATGTTGCCTATGTAAACAGAAAAAAAAATATATATATAGACTGAGTGTGTACATGTCAGCTAAAGATAATAACTTTGAGAGCCACACCTGGTAGTGATGTGTCAAGGGTAATACCTTGGTCATCAGAGAACCTTAACTGCAAAGCTCCTTGTGGCACAAAATATACCAGATAGTAGGTATTGCCTCTTTCATAATCATCAGGAAAAGCTGACCAGCAGCCCTACACACTGGGGAAGAGTCTCCAAGGGGAGGGATGGGGAAGTACCTAATTTTAGAGTAAACAGACAGAGCCTTGCCTTGAGAACTGCATGGAAACGGGAGCCCATGGAAAGGAATCCCACATCTCTGCTGGTGCTGCAGTTGCTCTCCAGGTACCAGGGCATCCCGGTGGAGACCAGCGTTCATGCGATGCCTGGAAACTGAGCTATGGGAAGGCTTTGGAGAGTCTTATCGCTCCTTGGGCACTCGCAGCACTGAAATATGAATGTGTTACAAAGAAGAAATGAAACAAATCCAAATCCGTGTCAGGAGATGATTTTATAGGGCTCCCATTGTGTCTGAACTTATCAAGCAAAACCTTCATTTCCAAACTGATCCAAAAATCACTGAAGCCAAGCGCAGCCTGTTCGCTGCTTCAGGAGACTTTGGAGCAGGCCCTTTCTGAACCACGGAGGGAATGCATTTTGGAAAGGAAAAGAAGTACATTACGTTAATTGTGCAAAACATTTTCAGCATCCCTTAGAAATGGGCACATTTACCTGCAAGCTGACAAAGAACATTTAGGTAATGGTCAAAATTTGAAAGAGATTTCATTACAAATTGAATCATTCCTGCAATAGCAGAGTAGTTTTTTCTCTTCATTTGCCCTCAAACATTTTGTGCTGCACTCATTTGTACTCATTATTTTTGCAAAATTAACCACCAGGTCAACTTTCAGCAGGAATCGCGGGTGAGAAATTCAGGAGGGAAAGGTGAAGCTGGAAGAAAATGAAGGGCCTTTCCTCAATAAAGAGTTGAATTTTAGTTTTGATGCAACAGAGCACTCAGATAAAAAAAAACACAAATTAAAGACAACTAGCACGAAAGACACTGAAGCGAGGCAGAGATGATTCATTTCAAGCAACTCTGAGAATTCGGAGCACTTTTACAGCATCTCTCCCCTACTGTGACTGATGTCTACTAAGGCCAAGAGCGATGGGCGCTGGGGTCACGCACCCAGCCTGGCTGCCGGCCGAGCACAACGCACCTCGGGCCACCCCTCGGGTGCCAGCCGAAGGACGGGGCCACGCATGCCCACCCGCAGAGCGGGAGGTGGCTGTCGCAGACTGGCCGGCACAGCCCTAACTCTGCCAGTCCCGGCGGTGTGTTGACATGAAAACAGAGACAAAGTGGGCAAACATGCCCGTTTCAGCTGGTCTGCCTTCATCTGCAGCTCGGAGTGCCCTTTCTCAAGGGGAACCTCTGCTTGCCCCTGTCAGAAGAGAAGAGAAGAGAAGAGAAGAGAATCATTAAGTTTGGAAAAAACCTCTAAGATCATCAAGTCCAACACTTTCTCAAGGGGAAACCTCTGCTTGCCCATGTCAGAAGAGAAGAGAAGAGAAGAGAATCGAATCATTAAGTTTGGAAAAAGACTCTAAGATCATCAAGTCCAACACCACCATGCCCACTAAACCATGTCCCGAAGTGCCACGTCCACGCGTTTTTTGAACCCCTCCAGGGATGGTGACTCCACCGCTTCCCTGGGCAGCCTGTTCCAACGCCTGACAACCTTTTCCTGATGCATCATGGAAATCCTGGCAGCTGGAGGGGAGCAGAGTGTTTTCAGCGGTGGTGGGTGGACAGCAGGGAGGACAAGCAGGTTCACCTCACAGAAATGCTGGGCAGGGCTAAGCCTACCTGGGTTTTGCCCTGAAGCTTTGTCCTAAACAAAAGGAGACCAAACCAACCTCACAGTTCTGCATAGCAGCACCCCATTGTATGCAGTTCACCACAGTTCCTGTGGGAAATCTATTATGCCCCTCCCTGCAGATTTCAGCAGTGTGGAGGGAAAAAAAAAAAAAAAAAAGAAAATTTTTAGATACTGTCCATCCTACTAGGATTGCTGCCCTGGACACTTTCCCCCTTGCCTCCCATGAGATGGCTGCACATCCTGAACAAGCCCCAGACAGCTTCGTTCTTACATGAGCACCTGAAGCCATGTGTGACCACTGCTGAAGAGCATCAGCAACCTGCTCCCTGCTGAGCCCACCTCTCCCAGTGCCTTCCTGCCTGATTTAATGCCTGAAGCATTCTCTAACAAGGACATCACGGTAGGACAAAGATAGGAGCAAGCAGAGCCAACAGCCTGGGGAACAGCAGCCATGTAGGGTGCTCGTCAGACCAGTACACCACCACAAGCACTTCAACAGTGTGGCTTTTCCAGCCAGGATTGTAGAAAAAAATCTTGCCTTCCAGCTGATAACATTTTGCTAGCAAAGCTCCTGGTCTGTGGATAGAGCTGCTTTCGGGGAAGGTGCAGTGCCTGGTTTTGCCCATATCATGGAGAAGGTGGCATAACTACAAGAGAAGAAAAAAAAAAGCTTTTTCAGCATCACGTTGCCCATGGGCAATAGAGGCAGTGACACAGCTGTGCTCACGGGGTGAGAACGGCAGCAGCTTCTACGTGTGCAGAGGCCCCAATCTTGAACTGATCCCAACCCGTAACTCAACACAGGAGTTGAGTTTCAAACGGTCCCATCCTTAAGGAAAGGCCATTGTTACTGTGTAATAGCTGTCGGTAGCCTACACCAAGCAACTGGTTGCATTCTATTTCTCCGTGGAAACATGCCCATAAGCCTGTGTTAACCCAATGGCTACTGTATCAGCATAACCAAAGACTGGGTTTTTTTAGGCCTCCACACAGCCCTTCCAAAAAATCATCACCGCTGGGCAGTTTTGGGGGGGGTGGTGTCAAGCCAACGAACACGCAAAATCAAAGCCCAACAGGGAGACAAATTCTCTACCCTGATACTCCGCTCCTTTCCAATGCTATTAGACCATCTTCGCAGGACCAAAAGGAGACTCCGAAGAAAAAAGCTGCATAGAACCCCGTGGGGAAGGGCTGGCTCTGGAGGCTTTTTCTCCCTCTGGCTGCAGCAGATCTTGGGGAAAAACCTTCAGGCTTGACCTTCAGTGGCCCTCCAGCTGCCTCGGTGCTGGTCCCCACCTCCCGCTGGAGCTGTTTTGGTCAGAGCCCTTCTCTTTCCTCACCCTGTTGTGGCAGGAAAGTTCAAGGTGTCCTGGCAGCCGGCAGCTCCTTTGCTCCACCCTCTGCCCTGCACACCGGCTCTCCGAGCTTTTCGAGGGTTTGCTGGACCAGAGCTGCTGGCGACAGCGATCCGATTGATCTGTGCAGCTCCTCGGGTGGGAGCTGGACCCCCAGCATGAGGCACTTCACCCACGAGCCCTGGGCAGCCTTCGCTGTGCTCTTCTTCACCATCGTGCTCTGGTATTCCTGCTTGGCAGGTACGTTTTTTTTCTTTTATGCTCCAGTTTCTATACCCTGCCTTTTTCCCCCACTCCTCTCAATACCTAAGTATATTGCCCAGTGACAGTAATTAGTTCTTTAAAAACAAGGTGGGGTCCCTTGTCTCATCTAAAAAGTCTAATGATTAATGCTAGTGAGAATTACTTGATGTGATTGATCACAGCGTCTTTCTGAAGAGGTGTGCATTTGCCAGCTATTTACAGATCCACTGTAAATGTGACTGAGCTGCAGGTTGCTCCTCTAAATGGCAAGGAGATAGGGGACCACAGTTACGTGGCCCTCATGTGCTTGCCAAGGCAAGGGACCATTTGAAATACCATCCAAGAGGTTCACTGTAATCCTGTTTAGCTCTTATTAGGGGCTTTTTGCAGGAAATCTGGCTTTGGTGCCCCCTTAATTGGAGAAGTTGCCTAAAAACAGAATGTAAATGAGACCTGTGAGCTGCTCTTTTCCCATCAGGCTACTGCCTGCATTTGTATATCAGCACCACTTGAGACCTGCCAGATGTTTAAAGATGGGTTAGTTTTGACAGCCTGTCCTTTGGGCTGCAAAGTCTATAAACATGAACCAACGCTCTGTATTCTGCAGTGCTTTCTTCTACAGGTCATACAGAGTTTATAATGCTTCTTCCCAGTGCTCCCGTGAGGTACTTATTAACCCAGAAAACAAATTATGGGCTTGGCCAAGGTCATTCAGCAAGCCCTAGCAGAGTCAGAAAGAGAAATGGGGAGTACTCAGACCCTTCCCTGGCGCAGGCTGCCCAGGGACCTGCTGCGTGCCAGCGGCTGTAAGGAAACCTCTGGTCTTGCTGATGGTCGGCCAGCTCAAAATGCAAAGCTGGGCAACAGCGAGTGACCCTAAGTGGGACATCTCCTGCAGGACAACCTCAGTTTATTTGCTGTTACTTGGAAAATACCAAACTCAAAGCAAAGTTTTGGTCAAAGGTCTTGTTCCGTGTTGTTTTCCTTTGCTGAAACTAAACCTGAGCCATTATTTTGAAGTCTTCAGTGAAAGCAAGCTGGAACTGATTTTCTCTCTCTGTCACACTCCAAATTATCAGTGCAGAGTGATGGTTTGACTGGAAATAGTTCTCTCATAGCTTCTGCCTGGTCTGTGCACCAGCAGCGTGTTAAAGCTCCTCCATCTGCATGCAGCAGGAGCCCTTACTCCTGTAGCCTCTCCGGGCTGTTTTTCATGTATCTATCTCTGCAGGGGACCATTTCAGCATGAGATACTTCACCTGGCTGAACTTGAACTGTACTGCTTATAGTGGCCCAGGGGGAGTATTTCTTTGACTCCCTTCCTTCTGCAGCAGGGGACAGGCTGCTGTTAATGCACAGGGACCACGACAACCTGCGCTTTTCCCATGCAGGCATCCTGCAGCTGTCCTTGCATCTGATCCCGCGATGCTGCGAGGTGCATGCTGAAGCTGAGGGGCAAAAGGGGGTTTTAGGAGGACTAAAGAGGCTTTGACCTGTGACACCGTGTACAGATTTGGAGGGCTGGAGATCAGCCACAGAGCTGTGCCAGTGTGCACGTGTGCTCTGATTCTGGGTAGGAAGCAGGATAGAGACAAAGCCTTCGTTGAAGCCCCTGTCCCTCTCCCTCCCTTACTTATTTCTGTATTTTCCAACCTGAGCTGGTTATTGTGCTGGCCTGAACTGGAGCCCAGCCAGGACAGTTTCAGACACAGCTGCACCCGAACTGCAGCAAAGCCAAAGCTTCCCACCGGGGCTGTGGTGGATCTGCCGAGGCTCTGCACGGATGGGCTCAGCCCTCAGCTCTGCCAGACTCCTTTGCACCCTAGAGTTACTGGGATTTTTCTAAGGGCAAAAGGAGGTAGATGTACGGTTTGCTGGCCACAGATCTCCCCATGCCACTGACCGCTCTGTCATTCCAGTCCTTGCTCGTTCTGCCCCTGCAGCTTGGGAAAGGACGGTGATTAATTTGAGCTCTGAACGAATGGCTCACACCAGGGTCATGCTCCGGTAAAGGCACAGAGATTAAACTGCTCCTTAGGGCTGGTGCTAGAGCAGGTCTCTCTAGAGCCTGTGTTGACAGGGGTGGGATGAGAAAACATACCTTGATGCAGCAATATTTAGGGGCAGGAACTTACTTTCTCCAAACTGATTCCATCCTACAGACCTCTGCAAGGCTAGTGGCTTTCAGATTTTCATGCTTGATGCCCGGTATTGCTTTTCTAATCCAACTTGCCTTTTCTCCTATGCTTTCCTTCTGGCAGCAGCTGAAGATGTCTCCAATGTTTCAGCAAGCTCCATGCTCACAACTGAGTACGAAGCACCATGTCTTAGTAAGTCGTCATAAATAGTTACTACCATGATAAAGCCGGGTGAGGAGACTACACAGGTGACTGAGAGGCTGTCCTGGGAAAGGACTTATCTGTTGTCAAGGGTTCCATTGTAGGTGAAACTCTAGGACGCATTTCTAAGACTCCTCCGTTGGCATGCCCAGTATATCATCTTACGTACATTCAGATGGACTCATAGCTTTGAGCAGACTAATTCATAGCTAATTCTATTTGTGCATCCTAAAGCTCTCCACCAGACTGCCTGCCTGTAGGCACAGTGTGGATTCCCAAGAGAGCCTCTTTCCCTCGCCCTGCCAGGTCTTCCCCAAACAGCCAGTCCCAGGCAACCTGAGATGCCACCAGTCCTCCGAGTCATCCTCCGTCCCAAATGCCAAACATCCCCACAGTCCTGCACTTCCCAAATTATAGTGCATGTACCAACAGAAGTATGCTAATGCAAAGCATGGCATAGGGAGCAGCCACCCCTCTCCCTTCTCTAGGCACATACAAAACATGTCTCTCTTGTTGGGAAGAGCTGCTTTCTGCAGTGCAGGACGATTGTAGAGTGTGCACTGAAGGCCAATGCACAGGAACATGGTCCTGCCGGACACACGTGAAGGAGAGCAACTGAGCAGCACGAGCACTTGCCTTTTCCCTGGAAATGTGCAAGAGGCTGGCTGCCCTGCACCAAGCTCGGGAGGCACTCACTTTTCACAGCTGACAAGCTTCATGCATGTCAACACGCAACGCATGTAGCTGCAAGGTGGTTTTGGCTGCCTCAGCTCTCCTGAGTGCTAGGGTTTCACGCTCAGCTTCTATTCCAGCCCAAGGGGTTGAGATACCATGGTCCTCCAGGCTCCCTTTGATATTTCCACATTACCAGCCAGGATGCAGACACAGAGCTGAGTATCTTCACTGTGCCTTTGTAATGGAATAAGTTTGGCAGATAGCTTTAAACAACAGCACAAATGAAACAACTAATGACATATTCCTTAACTGACTTTAGGAAATTGGACTGATTTACACACAAAAAAAAGATGAAAAAGTGCAAGAAAAAATACATGGAATTGTTAAAAATTAGTTCATTTTTAAACACATAAAACAGGGATTCTCCAACAGTGGTGTGTTTTACAGTTGTTACATGCAAGTCGGTTAATGGCCCAGCAGAGAGCAGCCACTGCCTCTATTGTGGGCAGAATTATTGGGTACCTAAACTATTGGAGATCCTGCTGAAGGTGTCTCTGCTAGAGACCCTCTTACTCTTTCACATGAAGATTTCTCTACCCCGGGTTTATTTTTCATTTTAACTAGCTACTTCTATCATACATTTCTAAAACTGACTGAGGAAATGCCAAGTAAGTGTTTTAAAAGATTTCCGTAATGGTGGGCACAGTGGTAAGAGGAGCAGCTCAGGTGTTTGGCCAGACAGGGATGACCGAGTCTTGAAGACATACAGATGAAACAGAATATTGTGATCCCCCACGTTCAGGGCCAGGCTTAGGAGAAAGCTGCCAAGGCAGACTGACACGCCACAGGGCAGACAGTGAAGTCACTTGGTCTCTCACCAGCTCATTTCATTTCTTCGGCACCAGACATGAACTTCTGCACGCAAGCGGCCACGTGCTGCCCGACGGGCATGGACGATTACGGCTGGATCGCAGCAGCCGTCGGCTGGAGCCTCTGGTTTCTGACTCTCATCCTGCTCTGCGTGGACAAGGTCATGAAACTCCGGCCTGACGAACCCAAGTATTTGGTGGCCTGAAGCAGGGCAAGTCAGCAAGCAGCAGCACCCAGGAGCAGTGTGGTGCAAACAGACTGACTAAGCATTTAAAGCACTTCCGAAGAAACTAAAAAGAAAGGGAATGTACCTTCAGCCAAAAAACGCCAGATCTAAGTGGGGCAGCTGCTGGGGCTTCATCCTCCCCAGCAGGTCAGAGCTGCCAGTCGAGGTACGGAGCCGGCAGGTCCCTGCAAACCACCACACGTGTCCCCCAGTGCACAGAAAACCTTTTCCCAGAGCCCTTTCACACTTGCCGCGAGTGCGCTGGCAGCAATGAGATGCTGAAGGACCAGTTATCAGTCTACGGCACATTGCCTTAAGACAATCCAGTATATAACCTTTGACTTTGAAACAGAAAGTGGGCAAATAAAGCTGTTTTCTGGAGGATCAATGTTATTAGACCCATTGCTAAGCTACAGGCCAGGTTACATCAGTAAGCAGATGTAACTCATTGATTACACCGAGTCCTTCTCACTCACTGAACTGCAGTGTTTCAAAGTCTATTAACTGATACCAGTGAAAACTCTGTTATGGAAACTTAAGGATTGTTTGGGCTGGTTTGAAATATAAACCTAGTTTTTCCAGTGCAGTTGATACGTGAACTGTGTACGAGGAAATGAACGTTGGTTGCATTTATTCAGCTTGCACCTGCCCGTGTAACTAAGCCAAGCTGAACCGTGGCAACCAGGTTTAAACCAGCATATCCAATTCATGCACGAAACTGCTCCTATTTATGCAAGATGATAATAAACACTCTTATTGATGGAAAGATTCTCACTGACTGGTTTATATTGATAAAGCTTATATTGGCAAAGAATTACCCAACCCAAATTATTAGAAACATGATTCTAACAAGAAATATTCACACAGGAGGGTTTGCCTCGCTGCATTCAAACTGCCTGGTTTGGGGGAGTTGCACCAGTTTGATTTCTAACCATTATAAAAACAATAAATCAGTGTTAAACCCATCTAGACATACACAGGATTAGCAGACCTGCTAGAGACCAACTGAAATGAAACATAAAAAGTTGCTCTTAAACCAAAGAAAGCTCTATTGGAGATTTGTATCTATTAAATATCATTAAAGCCTCCCTTCAGCTTATCAATGCATAACTTTTCCAGTTAGAAAAGATACAAATCAGCTTAAGACTCTTCAGATGAATTCTGGCAGAACTAGGATCAGGACAACGCTGCACCATTTCAGAGTGATGGGCAGTCATCCCTTATCAACTATCCACCATCAACAGGAATGGGTACAAGTTAGACACCGAGGAAAAGACATCCTTCCCTATCATTAGTATCACTTAACACAAAAAATTCTCCTGGAGCGAAATGCTAAGCAGAGACACTAGCGACAGGAAAGAAAGTTTTGAAAGGGAAGGGCTTAATTCTTTTGTGGCTTTTTTACTGTGTGTTTTGGTTGGTTTTTTTTTCTTTTCTTATGCACTACACTACTAGATGTAAACAATCACAAAACATTGCTCAATTAAGAAAAAATCTCAACATTTCAACATACAACAATTAAAACAAAAGTAATTTTCACAGGACAACTAAAAAAATAAACTCACATATGTACAAATTTAGAGAAACAAAGGACTCTACATCCTACTGTTGGTGCCGACTGGAAGAATGGTGAGTTGACAGTTAATAACCACTGCAGTCACTGACAGACAACAAATCTTATAGCTACATACATCATTTTTTTCCTGATATATTAGTTTTAATAGTGGAAAGCGTGCATTGGCCTGAAAGCAATGTCATAGATACTGCGGAAAAAATCTCCACATATTGCCTTAGTATGTACCTTCTGCAGACCTCTTCCTACAGTTCTTCAGTCTTATGGAGATTGTTCTCCTGGTCGGGAAGACAGAAGTGCCTGCTGGATATGGCATTGGTTTTCATCTTTGAAGGGATATGTTGCATAGCTTTCACATTTCCTTGGCTAAGGCTATGAGGGCATGGATGCAGCCAGTCACAGAAGTAAATCTATTAGAAAAATGTAGTCCTGTAATGAATTCCATGAACATACTACTACTCCCAGTGTGTTCAGGATCCCTAAAGAAAGTGGCAGCATCCCAAAAGCTCAAAGGCTACCACCATAAACATCTTATCTGTTCCTATGCAATATAGTAAAAAAAAAAAAAAAAAAAAGATTATTTTAAAGAGACTGTCTGAGGCACACACTATGGTTGTACTGATCTTAAGCATGGTGGGCAATCACAAGTAAAATGCAAAGCAATGCACCATGCAAAAGGAATAGAAAAGCCCCAGTGGTATTGTTAGTGTTTCAGGGGCTTGTCAATAGTTACAGAAAGTGCAGAATAAAAAAGTTGCATCCAAAAGACTTGAAAAATTGATATAAAGACAAAAATTAGTATGCAGAAATGGATTATACATACCTGATTTACAACAGATATAATCTGGTCTGCTGTTACATTTCCTAAAATATTTTTAGCTAGGGAACGCACAGTAGCACATCTTGTGGGTTATAACCTCTATCTTAAGACCGATCACGTCACAGTAGAAGGCTGTGGTCTGGTTTTGATGCACAAATTAAAGGTGACTCTATAGTACAATGCCTTATAAATGTGGTCCACGAGCAGTGCCATAGACTGGTGCACTCATTTGTTGTGTATTATTTCATGTTCCTAATAATATCAGTGACAGTATAATACCTCTAATAGTAGATCCCCAACTAGTGTAATGATGCCCAAGTCCTGCTGACTTCAAGTGAGCTACACATACATCCAGCACATGCCTCGTTTTGTGGTTTGGTTTTTTTTCATTGTAATTCAGGAAGCCTGTCATTTTTGTTCCCACAGGAAACCTTGGAAGCAAAACATACCTCCTGATTTATCAGCGTGCATAAATCATTCCACCTGTATTAAACCTTGGTGCCCCTTCAGACTGCTGCATACAATGTCATGCTGTAGCACTGAGCTGGTTTGGGCTCTGGTACATCTCAGAGCATGTAAAATATGAGATAATAGCTCATATCACCTATTAAGCTGCAAACTACCCTCTCAGAATGATGATGGAAATGTTAACGCTCCAGTCATTTCTAGTACATTGTCCAGTTAAATTTTAGGTACTTGGACCAAAAAGTTCCTCGCTGGAGTGAGATGGAGAAGAGATCTATTCCAACTCCTATGATTTAGTACAAAGAAAAGCAAAAAAATGGTTGAAACCTGCATGGCTGAATAAAACCAAGTGTGATTGAAAAACAGGAGTTTGAACCGTAACATTGGTGATCAAGCCAGAACAGTTCTTCATATTTTCTGAACAATGTTTCTGAATTTCAGGCATGAAGCTATGTAGTGCCTGGAAAGGAAAGAGACACAGATAGCACGTGGGAAAGCTGCTGGTCTACAAGTGTCTTGGACAGACAAACAGAGCAGTAGGGACACGTAAACGATCAGCACTTCTAATACCAAACATTAGCAGCAGGACAGCATTCCAGGGTAACTACTTTAATTTGCCTGGAGATAATATCAATCACATCTGACTAGTGATTTCTTAAATTCTTAATTCAAGACTAAATGGATTGGTACTTGATGCATGACTCTTCATCTTTTTAGATACCATTGCTCTGGTAATGACTCACATTACTCACTGTCTCCATCCTTGGGGTTTTAGTGAATGAGCTACATATTAAGCAATTGCACTTTACAATGATTACACTTTGCAAAATCACTAGAGGGATGAAAACTGGCAAGCATCAGAGCTTCTTACTCGCATGAAGCACACAGAGAAAAGACAGAGGTTAAATTCATAAGAAAAGGTGCTCCGTACTGGGACTTCGTAGGAATTTTGATAAAGCCATTACAAAAACTAGGATTTCAGGAAATTATTGTAATTAATTACAGCCTAAGAATGAAATATAGGCATTCTTGGGAAGCAACCACCCTCTCTTGTCCTTACACTCCAGATCCCACTTATTTTATGGTATCAGTGTCTGTTGTGGAATTACAGTCCTCACTGCAGATTTCTGTCCCAGAATCAAACATGCACTTTTCAAAGAGCTTATTTCCAACTCCTCTTTCATAATAACCTTCCAGAAATAAACACAGGGTAAACAATGCAGTATTGTCTCCCACAATTGCAAACAGCTTGGGAAAAAATACAGCTCGGAGACACGCAGACTTTTCCTGTCCAATTTGACGGTATGAAATCAAATCAAAGGCCCCTCTAGTCCAGTTCTGTCTCCCAGCAGCAGGTATTTGGGGAAGAAGATAAAACCCATGCTGCACACAGCAATCCCCCCTTCCCCTCCCCTCTGCCCAGTTCGCAGGTGAAATCCAGCACCCTTCTGATACAGAACTGAGCTCTCCTGTAGCAGGTCTTCCCCCTGGCATTTTGAAATGAATCCTTTGAGGACTGTAGTTTCATGCAGTAATACCTTTCTATGACTTTTTCAACTTTTCCCTTGTGATTACAATCACTCCAGTCTCCCCTCACCCTTCTCTCTCCTATTGAGCTCATTTTCCATAAACTTCACGTATTCACTACTGAGTTCATGCATCAACTTAAACACAGTGTGTCACCCTTCAACTATTTCATATGAATGGCTTTATTTTTTAAGACAAGCATATAGAAGACATTTCTCTAATCCCTGCGTCCTAGTTAAACCTTCTGCTGCCTCTGTGCTCCTCGGTGGCCATGTCTTCCAAACTATTCACCTGTTTCAGCTTTACCTTTATTATTCGCTATTTAAGCAGTACACTAGATTTCTTCTCTTCATTCCCTGCCCACAGCTGTGCCTAATGTTGGCTGCAACAACCCAAAAGACCTGCCTTGCCTTTTCCTTCTCTTCCCTTTCCAGTGGGGAACTAGAAATCAAACCGACCCCCAACTGATGACATTTCTATAAGCTCTACCTCTTTTCTGATGACTTCTCTTTAAGTTCTTTTTATTAATACCCTATCAGTGGCTTTTCCAGTCTCTTTGATTTATCTAATCATAAAGACAAAACAAGTGGTACCAACATACAGAGCTGCAGTTGGCAAGTCACTGGGAGAACGAGAACCACCTTTCCCAGCTTGTAGTTTTCCAGATCACACGATTAAACATGCAGCCAAATTAATTTTTCAGTGTGGCTTTCTGGAGAAAAATTTACCATACTTCAGGTCCTCTACGGTTCTGTCTGTTTTGTCTAAATGGGGGAAGGGAAGGGAGATATCTGCAAAGCAATCTCTGCTAGACTGTTTCCTTTTCGTGGCATTTCAACACACCGTATATTTAAACCAGATCAGTCCAACAACATTCAATTCCAATGTGGCAACCCTCTGGGCTCAAATATGTGAAGAAACCACCACGCTTTAGCTGAGCTATACTAACATCTTGTGTGATAATGTTAGGTAAGAGACATTAGTTCATCCTTAAATAAAGAGGACTAAATAACGCTCACTGGCACTCATGTTGAGCGCTTCTCAAGTGCAAAGCTGCAGGAACAATGCTCTTTGCTCCCAGGCAGAAGTGAGAGTATTGTAGGCAATGTTATGTCAGTGATGCTGTCTGCTGGAAGTGACAAACAACTTCTCTTAAATTCTTTGCAGTTCTACTCTGCAAAAGCAAAAATGTGGTTTCCAGAATCCTAGCAAATTTTCTTCCACATGGCAGAGTAGTATAGGAGGATGTAGCAATAATGTAAATACTTGACCGCACACCTAGAAATCGTCTAAATGGGAGATTCCTCACCTTTAATCTTGAATTTTTGAAGTGTTCTTGTTTAAAGCTGCCATCATCAAGCCAGAAGACAGAAACTATCATAAGGATTAAACTCATCCATGGAAATGCTTGAAGAAAGTGTTCTACGCAAAATGCAAGGCAACTTACCTGAAACCATTTTATCCAGGATTGCATGGACTAACAAAGCCGGCAATTGGTTCATGACTTTGTGGCTGCCCAGGTCACCTATAAGGCCTTGAATTTGAACGATTTCGTATTTGGCAGCTATGGTGAAGTACTACTGATAGTGGCTAATCCAGAATTTTTTTTCCTGTTCCCTTGAGTCTACGGATAAAAGCTTCCCGATTTTTTATTATTGCAGTATTTTTTAAATTCCTATTTCTTTAGTCAAGTTTCTTTCAGATCTGCTTTTCAGGACCAGAAAAGTGCAGTGCATTGCCAAATATAACACTGCATTAATTTTCCTTGAATATAAAGGAGTTTTTCCTGAAACACAAACAATATCTAGCTACTGCTTTTAAATCATGCACAGCACACTAAAACATTCAAACAGCCTGGATGAGAAAACCAACTTCTGAGAAGTCTTGGGACAGAAGTCTTAGAGAACTTTTCATGGGAACATGACAGAATTCTTAAAAAAGTGTGTACATCAGAATATAACTGGAAATGCAAAACAATAATTTTCATCTTCCAGTCTCTTTTCTACTCTCTTAATTCTCATTTCACTTCACCTCCTCTACATGTGGCAATAAGAGGATTGCTGTAAGTGAACCTGAAAACCACCATATCAGGCATCCACAGAGGTTTAGCATTCATTTCAAAAGAATCTTCAGAGCATTTGTTCAAATGTACCAACATTTTATTCTGATTAAGGCAAGATGTAACAGCCTAAACATAAACTTCCAGTTATGGAGTAAGAACTACTCAAAACTAAACAGGAGTGGCCATTACAAAGGAAAATACATACTTTAAATGTAAAGAGTATCAAGAAAAAGTAATACAAAATCAAGACAAAACATTCCAGTTCTACAAACTATGAAGTGCAAAGAAATGTGTATTTTTCTAGTACTAATGTAACTTTTTTTCATTTATCAGTCTTCAGTGGGATTCACAGGACTGCAGCTCTGCTCCGGAAAAGTCTCTTTAAAAATGCAGTGCAATTCCACAGGATATTTGTTTCTCAAGTTTCTTACTCCCAGGGTGAGTAAACTCACCCTGGGACTTGTACATCAAGCTAGACACATCTTGCCAAGTGCATCCCAAACTGTACTAAAAAATTTGTAGGATAAGTTGTCCTTCCAAAGCATACATGCGACTAAATGGTTTTCAGTGGAAGTCATGCAGATGCGACCAGTGACAATATGCAGACCAACATTTGGATCTGAACTACCGATCCTATCAGTACGAGCTGTCACAAGCTGAGCTTGTTCTGCCCTCAGTGAGTCAGTGTCAGAGATACAGAAGAAAATTTTTACAGTCCTCCTTCTGACATAAGCTGCATTTCAAGGGACACTCACTATAAGAGATCCCAGACTTTTCAAGCACTCAAGTGCGTTCACACCAAAATACTGCAAAACTACAGTGAATCTTCATCAGCATTGCCAAAAACTTTCATTCCTTATTTCTGCTTCCTCAGTATTTAGGATCTACAGGTAGTGGAATACATGAATGACATCAGACTGGTGACAGCAGAATACATCCCCAGGGTTTCTCCCCCATTTTTAAATAAAATATAACAGGAAGAAGGAACAGATGCCCACCACAAAAGCGAACTGGATTTTTATTTCCACATTTAAGTACTCCAAAGCTGCTTTTCTCTAGGCACATCTAAACAGTCCCGGAGAAACTCTACAGCCATGCTGAACTGCTTTTGGGAGTCTCACTGATGAGAGATGTTCCTCACTTGTCCAGACTAGCATTGCAAGTGGTGAAGAACTGCACAGAAGAGGGGTTGTGTTATGGAATTAGCTTGAGTGGAGGCAGAGGGAGTCCCCAAAATTTTCTCTCTCTTTTTAGGGCACTGTCACAGGTAGTCCTGGAGACCTGGTTGCTGTCCTTTGCCTTCTAACAAACAGATGTCATCCTTTTTATTTTAATCCATTTCCAGCTTTATGTCCATATTTGGAAAACACCAAAGAGGTGTTTTTCTTTTTTTTTTTTTTTTTTTAATCCATCTATTTCTTTGCTGCTGCAAAAAATATGGCCCACAACATGTTCCCACCTCAAAGTCACAAATGTTCTTCATCCTGCCACTGCAAATCTTTTGGCCAAGATATGTTTTTTTCAAGGACTGGCACCTGTTAAAGAACTGCTAGTAAAGGCATGGAATGGGAAATTCCTATTTCTTCCTTGAGTGGAAAAATTGTTAAAAGCTGGAAAAGAGGAGAATGTAGTAAGAGTTAAAAAAAAATGAGTTCAAGTGACTACTGCCATCCATAACACACAACTTCACTTGGGCTCAAATACATACTAGCTTCCTTGTATAATCCATCTAATGTGTTTTCAAGCTGTGAGTTAACACACAACAGTGTCAGCTGATTTGGATCTTGGGAAGTTATGATCCCTGTAAACAGCCTCTTTCTATGATAACGCTGTAACCCTGCTGTCAGTGGTCTAATTTAAAGGCACTGGCTTCAGCACTTGGTAGGAACATGGACTTCTGGGTGATCAATCCACTTGCGTATTTATGTGCGTGCATAAAGGTGCATGATATTGGGGTAGCCAACATCTTGCCAATCAATCCTTTGGGTGCAGAGGTGATATATAGACCTTGTGTGATGCTGCTGCTCTCCAACCACTCCATATGAAGCCTGCTCCAACCCACTGCAAGTACAGTACATTGCAAAGGGTCAGTGAAATTCCACTTACTGCTCCAAAGGGTGCATATTTAACATCATGAGTCCAGCACCTACGCAATTCACTCCTCTAAAAGCAAGTTTTTCTTCCCTGAGTCACGTGCCCACAGTCACTGACAGGACCATGAGTTACATCCTGGTAGAGAAAATTTTATAGTACTGAAGTGTGCCCCGCCTTTCAAATTGAGTGTATGAAAAATAATTGTAAAATTTCACTTAGCTCCAAAGGTAATCAAGAAGCAGGCTAGAGGTCAACATTCTGGCAAACCAACCAAGCTAAATTACATAGCTTTCATCTCGCCAAGTTCTTCTATATGCCAAACTAAAACACAGACTAAACACAAATGTCAAGGAAAATTGTAAAGAAAGAGAAGAGCCTGAGGATTCCATGAACCAGATGGTTTAGTCACAGAAATGGATGTAACTGTTGGTAACAGCTTTCTGTGCCTGTACCAACTTCTCATCTGATCAGTGTTTTCAGAAATTGGTAGCTTCATTAACAGATACTTCAATTCAGCACACTTTAAGTTTCAGAAAAAAGGTTCTGTTCCCTGCCCCCCCCCCGCCTCTTTTAATAGGGCAATAAAAAAATTGGCAAAAGAGCTCAAGCACATGGGGATGCAAAAGCTTACAGATTTTTTTTTTTTTTTTCCCCTGAATTCCCAAGTGGAAACACACATTTTGGCACATGTACTCCACAGAGTCCTTTTGTAGCACATGAAAAACCCGCCTTTTCTTATAGCTGCAGAAAGTAAAGTGTGGGTCTCCCTTAAGATCATCCTTGGAACTGGTGCCTTACTTGTTAGTTTCTTACTATATGAAGATACAGACTATGTCATACCATTTTTTGTCAACAGTGCATCAGGTCTCCAGCAAGTTTGAGAACTTAACTTCCAAACACAGCTTTCTGACTTCTTGCATTTTACTGTCCTGCCCCATGAACTTGGAAGGTTTTAAAAAGGTTTTTTGCATCAGAAAGCCTCCTTTATTTACCAGTACATATTTGTCCTGTGTCCCATGTTCTTCATAAGATTTGTGACTGAAAAGGATATTCTTCCAAACACAAGTAGTAGACTATCACAATAGCATCACCATCACTAGCAAAAATGAATGAGAAATGGCTTAAGTACCTCTAACTTTCAAAGCTCTTAATTCATATTCCTTCTTAAATAGCTGGAGCCAGCACCCAGACAATGAACTTACTTTCTAAAAGCCCACATTTTCTTGAAATGAAGTCACAGTAATGTGCTAATATTATAAGCACTGGCCTCTGACCTCACTGCAGAATTAAGCTGGAGAAGGATGCGGGCTCTGAAAGGGATGGTTTTAATGGGAACGCTTAGAAACAGTCAGTCTTCAGCATTGTCAAAAAGACCAAAGGAACATTGCCTGATACACTCTTCATTCCGCAAAACCTGACATTTTGCAGAAGTATTGGCAACATTCATGTTTACAAACTTGGCAGAAGTTAAATGTTTCTGTATTTTTATCCTAGAAGTGATTATCATACAAAAAGCTTAAAAAATTCACAACACAATAACCTGTTGGTACTGCCGTTCACAACCATGCTGGTGTTCTGACTCCATTCAAACCTCAGCCAGCGCCCATAAGGCCAGGGAACTAGAAATTAGACTGCTTCACTACAGTAAGTCCCTTAAAACAATTTAATACAGCCTTTTGATGATCATGGGTAAACAGAAGAATAACTGAGCTTCCTAATGAAGAGGAGAAACATACCACATTTTTTTTCTACATCAGTGAGCAGCCAGTTGCTTCCTAGTTTATGCTTTGGCAAAGGATATTATGTATGCATGTCATGAACAAGGAACAAAAGATTCTTCCATGGTGTCCTTCTACTTATTTTCATTTCAGTCTGAGTTAGTCCTGTCACAGTTATTGAACTGTGCACTGGAACCAGAACAGATTTGGTAGCCAAAGACCACCATCCTATACCAGTGTTACATACCTGTATTTTACCAATGCCATTTCTACCCCAGTAAGTGAGGCAAATGCAGCCCTACCCTCATCAATTGCCTAATGATCTCTTTGGTGGGCTACTGTTCCTTAGACCTTTTACAACTACCATCTGCTAGTGTTTGAAATACCCACACTGTAGCACCAAATAGTTTTGCTTTTCATTTTTCTAGGGCAAGGCTCCCAAGCCTCCTCAAAAACACTGGGTTACCCTCTATCTCTGTGCCAGCAGTTTCTCCGCTTTAGTTCAGTCTGATCTGAAAATAAAAACACTCCAACAAATCATGACTTAAGTAAAACTTCCGTATGTATTATGTCAGTTACAGTTATGCAATGGCCAAATATTAGTAAATTCGTAGCTAATATTAAATTAAAACTCTGGAAAAAACAGCGACAAACAGTTCCATGGCACATACCATTCTTACCATGGGGATAATGCTTACCCTTTGTCCAAAGGGACCGTGGAAACAAGTATAAATATAGAAACTGTCTCAAAACTGCAAATCTAAGCCTATGTTAATGCTCTAAACTGTCACTGACTTTCACTAAAATTATTCAGATCCAAACATAAGCAATGATTTAGGACATCAATTTATAACGTAATGCTGGTGACCCTGTACCAGTCAGGCTGGATTGGTTTCTCTCCACAAAGCAAACTACAGAGTGGCAATATCTTATCACTGGTCTTGCAAGAGCATATAGTATGCAAATATATTTTTTAAAGATATACATACACATTTCCCCAAATTCAACTGTGGCTGAGTATTCCTCTCCCAGTTTTCAATAATTTTAGAACAAAATAAATACCAAGCCCTTTCTGTTTGGATGATTTGCTTTGTTTTTCCAGCCTGAATGAGTCTACAGATATTTTTTTAGTCATACAAGGCCAATGTTTCACTTTGCAAACATTGAAGATGAAGGAACACTTGAAGCTTCAGCACCAGAAGGAAAACAAGGAAGAGTGCAGAGGGTAGCTCCATTCGGAAGCACAGAGCTATAACAATTATTGTCTCAGTTTGTTACAAGTAGCTCAAAAAGACTTTTATTCTAAGTAGTCCCATTGTTCCTGACAACCAAAGTGATTCTTATGTAGGATCACACCTTCAACACCCTTGAGCAGATACAGTTTGTAATCTTGCAGAACAGCAACACAAACCAGTTCCCCATAAGCACTGGAGAGATCAGAACACTTGTAATCTCTTGCAAAACGTCATCTCAGTTTATTCAAACGTTCACCTACTTCCTTAGAAAAAGGAGTCTATCATACTTGGAGTTTGTTCCGGTGATTTTTGTTGTTGTTGTTGTTGTTGCTTGCGTTAAGTTCTTGACCTAAGGTTCTGTTTCTGTGTTAGGCTGAATGAGGGTAGGGAGAGAAGAGGAGCACCGTAATATTAGCAGATTAATTCATATTACTTGTGATGACACTGATGATTTTCCCTGTTTGTTCCCCACCTCTCCTTACTATCCTCATTTTGCTGCCTTTTTCGTTTTTTCCAGAGTGTTGTCAACAGAGCTGTGAAAGTTCATTCGTTTGAGAGAACAACATTGCTGATTTCCTTTAAGTCTTTGCTTCCATAGGAAGCAGATATCTGGCAGATTTGCAAGGGAATGCTAAATCAACTGTGGAAGTTCTGCACTGTTGTCTGTTTCTGAGAAAGTCGTAGAAGTTCTTCTCTAATTGCTTTGATAAGAGAGGCTGAAGAGTGACCTGGCTGGAGGTCCTCAGTGGAACTGGTGGTGTAGCAAAGGCCCTGGCCCTGAAGGCTGTTGTGTGGAAGCTGAGCAGGGGGTGCCGAGGGCTGCCTGGCTGAAGTCCTCGGCATCTGGAATACTGGTGAGGAGGAATATTCTTGGTGTCCATGCATATGCGTCTGCAAAAAGGTAGAAAGCGTTATTGTACTTTCTGAACAAACATGATAATCCCAGAAAAGACAAGAAAGCAAAAAGGCAAAGAACAGAGGGAAAGCAGCATGGAGATGTTTCTATCTGCTGCCACTGTTCTGTTGTATGAATGAGTGATTCCTCTTATGGAGCCCAAAACAAGTGTACACAAAATTGCTGGACTGCCTCAAGTTCAGGGATTTTCAAAATCTCTTTGAGCATCCATTAAAAAGTCTGACCCCCTAACCTATGGTATGTTTAGAAACTGAAGTAGAAGGAGGTGGGAAGAAAAACCACAGAACTGGAAGTCAACAGAATTGGCTTCTCTTTCCTTGCCTTTCCGTCAACTTCCTAAAAGACAACAGGCAAATCACTCTCTTCCCAGCTGTCATTTCTCCATACTATTTATAAATAGAGATACTACTACTTTCACCTTCCCCTTCTCTGCTTGGCTTGCCTGTTCAGACTGTACACTTGTGAGGACCCTGTCACTGACCAGTGCCCAGGAAAACACGGTCAACAGAAGAAGCAGCAGGAGAAAATTATTCAGATCAGAAAGATTAGATTTTTCTACACTCAATAGCTGTTTTACATAACTGAGAAACACTATTCCCAGTTTAGGGACAATCGTTGTTTCAGGGTAGAAAGGGGTTAATTCTGCATTTGTTCAGTAACATACATTTTGTGACAAAACAAGAGAGAAACAAAACAGAAGCCTGAGTTTATGGGTTGGTCTAGCTGGGGAAAAAAAAATCTGCTTACACTAAAACAAAGCACAAATTTACAGTACACTAGGTGACTGCACCAACTCCCAGTATAGACACAAACGAGACACATTTCGAAAATCTAAATTCCAGCTGACATCCCTAAAGCAATCATTTCCTCTTGCCTCGTATTGCTGAAGGCTGAGACACAGCCAGAAGAAAACACTGGACACAAAGGAATTGAACACACCCTGCTGAATGCACAACTGGGAGCAAAGCAGCGTAATCCCCTTTCAAAGGGTCTGCGCTGGGGATGAGGAGCCGCTAGCTGCAGCAAGTTCAGATCACAGTTTTCACAATTTAGCAAGCGCTATCTTTCTCTGTGGCTAAGCCTTAAGTAGTAGCAGAGAGAGCAATCTGATGAGGGAAGAAAGGACAGCAAGGTCAGCTAGAAGAGGATTTGAGGGTGAGGGGGAAGGGAATGAAGGGATTACAAAGCAGGGCCTGGGAAGGACACGGGGGACCTAGAGTGACTGGGGCAGCAGGGCACAGGGAACACAGAAATGCACGAGAGTATGTTCCTTAACATCTCTCATAAGAAAAAATGAATAAAATCTAAGCCATTTTGTGTAAAGTAGAACTGATAATAGATTCTGACTCTCTTTCTGAGCTCATGCACAGCACTCATCATTTACACAGTTAATTTGGGGAGAGAGATTAAGAGGAAAAGAGGCTTTAATAGAAGAATGATAGGTAAAGAAGGTTTTCCAAGTAACATCCTGTCTTACTTCTTATAAAAGGGAGGTGATTTTAGTATCAGAAAGGAATGAACGGGTCTCTTGATTGTTCAGTATTATTCGCTTGGCAGTGAAACCTGAAACTAATTCATACGTGCAATCTAGAGTTAGCAAACCCGACAAGTACTCCGTGGGTTTATAGAAAAGAGGTGACATAAAAAATTATTAAAAGCAAACATTCCTTGACACATGAGTCTTAACAGCAACCTAAATTATGTTCAGGTTACTTTCACATTTAAAATGCATTACATGATTCAGCTCCTATCTCACACTGCGCTGAATTAGCACTGTAAGAATGGTTTCTTAAGGGAAGTTAGGAAGAACATCTGATGACCTCAGTGGCTGTTTTTTAACATTATCAAAGTTTTCTTAAGTATCTCAGAAAAAAAAAAAGTGTATTTCTGCAATCTCATATATAACATGAGAATTAAACAGGTCGGAGACCTTTCACAACCAGATTGGTTTAGAAGCCTAACCTATACTAAGCTACAACAGCAAAATAAGGAGAGTAAAAAGGTTGGAAGAATTTTTGCTGGGTTTTTTTTTTACTTTTAAATTTCTCTACTAATAGAAATATACATCAATATATTATATAATATTACATATATAACTATATATAGTTTTAGATAGTATCTAGAAATCATGTATTTTTATATAGAAACTTCTATAATTAATAGTACAAATAATTCTGTATAATTAACAGTACAAAATGATTGACAAAAATATCTTTATTGAATCTTCCTTCTTAAGGAATGAAGATTTATGAGATCATATTGTGCATTTCTTAATCTCCATTTAATAACTGTTGAAGTCTGTGGCCAATTTCAACTGAATTGGATGTACAACTATATACACACATACATGTATAGATGTATATGTATGAACAGATATATATTATAAAATTCACAAAAATAGGTAGCTAATTAGACATAACCTGATTTGTGCTATCATTAAATCTTCTTCTGAGTGGCAGAAAGGCCAAGTTAGGCTGTGCTCAGCTGGACCTGTCAGCCAGCGTGTATCTCACAGGGGATAGCTAGGGGACATGAGACACAACTTGAAGTATCATAAGATGGTTTAGAGAGACTATGGTGGGCAGCGAGAGTATAAAAATAGAGTAAAAGGATAAGGGTGGCTTGGGGGAAACACTGAAAACCTGGAGAAGACTTGGGAGAACAGTGGAGAGCTACAGGGGACTGTAGATGGATAGGAGGTGATGCCAGGTGGTGGTAGGGAGGTAGCGATATGCAAGACGCTACACACATCGGTAAGAAACCAGGCTTCAGTTCTTCTGCTGCTCTAATGACCACTTGCTCAGCATTGTATTTTGTGTCAGCTAAGGAAATGGTGTAATGATCCTGGTTGCCTAGGCCTTCTAGATGGAGAATTAAGGTGAATTGATGGCAAGTTGCACACTGGCTTTGGGTCAGGAGATACAAGCGAGAGGTCATATTCCAGCAGAAAATCAGGTGTTGACTGCTGGAATAATAGGTGAGGATACTGTGAGGGAAAGGGCCATTGCAGGAACTCAAATGCAGATCCCTCTCGAGTTTGCGGGTGAGAAGAATGCTCTAGACCTAACCTTCCTAAATGCAGCATTTAATGTTAGAAAATCACTCAGAATGAGGGAACAGTAAGACTGTTTGCAAAGGATCAGTTGAATACTGCACCACAAGGAACATGACTGCCATTAAGGAGGAAAAACAAATTTAGAGCTCTGTCTAGGTGAAAGAATCCAAATTCTGAAGGTAATTATTTAACTACAGAAAACTACAAGACTAGGGCTCATCTAATAATGCTTTTTTTTAAATGGGAATAATCCTTTGCAAAAAAGAAAGAATTCCTCATAAGAAAAAGAAAGTGCAGGCACTAGGTGAGCTCTCCTACAAGTAAATGACACCATACTCAGAGAGTTTTAGTTCATGATCTCCTCCTTTTGCTTTTTTCTTTTTTAAAAAAAAAAGCAAACAAAAAATCACATTGCAGTCATGAACTAAAGCAACCAGTGAGCAAAAAGTTCTGTCAAAGCCGATGAAGTGTTTAAACTCTGATTAATTAATTAAAAGTCAACCTGGACTGAGGTGGCATGCACCCATCTGAAATGGTGACTGAAAGTGCAAACTGCAACCAAATCATACTGTATTGGGCCATGAATCTTTGAAAATTGTGCAGGTAACTGATGTCAAAACCAATTGTTTGCATAGCATCTCAGATAATGGGTCCATAACTGATTTTTCAGTGATATGTTAGCAATTCAAGTAATAAAATATTAAGAAAGTAATGGCTGAGCATGCACTTGTGGGACAGGAGGGAAAGGCCCACACATCCCGAAAAGAAAAGTCATTTTCAGAAAAGACAAATGATAAGAAGGCGCAATGAATGATAACCTAGAGATGCCTCTGAAAATGAAACAGTAGCGACACGAAGGTCTCTCATGCAAGTGCTCTTCTAGACGTAAACACAAATCATGATGTTCTTGGACTCAAATACCACAGTTCCAAGCACAGATAGCAAGTTAAATTAGGCAAATACATCTATCGGCTTTGACAGTTAAAGTTTTTGAATAGTATCGGTAGAGTTTGTCTCTAGTGTGCCCAATTCTCAAAAGCTTTATGCTGCTCCTCCCAAGTTCATCTGGAGCGGTGGCAGCTCAGTTTCACCAAAATCTAAAGATAAAGCCCATGCTGTTGCATTTCCTTTCTGCAAAGCCATTCTGAGATCATGCAATACTGCAAAGCAACTTCAAGTAGTGCGAACACACACGGCCCTAAGTATGCAAAAGAAGATCCTTCCTTCCTCCCTCAAGGAAGAAACCAGAAAAATGATATTTTAAGCCAAGGATCAAAAGAAGGAACATAAAGTTGTCACTCTCAGGAGTACTACAATAAAGCTGTCACAGGTCACTTTGCTTCAGGATGCAAGTACATCAAACAGAAACTGATAGCAGGCAACTGTATCTTTCCTGGAAAGGCCATATACTATCTTCAACCTCACACATCTGGTTGAATCAGAAACGTCAACCTCTAGAAGCACCACTGCCAAGAACATGAAATCACGATGGCTGCCTAGGCAACACTGGTAAACAAAGACATAATTTACCACATCCTGCTGACAGAGGCTAGGAAAATAACTCGTTTAGAAACACCTCTACTGTTATGTGCAAGTATGTACCTTATTCCATTGCCCTGACTCCTGCTGTTGCGCACTGATACAGAAGACAAAAGAACTATACCAATACAAAGTAGGACAGTAGTCTGGGACAATTTAATTCAATGTTTTCTACTTACAATGATCTCAAAATACAGAGGCATATTTCAAAGAAGGAAATGGAAAGCAGTATCCACCTCTGCTGGAGCTCAGAAGCAGAACTGGGTGAACTGCAATTAATGGGTGAAGGCCTCAAGTGAGAGAAAAAAAAAAAGGGTTAGGGTAAAGTGAGAGAAAGCAGTTAGAGAGAAGCAAAGGTGAAAGAACAGCAAGCAAAAGTTAGAAGAGCTAACGAGGGTTCGAAGAGCAAAGCAAAGAATGTCAGAGAAGCAACTGAAAGTATTCCAGGGGGAAAAGGTTCCAAACAGTAATGCAGAAAAAAAAAATACCCGAACATATCACTACTTCGGAAACTATGCAAATGTGTAACACAGTACTCACTGCATCTCGCCTAGCATATTCATCCTCTCCACGGTACTGGGGCCACCCTGGCCCCCCCGGCTGGCCATGCCCTGCTCTGCCTGAGGGGATCTCCACTTGTGGACCTCCGATCCTGCTAGCAATTCCCACCTGAGTGAGGTGCTGTATCTGAGAACCTTAAAAGCAAATATTGTTTTTTCATCTTTATACACATCAAGTTTGTAGGGCAGACAAATGACAACATAAAACTTTGTTGGAAGCAGGAAACAAGAAGAAAGTGGAGCTCTGTTTCTGTGCAATTAATAAAAAATCAGCAGAAAGAAGGCTGTCAGTGTAGAATTAAAGAAGGAAAAGTTATGTGCATTTTGTGCAGTTCATTTGAGTGTGATGCTTTTCATTGCCACTGCACTGAAAGAAGAGATTGAGATACATGCATCTCAGACATGGACTACACTTCATTTCAAAAATATGCCAGCCCTTTCCAAGCAGTGTTTATTGAAAGCCCTGGCAATGCTTTCATGTAAATTACTTAGCAGCAAAGAGAAGACATTTGCTCCTGTGGTACACCTTGTTTGCATCACACTGGCAAGACCCTAACTCTCCAGACTGCTTTCTATTCCATCTCTCAGAAGAATAAAATACATGACTATGTAAGAGTACGGTTCTTTCAGCCTTGCTTTGTGGTTAAATATTAAACAATGCTGTCGTTGACTAACGAGAAGGTCAGAACACACTGTATCTCCTTTCAGCCTGAAAGCTAACCTCCTCCTTTCCCTTCCCTCCCCTCCCGCTGTTTTCAAAACACATGCAAGGATAGCCACCGCCATTAATTGCAAGAGACATGTAACAACATGCCAGCTTTCTTTTTTCCTGAATTTCCTCCCACAGGGAAACACGATTTATTTTATTATCATTACATTTTATTATTCATTATAAATGAAACGCATTTAATAACCCACAGAAACATAAGAGAAAATCTGTGTGTGTGTGCGCACGTGTATGTACAAAAAGGGAGGAAAAGACAAAAACAACACCGTGATTTACGTGATGGACAGGTAGGTCACTTTCCTATTTTCCTCTCAAAAATCCCCCAATATTTGCAAAGTTTGATATTTGCACATAATTATGCTGAAGGACAGGAATTAATCATCTGAATTGCCTCCAAACTTCAAAGCAAAATATATATGAACATTTAGAGAACAGTGTGAATCAGACAATAAAATTAAAACATTAAACTGTAACAGTCACTACATCCCTGTCACTCTCATTCATTTAACATTTACAGGGAGAGGACAGCAGCTATCAAAACTAGGACTCTGACATGAGTATACGATCAGAGTTCCAGTCTTTTTCAACTCCCCAGGAAGAAAACATTTCACTGGGAGAAAATTAACTGTGGTATTTGCATAAGAATAGAATCTTTTATTCTTAGAATCAGTGTTTGCTGCTTAAGTGCCATGTGATGTTAGAATCTTATTGACGATAGCATTGATGAGTGCTCTGGAAATTGTCTCACAACCGAATCAGGGAAGGTGATTTCATATGGGACAGCAGCAATAGATAATATCATCAGCACCTAAAAGATCCTGCTTTTATGCATACATTTCTAGGAAGAGAAATGAGAAATAAAGATGCAGAAAAGCATTAAAAAAATTTGGTATTTAGCAGACTGATTTGGGATGCATCAGTTAGCTCATTTAGCACAAAAGAAATAGTCGGCAGTGGAAAGTTAGCATTCACTGTACGCTCTGAAACAATTAAGTAATCTTACATTCTTAAGAGAATGGGTTTTTTTGAAAATACGCTGTGTGATAGCCAATGCTGGTAAGACACTAAAAAGGTGGCAAAGCATTGCCTTTTTCTGCAAGGTCCTATGGATGTGAAGTTAACCTCACTTTGTGATCATGGGGTTTTTTGGCAGTGAAGACAAGGACCACATTTCAAGTGTAGTAGCTGAAGGAGAATAACATCTTAATGGTGACCTCAGTGTAAGAGTAGATATGGAAAAGGATCAGTTATTTTAGTGTACATTCGACTTAAGTGAAGTGTACCTGCAGTGCTTCCAACCGGTCGTGGCCGTGCCACTGATGGCATTTCCTCTGAGTATATCCCTCTGGAAGAATACTGAACGTCAGGTGGCTGCTGGTCCGGGTGCATTAACTCTGCAGGTTGAAGAAAACCTGGCCCAAAGTTCTGCCTGTGGAAAAATAAGGACTCAAGATTACAATACGTGAATTGCCTAATTAGAAACAGTAATGCAGGTGTACCTCATACAACAACTCTTTATGATGCCTTTTAATATAAGTTTTAACCTTAAATGTTAAAGAAAATAATTACATCTGAGGAATATAGAATAGGAGCTAGAAACTAACAAAATTTCACACAAGTGTTTTTCACACGTTGCAGTCTCCTCAATGCAGAGAAAAAAGTCCACAGATCTTGTTTTCCCCTTGGGGAAGAAAAGCATCTTCTATGAAAAAAAACCTAGAAAAATAAGACTTCAGTAGTGATGTAGCTGTTTAACTCCGCAACAAATCTGATTCACGCAAGAGTTTCTGGGTACCCAGTTTTGGTCTAAATCAAACTATACAAATGGCATTACATGTATATTTCATGAACAACTATTGTCTCATAAAGCGTCTGGTAATTTTTCAGGAAATTTTCAAAACTTTGCCCTTTAAGATTCATCAAAATACTCAAAGCTGTCATTAGCACACATGAAGAGATGCAACGTATACTAAAATTAATGTTTCCTATAATTCAGGGTGGCGCTGGTAGTCATTGTTATTATATATTTACTGAAAAGAGTTAACAACAGAAACTGTCATCAGTCTAACTTCGTTAATTGTGCCAAGGTAATGGGACTTGTGAAAGAAACCCTATAATTCATTCACAGAACAGGAGTAGAAAAGGAGATGGAAATGTTGCTTTTCCTATGCTTTCTATTAACATATCTTAACCCTGGCATAGAGAGAATATATTTTAAAAGACTAATGGCAGCTGAGTTTTCAAGGATTATTGATTCTTGTCAATATGGTGGGGGTGTGGATGCCCAAACTTCAGGTTCTTAGGTTACTAGGCTAGTGTCTCTTAGACTCCAGGTATCATCAAAGAAGAGAGACACACTCTTCAAGAGGCATTCAGAGCAAAAGCTTAGGTTCACTGAATCATTTTCTGCAGGAGCCTCTCACTGGTGAGTACAAAGGAAGCAAAATGAAACAAACATCCTAAGTCAGGCACACAAAATTACACAAAGCAAGGACTAGGGATGAGTTTCATATGCCTTTTACCACAATGGCATCTAAGCCGTTCTAGGCTATGGACTGCAACCTATCCCGGTCCTTAAGACCTCAGTTTTACAGCCCTTTGTTCTACAGGAAAAATCCATGACTGCATCTAATTCAAACTATTCTTGATTTGTGCTTTATTTGGAAAACTAACCACCGTTGTATGACAGCCAGATAGCAAAGAAAGTTGACATAATAAATAGTCTAATAAAGCCAAATAAGAGCCTAATAAAGCACAAACAAGTAATTGTAAATGAAAGTACTAGGTACTTGGCATGCAGTATTAAATGGAGGAGGTATAAGGGGTTCAAGCTCCAACAATCCCACTGTGGAAGTGCCAGAACTTCCCCAGCTCCCTTACACACAATCCCACCTGTCCACTCAGCAGATCCAGAGGAAACCATTTCCAACCAGACTTAAAAGCTAGTTAAAATAAATGCTTGAATGAGTAGGTAACATTTAACAATACCACTTCTGTTACATTAATCACTGTAACCAGTAAAGGATATGATCATCTGGCCCTTTATGCCTGCAGTGCTGAGCTGGAATCTTGTAGCTCATAAATTACTACAAATTTTTGATGTTGTCCAAAGAAAATATTTTTTCAACATTACTGCAAATGTATTATTTTTGTGCCAATTTTTCAGAGGACACGGAGTATATCTTTTATTGCTGACGGGTTTGTACTTGAAAGGTGCACATTTAATAACCCATCACCCTCTCTTCTCTATCTTCTTTATAATAGATAGATATAGCTACTCTTTAAAAAAGTCAGATATCAACAGAAGAGTATAAAAATGGGATACAGCTCTGAATCTATATCATATAGGCTTTCTAGTGCTCCTTCCTATTTCCAGACTGAGACTCAGCCTTCAATTTATCTTTGCACCTTCAAAAAAATTTATTAATCTCCAGTTATTTAATTAAGTGGGGAGACACAGCCCCCAAAATCAATTTTACACCACTAATCCACTATGGCTAAGTATCTCTATGATGCAATATTCATTTTCTGGTATTGTATCTTTGCGTGGTTCATTGTGCCTTTATGTTTGCCTAGCTGTTATGTGACCTAGGTCTTTTACATTTAATTTTTTTTTTACCCGGGTTCGTTCCACGTCATTAAAGATGCTGACTACATTTGTACAGAGAAGGGAACAGTACGGTCACTCAACTATCATTCCAGGCATTGGATATTTAAGCCAGTGAACTATAACATTGATACACCTAATCATACCGACCTCTGGTTATTTTTCCTTCCTCTAATTGGTGCACTGTTTCTATCAATTTGTTTATCATTATCTTCTGAATTTGAGCATAACCCCCACTCCACAACCATGACAACTCCTTCCTTGTTTTCTATTGACCAAGCTTTAGGAAACCTTCTATTTTAATGAAAGTGTAAAGGCATTCTTCTTGTTAAGGTCAATGACCTTGCAGATTGTTAACTTCATCTGCCGGCACTGGCAGCACCAGCATTTGAACTATTAATAATGATGCCATTAATTTGTAATTTACAGAAATCCAGAGTGCCTGTGCCAAAGGTTGATAAGCTTCAGAACAAAAAATATGTTGCAAAGACACCATCTTGCTCAGGTGTATTAACATGGGTTACACCACTTTAATCTCATGATTAATTTCACACATTTTTCCTGAATGCATAACAGGCCAAAGAGAAAACCCTCAATAACAAACAATTGGTTATGCTTTGTGTTGGCAGTCTCAAAGCTCATAATCTTCAAGGTAACCTAAATTACAAAAAATATACTGCATTCATACTGTGTGCCATTTCATGTATGCTCCGCTCACACTGAAACTGTCACCTTCAACCAAGACCTAAATAAGAAAATGTGCTTACAGATTCCTCCTTTTCTAATTGGTCCTTCCAAAATCAGGTTGCAGAACAATGGATAAAGGGAAGTTCTTCATATCTATGTTACCATCAAGTTTCCAAGGCAGTGAAGACTTTAGGTGAAATCTAATGAATGACGTGGATACCAGTGGGATTTCATCTCACATGGTGAGCTGTAAGAAGGTGATGAGAGAGCAGCACGAGGCCACCTTTTTACCGCCTTGGCTGCAGCAGCTTGGAGAGGGCAAGACAAGTCTGACCGCAGTGGGTATCATGACTCAAAAGTCCACCTTCATGTGTAGTTAAAACACAGATACCAAATGTGGAATTAACAGTCACCTGGACAACTGTTTTTCTTCTCTTCATGTAATTCTCCCACAGCAAGGCCAGGAGAAGATGGAAAATTCTCCCCCACCCCCCGATTTTATAATAATAGGCCTGCAAGGTAGGCTTTCTCTGTGAAAGTCACCATGGTCTGTAATTTGTTCTCAACTTGGTTAAAAATAGAATGAATCTGCTAGTCATCTGAAAGCTTTTGCGAGACAGTGTTGCCCTGAGGTGAGAGTATTGGGAGAATTACATGCATCTGAGTAACAATTTCAGGCTCTCCAAAAAGCTGAAACTCACTGGTTTTACTCAATATTTCGAAGGGTATCTCTACAGCCAAAGGGCTAGAAACACATTTCTTTTAAATGGAGGCTTGAATTCCATACAGCATGCATATGTCATTCATGCTGCATAAATAAATTACACAGGCTGGATCTGGACTCCTGTCACTTCTCTTTTATACAGTACTTAGCATAGTAATATACCAGTGCTGGTAAGAACTCTGGAGGAGTTGCAAGGAAAATAATAAATGATAATTCTAATCAGTAAAAAGCTACCTTGGTAGGAGACCTGGTGCTGTTGGAGGAGTCATTCCAAATTCCACATATCTCTGTCAGAAGAACAAAAAAACCCCAAATTAAAACCAAAATGCATACACTGGGAAGTCCACTGTCAGCCTTTTAAGTGATGAATGGCAGAGATCACTAGGCCTGTATGTGTGAATTGATTGCAGCAATAAAAGCTTAGTTTTGCAAACCCAGAAGCACAAGAAGATCTGGGAATCACTGTTACAGTGGGCTAGCAGTCTCTTCTGTCTGGTCAGAGTCTTAACTTAATAACCTTTCAGAAATACTTTCTCTCACTTGCAGAAGATCAAGGGCTGCTCCAATGTCTACTTAGCTTAAAATTTTCAGCAAACCAAGCTTTGCATTTGGTCATCTCTTTATACCTCAACCAGCATCAGACTGCAGCAGAGACACCATGGGGCTCGGACTCAAAACTCCAATGGCATTACAAAACTTGTACTGAATTGTTGTGGAACTTGAGATGACCTAAAAGATTATCCATGTGTCTCAGTGCTCCATAAAATGCAAAAAATGATACACAGAAATACTGCTTCTCTACCCCTCACATCCTGAAAGCATTTGGATACCCTGCTAAAAAATATGACCAAAGCCCAGTACCTTCTTTTTTCATTGTCAAAATATGAACACGCATATATATTTTGCAGAAATGAAGTTTTACTCTTGGACATAACAGGACTGATCTGTGAAAGCTCATAACTGAGGAAAACAGAAATGTTATCCTAAAGGGGGACAAATCCTGTCTTCTCTTGTGGTTGGGATGGGAAAAGAATCCAAAGGGCTTAAAAAGCAAGTTCATCATCTTGTGACGGTCATTTCCAAATTCTCCTGGCACCAGAAACTGTTCCACATTTGTGATAAGTCCTGACAGGAAGGGCACAATAACAGTGACCATGGCTCAACTGGTGCTAACTACCTGCCCAGAAAAGCCTTTTAAATTGCACCACTCACATTAAATGGGTTGTTTACTGCCCGAGTTGGACCATAAGGTGATCCCCACTGGGTGCATGTGGTTCCCCTCCCTGCTCGAGCAGGAGTGTTGTTTACCGGCTGTCCTGAGGAGACCCCGGGTGGTGTGACGGCCGTGGAATTGGCTGCTTGGCTGCTGGGAGCCACCAGCGCAAAAGCATCATCCAGCAGCGAGTGCATGGTTTGCCGAGCCTCTTCAATGGATGGCTGTGGTGGGATGTACTGGGAGACTGAGTGGGAAGGCAAGCCAGGGAACTTCCCCAGATCAGCTGAAGACGATGTCTGAGGTTCAGGAGGCAAGTCTGGATCAGACTGGAGGAAATGGAAAGAAGGTGAAGGGCAGCCACAGAGAAGATCTAACCATGCAGCTTCCTAGTCCCTGTGGGCCTTAAGTTTGAGCTACATTTTCTTTGCCAGAACCACAATGAGATAAATGGCACGACTGCTGCTGCTGGACAAAACCTGCCCATTTCCCTCCCCACTTCTGCATGCACATATGCATGGAGATACAAAACACCAACTGTTCAAATACTTCATTCAGTGTGATTTGAAAGACTCTGATCTCAGATAAGGCAGCGCAGCTTTGTGCTGGAGTTACTCAGCTACAACAGAGATCTTGTGGTTTGCAAGCACATAACAATGTCATGCAGAGAGCATTTATTCCACCCAGAAAAAGACAATCAGCTCTGTCTACATCTTTGACTTCTCTGCAGCTTTTGCAGTTCTAAGAAATTAATTCAGTCTTTAGCTTACAACTGCCCATATCAGCAGTAATATTAAACAATTATTACCTCCTAGAAAAACACACAAAGGGAGCTGTTAAGCAACTAAGTGGCTACCTGCATGGAACTTGAACTTGGGTGCATCACCTGAATGGGATTCATACAAGTGCTTCATAGCAGCAATACCTGAGGCATGCATCACAATTACTACCTGAGTTCTTACCACATGAGCTTACTGTTCATCAGTAACAGCAAATTAAATGAGCTTTGCAACAGCAGACTTATTATCAAAGCTCATTCTTACTACTGCATGCACACTGCAAAATCAGTCGTCAAGACGCTAAAGCCTCTACTTCATCAGGAACTTAGCATTATGAGTACTGTCTCACTACAGATGCCAAAGGGGCTGAGCTTGCTGTGTGACTTGTCTTAATAAAAGAGCTTCAGATGATAATTCATTCTGCTGCAGCATGACATTAAAATCATCACACTGTTGTTTGAAGGCAGAGGGAAACTGCAGAAATCGACACTGTAGTCACCTGACTGCATATGCAGCTAATGGTGAAATTCTTAAAATTATTAAACCATCTTTCAAGAGGAAAGCTGTCCAGGGGTTTCCAATATTAGCATCAGGCTTAGTAAAGTCTGCTTAGAAGTGGTTAAAGGTACCTAAATACAGTTTGTGACATGGATATGATTGAACAGAAGCATTCTCCAGTGTCTTTGCCTTTTTTAGACAGGAAACAAAATTAATTTTCAAGACATTGTACTAGAATTGTTTCAAGTTACTGTAGTACAAAGATATGTTTCTCTTTCATTAATAATTAATAATCCACATTTTAAAGATGAGAGGAACTGAGTCTTCCACTCTCAGAGCAAAGGATGAAGTTTTCTGTAACATACAAATATATAACAACCAACAAATTGAACTAGAGTGAAACTACGTTCAAGATATTGCGGAACATGCCAAGTACACTTTCGTGTGCATAATACAGTGGCATTAATGAAAACAAGGTTTTGGTTCTTGGCCTCTTTAGTATCAAGGAATACTTGGCAGAATTTTACTGCTTAATACTGACAGACTGCCAATTAAATCCTTGTTTCACTTTGATTTACATGCTAACTAATGTGACTGAAACTAGCCATATAGACCATAGTCAGAAGGCCAAAAGCCTCCCGATATTGCAGCTGTCATTACAATTATCAGAACACTCCTGTCTTTCAAGAGACATACATACAATATATGCAGAATTATTGACTCCTGGAGGCCTTTTGTATGTCCCATCACTGTCAGTTGTGATTAACCTGTCCTTTTCTGCATCAGTCGGACTCCCATTTATCTGATGTCGCCGGCGCTGCTTGGGAGAACGTTTTGCACGAGAACTTAACAGGAAGAAAACAAAAGCGGAGAGAGAGAAAAAACAAACAAGACAAAGGTAATCACATTTCTTTTTGCAATTTTTGTTCTCATCTCATCAAGGTTGAACTCCTCTGCCCATTCCCTCCAAGTGATCCTTGCCTCAGCCCTGTTTCTCTTCCCTTTCCCAGCCCCATTAGTTAGCCTCAAATCTCTCTCTTCTAGCTTCTCCTAATAACACTTTCACTGGCAGCTCTCCAAACTGTCCCATTCCTCCCTCAAACTCCTTCTAGTGTCACCTCCCTCCTACATTCATCCTTCAAAGTTGTCCGTGCTCCAGCCCAACGCCCAGTACTTCTCCAGGCCCCCCAGACCAGTGGCTGACACATTTGCAGTAGCAGAATGACCATGCTGTCAACAAGGCTTTGTGCTTGGCATGTTGGCTTTAACCATACCAGGCAAACCAGCCGAGGAACCCATGTAGCTGGAGAAAAATCTACTTTCTATCAGTGCAGCAGCAGTCACAGGGTACCAGCGCTCCGGGAACAAACTGCCAGTATTCACAAGCCCTAAACAGAGCCCGGGGAGGACTTTCTCTGAAAATACAAGGCCAGGAAAGAAGATCCGTGAGGCTGCCAAATATGCCTCATTACCCAGAGGGAATACGTAAAAGGTTATCTCATTGATTTGTGAATTTGCCTTTAAAATTCAGAATCTTCATGCTTTTTACGTTGTTCAAGGGTTTCCTTATTTTGCATCTTTTCCCCCCTTTATAAAAATATTATTTCTTGCAGGTTATATTTTCCATGTATCTTTTTTTAGTGCTTATATTGCAATTTTGATCCTTCTACACCACACGAGAATTATTCAAACAAATAGCAGAGGAAATACTAAATTGTTTTAAGACAGTTTTCATACATTTGGGCTTATTTATTGAGAATTCACTGCTGAGAACTTGTAAAAGAAAAATTTGAAAACAAAACATACTGGCATATACTGAAATAAAAATGTTTAGAACCACCCAAACTTTTTCACCTAGATAACTCAAATTCAACTAGTGATCAAAATGATTTTAAGCTCTGAAAGTTCAGAAGTACAGGTTTGATGTACTTTGGACATCTTTGGACTTTGACTCTAAAAGAAAATTGTTCTTTCGCATCTTTGAAATCCCTACCTTTTCCTGGGCTCTATGAAGACAGTAGGCACACTGCCTCCAGGGTCCAAGATCTTGTCAATCTGCATCTGTGCCTTGCGATATATTCTGTGCTGTTCTTTGGAGTCAACCACCACCACGTCGTCCACCACTGGAAATTCATAATGCCCTTTGCGCTTGGCGCGAAGACGAATCTTATTGCGGTGATGCTCAATCTCAGATTTATGCCTCAGGGCTGTTTGTATCTTAAAGAAGGAGGGGAAAAAAAGAAAATCAACTGCATTTTTCTTTTGTAGTTTTTGCAAACAGAACTTTTTGCTCCTCTTCTGTAAACCTCTCCTCACCTCCCTGCCTGCCCCTACCTCCCTCCTCCACTTCCCTCCCTCCCCTAAATCTCTGAAGGATTAAAATAAGTCACACAATTTGAAAACACACTTTCTTTCTTGGATATTTTGCAGTATCCCCATTGTCTCCCCAGGTAGATGTACTATTATACACAATATGATTGCCAGCACAGCAGGTGCAATTAGGGAGAGGTGGTAGTTTGTTAACAAAAGGCAGGAGGAACACAAAAAACTCCTTCTGTCTGCCAGTAGTGACACTGCTCTGACAAAATAAGACTAACCAGTACAAGCTATATCTACCTTTGCTTGTCAAACAAAGATACATTTGATCAATAGTGTTGAACTCTGTCACCCATTCCCTTTACTGACCTTCATCAGGTAAGAAGCAAGAACTTAAAAAGCTAATTGAGCTCATAACTTGGTGTGTCTGCTGAGCACGAGAGGCTGCTATAAGCTATGCAGAAATGTAGCAGCAATACAAGGACCCAGGTCCCTAGATGAACATGGCATTATCAGCTCTATGTCTTCTTGCAGGCTGAGTTTTCATGCCCCTCTCCCACGTTTTTTTCAAATTCCCTGGAATGCATCTCATCATATGGGGAAAGCTATTCTAACACCATATTTTCAAGTCCTGGCCCAACACTCACTGAAATAATTCTTATCAATGGAAAACACTTGGGCACCAGATCAGGTATCAACAGCTGCTCTGCCTGTGCTGCACTAGTTCTGGAACACATCTGCAGCAGCAAATTAAAAACCAAATAAAAATTGATTTTTGCGTATTCTCTCATGAAAATCCCCAAAAAACAAAAAAGGGACATAAGCCAGACTTAAATCTTTACATTTATAGTTGGAATTATATGTCTTCTGCCCATATAATCAGATTTCTGTTTTGTGGCTCCTCTTGCCTATGTATATCAGATATATGTATTTACCGCTCTTCTGTAAGGTACTTAGAAACACAGTATCTTAATACTGTTAAGTTAAAGGTTTCAGTAATCTTCCACTATGAACTATGAGAAGAGGCCATCTTACACCCAGTACAAAACCAGGATGCAGGTACATGGTACTGTCAGGCAGCGTATGATGTGATTTTACAGCGCATTACCTTCTCTCCCCCAGGCATGCTCGTATTCTGCTTACAGTAACCTAAGCGTCAGAGAAAGCAGGAAGTTTCTTTATGTTTACTGTCAGATAAACACATCAGAAGTTGGAAGCAATGAATGTGCTGCAAATTCACACCCCAGAATGTCTTGAGATAACTTGTTTATATAACCCACATCCTGAGTTGCTGAAAAGTCAAAAGAATGGTGTAGAATGAAAACCAAGGTGGACCAGACATTCCAATTCTCATTAATTAACACAACTCTCGTAACTCATGTTCTGCTGACGAGCAAAAGGGTTGTAACACAAGGTATCCTGACCTTCAAATTTGCTCCTGTCTCAGTGTTTAAGTTTTGGTTTAGACTTCTCTTAAATACAGGTCAGATTATCTCCCTGGACGGAAACAGGATTATTCCTGTACCTTGTCACAATTCAACTCCTTAGGAACGAACAAGGAACTGATAACAAGAAACTGGATACTCTTCAATTCTCTCTTGGCTGGGCACACAGTTCTCCACAAACATTCAAAGCCCTTTAAAAATACCTCTTTATTAATTTTGTTGGTCTCTGCTACTCGATCAGAAAGCACTGAGTTCTGAACCGGAGGCGCTGCCATTGGTTGCATAGCAATCAGCTGGATCTTGCTTGGGACCCGTCTGCTGGCATCTGAGGAACGCGACATCCTATCCACATGTTCGAAGATAGAGGCTGAGGAGTGTTGCTCGTTTCCACTGCTGGTCTGAGGAGGTCCTAAATCACCAGAACAAATACAGAGTAAAGTAGTGCTGCTAGGGTTATCTCAGTCAAACGTTAAGCTCTACAGATGCTATGCTACAAGACTATGCCATGTTTTCCATCTGTTTTTAATTTGCACTATAGGCCTTCCAGCTGATTCACATTTAGTGTACAACAAGTTTACCCAGTGGTTTGCAAATTATAAACATTTTTCCATTATATTTCCAGAAGGTGAGCTGTCATTCTTTATTTCTGTAAATCGAGCTCTTGGCATTTGTAAACCCCCAAAATCTCAATCTACTTTACTTCATAAAAAGCAGTTCAAGTACATACTGCTAATGGTTCCTCTTATCAGTACTTAAGGAGATGCAAATTTCTTAAATGGAGGTTCAAAGAGCAATAGAAGATGTCTCACTGCAAAATGCAGTTCTTAACTGATAGGAGTGATATATGAACAAAACAAAAAACCCCTTAGAAATCCACAAAAAACACAAAGACTTTTACAGAGATTTTACTGATTAAAGCTTTTAAAGCACTGTTTTCTTCTCTGTGACAGGATCAACAGTTCACATAGTAATAAGCAAGCTGCACAAATATTGCCATGTTGTAATTTGTTGAAGAGGTTAAATCAACTCAAATACAATCAGCAAAAGACATTATAGAAACCAATACACATAAAAGTTGCAGCCCTGGTCCTGCCAACAGTTAATCACTTCAAAAGAAATGGGTCATATCCCTCAAAAGACTTGAAATCTGTAGGATCACCCCAGTGGTTTGCAGTTAAGCACATATTTAAGTATATTTGGCTGGAGTTAGGCTACAACAGGAACTGTTATGTGGATTAGGTTTGCAAAAACAGTTGAAGACTTGGAAAATAACCTTTTGTCTTGTTCAGATAGTAACACTGCAAATTCTCAAACTGCTTTTCACCATGAAATATAAGCAATAAGAGAATGCTATCTTCTGTAGAAGATCACAGTAGATGACTTGCTCCTTTGCTTCCCTCTTCTAGCTCAAAAAGGGAGCAGAAGACGGAAGGAATGGTACACTTCATTATATTCACAGCACATTACTTTTGGGCTGGAAAGCAATCTGGCCACAAGCTAAGCAAAATTCTTATTTTTCATATTTCTCAAACTTGATCAATGCATTGCCAAACGTACACATTTATAAATCTTATGCATCATTTATAATTGTGACTTTCCTGTATAAGTGTCCTTAAAAAGGTAAACAGTTCCAGTCAAGGTCTGTCCCATATGTTTTGCAAGACACAGAGCCTAAATGAAATATATTCATCTCTTTCCTGTAGCTATTGATATGTTCTTCACCATTTGTCAACTTCACAGCCCCATCTTCATGCATTTCTTAGAAGCATGCAAGCATTGCCTCAGAGAGAGGGGCACAAGATATATTAAGCAGTTAGTGTGAATCCCTCAGAGCGATCCTGCAACGCAATGGAAATCTGAATTTCTGCATCCATCTTTCCCGTTTTCCTCATACATTGTTTTTTCCAATCTTTCCATTCTAAAAGCAGCTCTCAAAGCTCACTGACCTCCAACCTAAATTTAAAGGTTATTTTCATATTACTTGGTTAGCAAGGTCCAATATATTCAATTATGCTGAGCATTCACTCTGAATCTTTATAACTTCATCCATAACCTTTCCTTCTGCACACATAAACAAGTGCTTGGCAGAGGCCTCTTAGCTGAAACTGTTCTTAAACTCATTTTGTAAAACTGTCCAAAAGTGCCAGTGTCAAATTTTGGTAAGGCTATACAGTAACATCATATGTTACTTTGTTTTGCAGGAAAGATGCACACACACAAAAAACCCCCATAAGTTGCATCTGACCTTTAAATCCTCTCTGCGTGCATACACTGAATGTGTCTATAAATAAAAACCAAGATGGAAGTATAGTGAAGTAGGTAAGAAAGCTGGGAACTGCACAGTGCTGTACACATACAACAAAAGGAGAAACGGTTTCTAACTCAACACATGGATGAGCTCCCTCATAAGTTTTGACAGAGCAGAGTTCTTATATTACACTATTGTCCATGGTTAGAAAATCTTCCTTATAAAGCTATCAGATGGCACTAGATGAATGAAATTTTGATCTCAGACTAGACAGCTGAGGCTGAAAAATAAGAGAGGAATTAATACCCAAATACTGGGCAGAACTTGTTTAAACAACAGCTAGTCCATATAGGTCACATGTCAGGATCAATGTTCATCACTGTTCCCTGGGTTGAAACTACTAATTGAACTGAAACATCAGGAAAATTAATTGCTCTGCAGGAAGCTATGATTTCATATGAAAACCAACACAGTTGGAGACAGAGGAAGGCTATTGCTTCCTGCACCCTCTTGAAAGAAAAACAAGAGACACGGCAACCAAGGTGCATAAAGCCAATCCAAAATCAGGTAAAGTTAGTGGGAATCTTCCACTTATCCACTAGTATTTGAATTATGCCACAGGATGCAGTTTCAGATAAATTTCACACAGTTTCTTTGTATCCCAATAGATTATGTCCCCAGGATGCAGCTGATGACTCTCATTAGTTACCTGTACAGACCCAACAATAGGAAGCATCATAGCCAGCCTTATATCCGTCCTTCTCTACTGTTATATGATGGAAGCTGCTATCAGAGGATACAGTTCTTATTTTATCACTAGATATGGTATGCATTCTCAAAGACAGTGTTTGCTTTTCTCCTGCCCCATCTTTGCTATGTCTCAGTCCTGACCAGAAAAACACTAGTTCAGGAGAAAGTATCTGTGCTTCCTTGCAGCTAGCTTGTCTTTGTCTCAGGCTTCCAGTAAAGACACTAACAACATCTCTAACTTGTTTATACAAAGCTAGTTTCAGGACCAACAGCTGCCTCAGTTTTGCTTCTTTCACAGTGATGTTTTCCTCAATAATTTGAAAGAATTGGGAGGGAACTAGAAAAATGTGCCTAAATTGGATGACTATAATTTGTATTACTGAGAATTTTTTTATACTTCAATAGCTCAAAAGCAATTATGTTTTTGGAGACTCAGAAGACAAATCCTTCCACCCTTAAGATATAATCACAGCTACCCCAGCAGCTTTATTCATATTTGTACTCAACTACCAGCTTTGGTTACTTACCCACTCTGTTTGGTCCTGACAACATACAGGAAAAAGAAGAGACAACACAGTAATTATTACAAATAATTCAGCTGGAATGGCAACTGGAAAAAAACACAGCAGTAAGATGATTGCATTTACTTTTGAATGAAATGCATGAACTTGGATCAAACTGCCAAGACTCAGCTGCACAAAAAGGGAGCTGAATTTGCCGTTTAACAGAGAGCTCTCCGCAGACAGTGCCTCCAATTCTGAATGCTAAAAATAGTCCCTATGATTACCAAACTAGAGGCACCAAATGCTGAAAAAAGTATATTTGATCCAGTAAAGGCATGATAGGTAAAAAGGACACATTTTACACAATATCCTTGTTGCTTTTGCCAGATAATTCAGATGCAGCAATAGCTAACACTTCTACACCAAAAGGAATGTTAATGTTAAACCTTACATAAAGTTTTAAGCCAGATGGAAAACGAAGAGATAAAAATGGAGTTCCCAGGTAAGAAGAAATGGGAGAGCACTAAATCAGGGCAACAGAATTGAAGTCAGATACGTTGGAGCAACTCATAAACCGTCGTGAGATGAGCATCATTGTTTTCCTATACTTTTACTTGGACATGATTTCTGGTCCTTAGAGCAAACCTAAGGCAGTGAAAACATACATAGCATCGGTACAGTATCTTCTTTTTGTAAATTGTGTAAAGCACATACACACTGCCTGCTGAATTATTAGGAAGTGTAACTTTCTAATCCCATTAGCAGATCCTGTGCTTTGTTTTCTTACGTGTTAATTACAGAGGAAAGCCTGCTCTTGCTCTTCCAGGAGTAGTCCACATTATGAAAGTTTAAGAATCTTACATTATTTAACCTGCTGTTTACCCACCCAAGAACTAGCAGTTTATATAAGCTATCTTACATATTCCTCAATCTCATTTGTTCAACATAAGCAAAAACTGAAGATTGTCTGCTATGACCTGAATTTCACTGGCACTGCATTTCTCAGTAGGCATCTTTAAATCTCAGCTGGTATTTCATGGAGTATGTGGAAAAACATTCAATATACCGAAGAGACTGCTCACAATGTGGTCAATATTTTATTCTTCTCAGTTTCTGCTGCCATCAAAGGCACGTGTATTAAGAACAGATGGGGATATCACAAACTACTTCACCAGATATTCAGTATCAGAATTTTCTTTAGGAAGAATATTGTGATTTAAGGCAAAGACCTGGTAACTAAAACCTCAAGCAAGGAGCAATCCATCTAAACCCGAGAGGCTCTCAGAAAAAAACACTTAGTGTTTGTGTAGGCACAGTTAACCACACACTTTTAAACAGGGAAAGAATTTACAATAATGTTTTAATTAAAAAATGAAAGTGGGTTTGCAATGTTTTATCAACTTTTCAATGAAGAAAATTGGGTACCTCCAAGATAAATGGTGGCACTTTAACTGGAAGGAAGATGGTTCTTTACAAAAAAAATTCACTGTTATTAATGTATTAGCACTGGATTGTCACCTTTCTAAAGCACAATCATGAAGGAATTTTGATGTCTGAATTAGAACTTATTTGTAAAACTTATACCTCTCTGGTCTCTTTTTTTTTAGTCTCACTTTTTCGAAGTTATAGTTACATACCCATGCTGTATCAAGTCCTGCTGTGACCTCTACTGCCCATGCAACTGTCTGCAAGATTGCTACCACAAGAGCCACGATTAGGCTTAACTGGAAAGAGGTTTGCTGGGGGTGTGTGGGATAGAAAAGGAGAGAAGATTCATTCCTGCTAAGCCATTAGTTTCAAAAACTTGCTGGAATGAAAGGAATGTGTAGCTCTTCAGTTTCAACAGAAGAAACTAAACCAAAAAGGAAGAAAATTTTCTGCAACACAAACCAGAAAAATTAACAGCCAAAGATGAGTTTAGAAAAGTTACAGCACTAGAATAACTCTTCAACCTAAGCAAAGCACTGCTTGTGCACACAAGAAAAAAAAAAACAAAAGTAACAAACCCTTCTTCACTGCTCTGCGTGGTTTACCCTCGTTTGCAACAGTTGGTCTTGCAGTTTCTTCTCCTGTCTCTCTCCCACTGGATTGTTCACTTGCTGTGGAGTCAGCATCTGATGGAGAAACTCTGCCACAAACATTAAAAAACAAACAAGCCAACATGTAACATAAGTTTGCAAAGGGGCACAGTTCTCACATGCAAAGAATCCTGTGCTAAAGTATCTTGTGAAGACTGCTTATATTTTCCTCTGTTTATAAGTAAATTTATAATAAATTATCAGTTAGATATTAATTGTCATGATGTTACTGTTGTTGCATGTGAAAACTGACTGCAACAGGATTCACATGTGACAAGATTATTAACTAATCTTTCCTTTAAAATACACTTCAAGAAAAAACTCTGCATTCATAAACAGCAATTTACTTTTCAGACAGAAAAGAATTCTAATAGAAATAAGAAACCTGCTCAGATAAATAGTCTGATATTCAGACTTGCTAACTTGGTGTTCTCTTACTAACACTACAAGTCCATCTGAATATTTCCTAACTAGTTAAACGTAAGCCATTCAGAAATGCTACTTTTATGTATTTATCCCATGCAGTCATGAGATTCTTAAAAACATCTGTTACCTACAAATTACAAATCTCAGTGTTCATAATATTTGCAGGTGATTACAGAAAAAATATAAAGAAATACTGTGATTCTCCTCAACAGAATATTTCAGCTGTAATTTTATTCAGATAGCATAAAAATAGCAAAAATATATGGCATATACTACCACCCAGCTAACACCAAAGCCTGCCTTTTCACATGGGATCAGCCTTTGTGATAATGTCTCTAGTGACCATTTTGTCTTGTGAACATTCATACTCTGTTCCTGCAGGGAGTTAATCACTGAAAGTGTGCACGTGTCTGTGCGTTAACCTTGTTAAGTGCAAGATTTGCTTGGGCTAGATGAATATCTGAACTAGTTACTGAGGGTCTTGGCTAAACATCAACCTGCCACACACTAAGATAACTATAAGTTCATTGAGAGTTAAAACTACTCCTTGCAGCAGGCAATGCTCTGAATTCAACTGCCCTTTTTCTCCTCCCCAAACAATGCACTGTTAATTGAACTCTGTCTTTCACTCTTTTCTGCAGGACTGTAACACTAGGAAGTCACATCCCAATTAAAAAAAAAAAAAAGCAGGGGAAAAAAGGAGAAATGGTTCTCAATGAGCTTACAGATTTGCACTATTGCATCTCTTCCTCTTTTCTAAAGTGGAGAGGGTGGGCAGAGCTACTGTCTCCATAACCTTTGTCTTGGTTCAGCAGAGTATAAGGCTGGAGTTCTTTTTCCAGATCTGCTACTGACTTTGTTTCACCTCATTCTTCTTTGTATTCCTTCATACTCTTTTCTCAGTCTATCTAAATTATCATTAAGTAAATTATTGGAACTTAAGTAGTGCTGAGCCAACATCAGTCATTGTAAGCGCTGAGGAATATGCGGTTGTATCCTCTCAAGCCAAAACAACAGGTCCAACTCTCAGCTGGAGCCTGAAGATGTTGTGCTTTCTACACTCAGTTGTTTTTCTTGTTTGTTGTTTTTTTACAGATACAGAACATGTACTCGCATCACCACTGTACTTCCCGGCATGCAACATACAGTCCTGAATTGCATTGTGATGAACCGAGTTCTGTATTTCCTCACAAAACAGAAAACAGCTAAAACCAACATAACACACTACGCTATCATTTCACATTTCAACTTCTGCCTCAGGGAATAAATGTTTTAAATCTCAAGCTGACATGGGCATGTCAGCATGTTAGGGAGATGATGGTAACATCTCCATAGTTAAGCCTAAAGGGAGATTTGCTCTTAAGGGAGGATGAGGGAGAAGAGAGAAATTCTCTTTTGAAAACATTTTGAAGTGTTTGAATTTAGATGCTATTAAAAAAAGAAATATCTTTGTTCCAAATTTGATCAATGATTCATTATTGTCTTCAGGGGAAGCATTAAAATGTTGGCTTCTGAAAATTTTTCCTGCTTCATTTTCTGAATTATTCTAGATGAAATACAGTAACAGCCTCAAGTGTAAATTTACTACTTATACTATGTGCATGTGAGTATAGATACCTTCCCCTCCCCCTAAATACCATCTCTGTCTTAGGCCACTTTTGAACTTTTTAAAAGAAACACAGAAACGCTTGTCCATCTGATTTATATTAATTTGTTTTAATTTATTGAAGACACACCAAAACAAGTTAGCTAATTTTTCTTCCATTATTTTCCAGTTTTGCCCACCTTCCACTGTACCACTGGAAGTCTACTACTTGCAGGGCCTATAGGGAGTTAGGAAGACAGGCTCAGCATCTGGGAAGGTGGAAACAACTGTACAAAGCCCATGTGGGGAAGATGAAGCAAGGATCTTAGGACAACTGGGGCTTTAGAGGAAACACAGAAGGTTGAGCAGAGGAGCAAGCTGTGTCACAGAGACCTGCAGCTCAGGAAGAACCACCATTAATTTCTTTCTAAGCTCATTCAACTCTGCCCTTGGTTGTTTTTTTTTTTCCTCCCACTGTGCAATAGCATATAGATAAAAGACCAGGGGATGCAGAACTAGAGACAAAGGAGTGCAAAAACATGAGAAGGGGGGAGAAGAAGAAGAATTACTGGAAAGTGGAGCACAGAGGAGATCCGCAGTGAGGAACTGTTTGTGACTCATCACAGCACTCCTCAGGGCTCCATTTTTTTCCCCACCTATTACCTTCCCACTTACCCTTTTTTTCTTTTTAATGCACAGATCCTTCTTTACTGCGTAGCTCTGTTACAGCACCTATCCTACAAACACAATCTTTTCCAGCAAGACACATTCACATAATTTGCTTATTCAAAAAAGTTCAGAAATTACTGCTGAAGGTTGACAGACACTTCTCCACTTGCACAGCTGTAAACTATCACTCCTCTTCCTGACCAAAGCTGGTTTGCTATGAGAGCAACCACATTACCACAAACAAAAACACTCAGGCGTCTTCTCTGAATTTTGGGAGATACTGCTTATTTCTGAAAATTCCAACTTATCATACATACATGGATCACTATTAATATTATTGAAACACACTGCTATTCGTCAATGGCTTTCATTTGTTTTTAACCACCCGTAGCCTTTGTAGCTAGAGATCACAACAAAGAGAGTGCATCAGAAAATACATACTTTGTGTTTCCACTAAACAAGCAATGACTTGACTCCAGCTGACCTAGTAGTGTCTTAAATACCCCTCTTAACTGGGCATGTTGCCTTTAAGAGAAAAACTGACAGTAAATTCTCACAACCTTGTACTAACGAGTAGTGAGGCATAACTCTGATGGCCCACTAGAAAATGCAAGTCCAAGAGCTCGAAACAATTCTTTCCACCGAAATATTTTTAAATACAGTAATCGCCAGCCATTAATAAACTGTCATCTACTACAATTTGTTTTATGTCTATGAACTGACCTCCCTCTGTGTCGAACAGTCTTTGAAGGCTTTGAGGAAGTCTTGGATTTCGGGCTGGCCACATCTCCATTTTCAGATGGGGTAGTATCCTTAATAGGTCCTGGTAAAGGAGCTGGCTCATGGATAATCAGGACATCATCTTTATTGTGCTGGCCCAGATGCTGCTTAGCAAAATCAAAGCCTTTCACACTGGGGGCTTGTAGCTGTGAGAGAAGAACAAAGACAAAAAACAGGAACCATGAGTGACAATCAGTACAAAGGCTTTGGTTAAGATCTGCAAACAATGGCCACTAGGAGGATAGTCAGGCTATGGTAGTGTCAGGAATGAACATGAAAGCTGCAGGGAAAAGAAAAATAAACCCCACAATTCTGTCATCTTACTTCAGTGCAGGACACGCAGTTTAAAACTGCAAATCAGCAAATCTGGTAAAAAAATAGGCTTCTGTTGCTGCTACATCTTTTCCATCTATTTCTTCAGATTTAATCATTGTGTGAGGAGCTTTTTGTGTATTTGTGGGTGCAAGGCCATAGACACCTGTGTACTGACTGAAATGGTTACCACTGCCAGGTTATCTTTCCATTTCTTCCAGTCAAAATGAGTGAAGTGAGTTCAAATAATGAGTAACATCACTGCTGATCTTCCTCATTTTGAGCTCCCCAAACCTGCAAGAGTCTGGGAGTGCTTGTACAAACACCTAGTTCACATGATGAAAGATAAACATTCTGCAGATTGAAGTTATACGGCAGACTGGCAATGACTTTTCAGCGAGCATAGATGCTTCCAGAAAAGAACTGAAAATCTAGCTCTTAGGAATTTCATACTGAATAGACAGAAAAATATATAAAAGGCTTTGGAGTTTAGAGAAATTAGATACTTATCCGAGAGATCTTATTAAGGGATTATGGATTCAATGGACGTCTTGCTTGAGAAAGACGCAGAACTGGGCCTTTCATTTTCATAACTGTATTTATAAAAAAGCTAATCTCACCTTGTCAATGACTTGATTCAGACTTAATTCAATGAATCCTTCAAGTTTCAAGCCCTCCTGCTGATTTTTGGGGGCTTTGGAATAATTAGAAATTCTGAAGAACTAATTAAGAGATAGCTTTTCTTCAAGTCCCACTCAATTTTATGTAGGTTGGTAGTTGAAAGTAGAAAGAAATGTTGACAACTCCAGTTTTCAAAGTGCATACACACATACCCACTGCACAGCACACATAGAAAACCCTCTGTGTGTTCCTAGAGCTGATTTCCTGCAAAGTGAAGAATGTGTTGGAGTGTGTTTATGGGTGCGTCAGGTTCCAGATGTTTAAATGAACCCCCTTTCATTAGGCTTGGCATGCCAACATAGCTAACTACAAACAGACTTGTCTGATATCATGCCAAAGATAAGCTTGCCTATGGAATAATCTGAAACAATCTCTTCAAAATATTTTCTCAGTAAGCAAACATTTTCCAAATGGTTCTTAGGATGTTATAGTAGAGCAAACTGCCTATTTAGACCAGTAGATGGCAATAAAAGCTCTCCTGTAAAAGCCAACAACTATCTATCTAAATGGTTGAGATTTTGGACTTCTTTTCTCACAAAATGAGTAAGCTTATTATTTGAACAGATCTGGATGTCTTCCACTATACTCCATTTTTCTTGGGCTTTATGACAGTCCCTTCAATTCAGCATTATAGGTGATTCAATTACTGAATTTATGTAAACAACTGTAACCACTGATTCAAAAAGGCACTGTTAAGCCAGACCAGGTGAAGGTTTCTCCATTTTTTGAGTCATAGTCTCCTAGTGAACCTTTCCTCAAACCTCTCCCCCTTCAGAGTTGAATCACTGTCTTCAGGATCTTGCTCACTTAAAAAAACACCCCAAAACTCCATGACTTCCCCATTCCAATACTTCTGAGGAAGAACTTTTCACTTCCGCTGTCAGAATTATCATGCCGGCTTGCAGCGCTTTGATTACTGAAACTCCTCTTAGTTACCCCTCCTCCACCTCTGATCTGTTTGACATTATATCTATTCCCTTTGAAGATATTCCCGTGTGGGACACTTCCTGTGAACCCCTTCAGTGGTTTCCCTTCTTCTAACCCTTTCATACTCCACCTTCATACCTATATAGCCCTGCTGCTGATGACTTCCTCTATTGCACCCGATTCCCCTCCATTGCCTCCAGCCCCCTTTGCTCCAAAGATGATGAGAATCTTCACCACGTGCTGGGCACAATTCTTTCCCAAAAACATTTGGTGGTGCTCTACCCTTTCCTAAGCACCCTTGACTTGACCTGCAGAGTCCCTACTGTTTTTTGAATAGTGTGACAGGTGGGGTGGGCAAGGACAACTGAAGAGACAAACATTCTAGCAATATTGGTATTACTAGTATGGTTTTATTAAGATTGTTGCATGTCCGAAGCATGCATTTCAACATATCTTAGAGTTAACTCTGGCATACTGGGTTTGTAAACCCTCTGGGGAGTAAAGCAACCAGCAAAAATATAAATTTTTAATCTTTTAACTTCTAATAGTCTTATTCCTAGCTGCAGTCTAACATAACCTTTCGTCTAAGCACAGTTACAGGAACAGATATATTTACGTGTACATGTATGTACACCATAGCATATGTACGCACAAATGTTTATCTGCAGACAGACCACACAGAAGCTGAATTAAAGACTGTTAGTATTGCAAAGACAAGCACTCAGACTGTAAGAAATGGCACAGTTAAGATGGTCTGAACAATCAGAACTGGATCCTCTCGTGCATAGGCGTTGCAATGGAACCTTGAATTACAAAATCATAAATTCAGTTCTTCCATAGGAACCCTCTTGCTTGCTCCCACCCTGCTGGATCCTTGGCATAGGCTGGGCCTTCTGCCGTTAGTAAAAGTTGGGTAGAATATGTTATTCGTAGAACCAGGATACCTACCTCATTTCATGCAGAAGCTGGCAAATGTGTAGTGAAAGAAGGAGGGAATGTAAGAGGAGAAAGAATGTATTCTTTTACGCACATCTGCAGCTAGGCTGGCTAAGACTTTGCCAATGGATTTCATGGATGCTTGCTGGCAACAGAGGACCAGCAAGTCTCAGGTATCAGCATCCCAGGCCTCAAGAAGCATTCACCCCAGGCACCACAGAACCTGTGGCTCTATTTTCCTAAAGCTGCAGCCAGGTAAACTCTTCATCCGGTCTTCCTCTTCCTTGCCAGGCAGAACCAGTCTCTCCATCCCACCCTCTTGCCCCTGTCTCCCTCTGCCTGCCAGCTGCCAGTTCCAGTTTACACTATCCAAGAACCTGAGGCTCATTGCTCCTTATTCCTTTACCTGGCCTCTGTGTACAGCAATAGAGAAAAAAAACCCCTCTCAGCTTTTAATGTACAGCTCTACAGAACTTATATCTGCAGAACAGGTATAATCCTATGAGAATTTAATTGGTAAACCTCTAACAAGTCTCTGTCAATCCCATGCAAACATTTTCCCAAAGGTTTAAAACTTAGTCAGAAATGGGCAATTCCCCACAGAATCACCAAAAGCATTTGCCTCACATGAAACAACTTTCTGGTTCTGTTTCCCTTCCTTCCCTACCTTGCATGCCCAAAGGCTGAGAATATGCACTAGAGCTTCTCCAAAACGATTTTTAAAATTTGGACAGAGCACGCTGTTCTCTCTTAACCTTATTCTTTGAAAGAAGCAGCTCTTCTTACCATCTTAAAAAAAAAGATTCAGCATGAAACTGATACTTGAGTGGAAATCTTTGGCCTGAATGGTTCAAATCTTGCAGAGTTCTGTGCAGCCAAATAATAACATTACTAGATATTTCCTGCTAAAAAAGCTTAAGTCGTCACTAGCAGCTCCAGCCAATATATGAACAGTATGAGAGACTATATGTATGTGCACATATGCATGTTTGTGCATATGAATGAAAAAACATAGTAGAAAAATATAACGTGAAAACACATATACAAAAAAAGTGATACCTGACTGAATATGAAAAGATGGTTCTCAACAAAAAAATTTATAAAATGACTTATTAAAAACAATACCCATTACTTGAGAAATGGAAATACTGATATGATTACTACTGCAGAAACAACACTGAC